>NW_004949099.1:26178655-26188162 GCF_000317375.1 Microtus ochrogaster
TGCGCCACCACCGCCCGGCTCCAAATACAGTTTTAACCGGAAACTCACTTGTCATTAGTGGGGGTCACATCTGTCCCTCTCTGTAGATTCTGAGAGCTTGTTCATTTCTACATCTACAGTGGGTATCTTTGATGTAGACAGCTGGTGCTCAACAAGTAAATCGATGTTCAAGCTGCATTCGGGCTCTGGAAGATGGGAACAATTTGGATAGCGTTTTGCCTAAGAAGATAGTGGCATTCCCTTTTCACTGGGCTTAAGCACAAAGCTTTACTCAGACTTTCAGGATCTCTTTAAATTCACACAGTTGCCTGATATTCATGAGAGTCAGGTGAGTTGTAGATTCAGGTGCACAAACAATATGTAGATTGTCTAAGATCCCATTTCCATAACAGTATGCAGAAGATGCTGAGTTAAAGTGCCCTGCTTGCTATTTGTCCCAAAAGAAAACAACTGGGTTCTCTGTCTGTCTCCTCAAAGCAGGAGAAAGAGTCACAATTAAGGCAACTCAGGAGAAAAGCAGGCCATAAAGCTGTGTCTCAAAGCAGCCTCACTGCCAAGTGTGGGCCTGTACCACTCTCTGAAGCCCATGCATGCATGAATGAATGGATGGACAGATGATGGATGGATGGATGGATGGATGGATGGATGGATGGATGGATGGATGGACAGATGATGGATGGATGGATGGATGGATGGATGGATAGGTAGGTAGGTAGATGGATGGATGAATGGGTGGATGGATGGACAGATGATGGATGGATGGATGGATGGATGGATGGATGGATGGATGGATGGATCGATGGATCGATGGATCAATGGATGGGTAGATGGATGTATGTATGGGTGACCTTAAAGGATCCCTGCTTTAAAAAATACTACTAGGTACTCTTAGGGTACTTTGCATTGTGTTCTAGAAACACAAGCACAGAATCCAACACTATTTTTGATCCCCCTACCACCCACTACTGCCCTTGACACTGAATCATGATCCTCTTCCCCTCAAGATCTCCCACCATGCAATAATGCATGCTGCTATACAGCCTTCATTGCCCCAAAGGCTTCATATGCTAAGCTATGACCTTTCTCTAAAACCTCATTATAGCATCACTGGATGTAAGTGGAGACTATTCTTTTGTTTTCCGGCCACCCAGACCCAAATAATCACACAGAAATTATATTAATTATAACACTGTTTATCCTATTAGCTCAGGCTTCTTATTAACTCTTACATCTTAAATTAACCCATTTCTATTATTTTATATTTTACCACAAGGCTCATGATTTGCTACCTCTTGCTTCTTGGGCAGCTACATGGCATCTGCCTGACTCTGCCTTCTTTCTTCCTGCATTCACTTTAGTTTTCCTGCCTACCTATATTCTGCCCTGCCATAGGCAAAAGCAGCTTCTTCATTAACCAATGGTAATACAACATATTCACAGCATACAGACTGGAATCCCACATCAAATGGCCATTAAACTGCTTAGTTCTCCCCACCCCCAACATTCCACTCTCACAGAGGAGTATCATGCCAGAGTACTTTCTAAACTGCCTTTGGAGAGATTCTAAAATCTACAAAATAAATGTCATTAAGTCTTTGTGATGACCATGAGATGGATTGAGGTTATCAGACCAATTTCCCAGCTAAGAAGCCTAGGACACAGCCAGGGTAGTTTGCTAAGGAGTGGTAGGCTGATTCGAACCCAGGTCTTGTCATCATTAGCAGTGTGGTGTGAGCAGTCCTGAGCGGAGCCCCCTAGAAAAGAAAATACACTTGAGTGTTAATGTCTGGAGTGAGCCACAGCACCTGACAGCCCTCAAAGGCCGGCCTTCTGGAGGAGGCCCTTTTCTTTGTGTGCTGAAGAGCAGAAGGACACCCGGCCCCAGACCAAGTCTCTCCTCATGGGTCTCAGGAGCATCTCGGAGCTCTGGCCGGGGGGCTGTGAACTCCAGCAACACACTGGACTCTACCAGTCTGCTCAAAGCCCCTCACCCACCCTCTGAGCCCCAACCTTCACCTCTCCCAGCAGGACAGGATTTACAAATGCCTGTGCTGGATGGGCCATAGCCTGCTTGCTCTGACTGCTTACTGTTCTGCAGGCAGTTTCGCTGTATTTAGAGAGCTCAGTGAATGTTCCCTCAGAAATTGAATATACAGGGTTCTCAGGCATGGTCACTGTGCCCAGGCATTTCCGCCTTTCCACCATCCCACACTTGAAACCCAAGAAAGGGAAGAGGCTGCCAGAACAGAGCATGAAACGTACTCTCAGCTCTGATGCTGACCGTTCTTAGCACAGGCCCCCACCACTCCCACCATCACCTTGTCCCTTCCTCAGGTCAGGTGATCATCCCTAAACCTCAAGCCACAGAGAGTCAATGAAGAGGAATGGAGGCTCCCCACAGTCCTGAGAATGTATTCCTAAGATCCCGAGATACCCAGTGGGATGCCAGGAGTAGGCAAACTCTTTTTCCTCCACCTCCCCACAAAAATGCAAAGGGAGGCACAGAAGGCCTTGGACCCCACCCTCCTACATAGGACAGCCTCTCAGATGGAAACTTACAGCTGCGGGCAGCTCAGGCTGCGGCCCATCCCAGAAGGGACATATTTGTGGGCAAGGGACTTCCAAGTCTTTGTCGGAGCAGATGTTTGGCTTGTGGGCTGTGCAGGCTGGCTGCCTTTCCTGCCAGCTCTGCTTGGGGACTTGAAGCCACCCCCCAGCCCCTCTGTGGGCCACTTCTTTCTGAGCTGGAATAAAGTGGCTGAGATCCATGTGAGACCACCAAGCCACAGCCAACCTTGGTCCCTTCAGCTTCCCTGATCCAGGTAGCCATGGGTGGGAACTTGGGAGCAGCCCTCAAGATCACCATGGTAACCAGGCTCCTCAGTCTCTGCCTGCTTCCTTCTCAGTGAGGATATTTTAATGACATTCAAAAAGATCATTTTTCCAAGGGGAAAAAAAATCCCTTTATTCTACTTTTTATACTATAAATACTTTCCCATATGACCATGTGACTTTTACAGTCATTTTTCTTCACTCTTTTGAGTGGGCTGCATAATATTCCATTGACTAAAACAGCCACTGGTAAGCTATTTACAATAAAGGACAGAGAGAGAATATATAGAAGTTGGCAGGTCCTGCTGTCCCTGTCGCCTCTACTCAACTCAGCCTCTGTAGCACATTGCTATAAACTCTATCTAAACAAGTGACTGGCTATGAGCCAATAAAACTTTACTTACAAAAACAGGCAGTGGTCTGGAGTTAATCCATGGAGAAATGTAGTTTGCTAATCTTGAGCAAGAAAAAAAAAAACATCTTCAGCTTTTCCCTATTTGGGTTTTGTCTCTCTTCTTTTTTCTGCTTTTTGCTTTTGTAGACTAATCAATGATGTTGATTCTGATGGTAGTATTAATGACGGTGTTGGTGATGATGGTGGGGATGGTCAGAGGAATGGTGATGATCATGGTGTAGATGATAAAGACGGTGATGACCATAGCAATGGCAATGATAATGGTGCCAGTGATGATGATGGGGATGGTGGCAATGGTCCTAGTGATGATAATGTTGATCCTGGTGTCAGTGAGGGTCCTAGTGATGATGATGAAAGGGTGATGCTGATGATGTTGGTGATGATGATCAACAGGTGACAATATTGTGAGCTGCCATTCTTTACCTAAGTTATGTCAGGTACCATGCCAGGAAATCTCCAAGTCGTTTTATCTAAACCTAAAAATTACCCTGTAATTTTTACACACACACACACACACGTGTGTGTGTGTGTGTGTTTCCAAGCTTAAAAATAATTTATTTTTAAACTTTTATGTGTATAGATGCTCACCTACACACATATATGTGCACCATGTGTGTATCTAGTGACTGTCAAAGCCAAAAGAAGACATCAGATCCCTTGTAACTTACTTTCTATAGCAAGCCGGTCCTTGAACTTATGTGAGAATAAATGCAGACTATTGTTTCTATCATGAGAGTAAGTTTATGTGCTTCGTGCCCATCTCAGTGATATTTAGCTTCCATGGGCAAAGACCCCATAGTTGCAACCTGCTCCAAGAAAACACTCTTGGTAAAACTGCTGTTACCAGTAGTGGCCACCATGGGTAACGAGTTTCCTCCAAGCCAGAGAGCACCATTACTGAGGCTTGAACAAGCCCCAGTTTCCCCTGTGTTTCCCTAGGAATTAAGCCATTGTACTGACCACATTTCAGGCCTGGGGCCCTAACCATTGTGCCCTCAATGTGCTCCTCCAGTGCCCTCTGTAGTCTCGGGAAGATCAGTGTGTAAGAAAACAGAATTCAAGACAGCTAAGCCTGCAGAAACGATGCCAGGTCTGAAAATTGGGGGGAGTGGTACCATCTGTCAGACACAAGGCTGAGAGGCAAAGCTGGGGACTAAGCACCATAAGAGGACATGGGAGATGCTGTTTATAAATAAGTTGTTGAGTGTTTGCACGGGAGTGAAGCCAGTGCCTGAATTCAAGGCCTTGTGTTAATATTTACTGGAGTGCAATGGTAAGATTTTCACGAGGCTCTCTGGATTTAGACTGTGTAGGCTTTCGGATAAGAGCCTTCCAGGAGAGAAACAGAAGGATTGGGATGTGCTTCTGACAAGCCCAAGGCAGAGATTACTATAGCTAGAGAGGTTTTTCTGTGCCCATGAGTCCCTCTGAACCTTGGTCCTTAGGTACAGTTCTAAATAGCTGCATAGCCCTTGGCCACTGTCCTGAACCTACTATGACCTGATGTACTCTGTCTTGCTGTAACCACATGACCCCATGTGTCCCTGTTGTCCCTGTTCAGTGTCGTCCTTTCATTATGCTGTGGAGCAAGCCGTCCTGGCCAAGTGGCTAATGTCAATGAGGTCCCTCTTGTTCTCAGATCAGACATTTGATCAGAGCCCCATAGGGACAGCTTGGCTCTATCCACTCAGCTTTACTTGGGCAGGGGTCTGTGCTTATGTTTGGACTGCACTGGGGGAAACACACAGCTAGGTTGGTCAGGCAGGGTCTCCTTGGGACTCTTCCTCTACTTTCTCCATGTGATGATCACCTTGGCATGGAAGCTTCCAGATGCTGTAACTTCTGTCTTCTCAGGAGTCCTCGGGGTGTGTCTTTAGAAATAGAGTCCAGGAAAAAGCTACATACATGATCCTTACCTTGTGGCAGCTCTGCTTAAGATTGTACAAATTTACACTGTCATAAAAAAGGGGAAGGGATTTGGGTGACATTGAGTCTTGAAGCTTGATATTTTCCCAGATTCTCCATAGATACTGTTTTCTCTGATGGCACTGAACAGTGCGGTAGGGCACAGCTGCTGGTCAGCCAGACCATTGTAAGAGTGAACACCAAGACTGCTGAACTATGTTGCTGAGTCTGAAGGCTGATAGCTGACAGTGCTGGGTGCCTGGCAACTTATATTTTCCACTTCCGATGACCTAACCTTGTCATAAGAAGACGATCCCTCTCCTGCTTTATGTGCTATGGTGGCACTCCACCAATTCTGTTACACTGGGCTGGGACATGATTCCTCGGGGAAAGGGATGTCCTGCTGATTGAAAGAGTATCTAAGGCTATGCCAGTGTGAGCTGAACACATCCCAAAGTAAGGAGCCCATGACCCAAAGGCTCAGCTACCAACAATCTTGTTGGATTGCCCTTGCCTTTCTCAAATCAGATGTTTAAACACTGCCTAGGCCCAAGCACAGAATACTCAAAATTGCTCATTTTGACTTTTTTTTTGGGGGGGGGGGACTTGTGTTTTTCCTATTCATTTACTTGTTCTGTTGCCCTGGATGGTCTCTTGCTTGTTGTGGAGATCCTTCTGCCTTAGTCTCCTGGGTGTTGGGATTATAACACTACTTTTGACTATTTAATTAAACACCTTACACTATGTGAGCAGGTCATAGAAAGTCACGGGCATGGACAAAAGCCTCTTCCTACTCATTCTACCTCTGAAAGGTTCTGTCCCACATCCCCTGTCCCAAGGGAAAGTGCTATGCAGACAAGGTTCTCTGGCAGCTACTGGGAACACTCTCACAAGCAAGCTGAGTTTGGGCACTTGGGAACAGGAGCAAAATACAGCTGCCAGGCTCAAGATAAATGACTTCCTAAATGCCTTTTACCCTAGTCCCAAGGAAATTCTGCCCGCCTGTACCACCTCCTTTACCAAAAAGTCCAAGGAATGGCCAAATGGGCTTCCTTGAAAAGTGTTAAAATGTAAACGTCCCCAGGAAATCAAATTAGCCTGTAGTCTCCAAGCCACAGGGCAGACTTTACACAAAGCTCACTCAGGTGTTCGTACTCCATGGTGGTTTCTCACTGTGCAGCCAGTGGCAGTACCCATACCTCCTTGAACCTTGCAAATTCCTGGCCTGCTGAATCAGTTGCTATAGGGAAAGGGAGTGGAAGAGTGTGTGGCTGCAAGCCCTCCAAGGGACATGAGGCAGAATAAGCCTGGTAACTAGGGTCTCCAACAGGTAGGGTTAGAGAAGTAGAGCGTGACCACAAGCCCAGGGCTAAGAGTCAGTGGGCATGGAACTGTGACATAAGACGATCAGCCGGTTGGAAGTTCTGACCTTGCTCAGCTGGAGACAAAGGGTACAGGAAATGCAAAGAATGGGAGGAGCATCCAGGGCGAGTCCACATGGTATAGCATCATGGGAACGAAGAGCCAGCTCCAAACCTGATCTCACCCTGGCATGGTCATCTTATGGGGGGAGGGATTATTTAACCCCTCTGAGTCTCAACTTTCTATCCTATGAGAGAAGCAGTTTGGACAATAAATGAACCCTTCAAACTCCCCAGTAAATCCACTGAACTCATACAATAACCCTAAAATGCTGGTGCTGCTAACATTGTCCCTATTTGACAGATGGCAAAATTGAGACATAAAGAAGCTAGCTTGCCCAAAGTCACACCGCAATCATGCTGGCCCCTGACTCGGGGCTTGGCTCCCCACCACCCTGAACTGGGGAGCTTCACCAACGATGGTGGTCGGGGAGGCCAAGATCATAATGCCCAAGTAGGTGTAGGGTCTGATCCTTCATTCCTGTTCCTGGTGGCTGAGAGCCCATGAGACTGCCAGACCCAGACAACCCCAGAGTCCTCAGCCTTTGAGAAAACCAAGAAGACAGAAGAAGTAGAAGGAGGAAGAGGAGGAGGCCACCCAGGGGTAGAAAGAGAAAACAGTCATGTTGAAGGGGCTCATCATACTATGTGTTTTTACAAACTGACAATGACATTGTTTGCTAAAAAAAAAAAAAAAAGAGCCACCCAAAAATCATGGCGGAGAGCACATTCCTCAGGCAGGGACCTGATAAAGCATTGTTAGATGGTCAGACTACAACCAAGGTCTGTGAAACTGACCTTCTTCCTGCTCCCTGCCCTGGTTATTAGCCTACAGCTCAAATCACACCCCCACACTCCTGGCCTCCAGAACCTGCAATGGTTCCCTATTGGCTCCCAAATAAAGTTTCCATCTACCATGTGACTTCAGGGTCACCCTTGAGCACCCACTCAGACTGCCTTTCTTAAAAGCCCATATCAGCAGCTCCTTTCTATGTGTGCCACCAAGGTGCTTGCCAGCATCCCCAGGCCGTTTCTTTATCCCCGTCCTCTCCTTCCACGTTAAGCAACATCTGGGAATCTGGTGTGTGATCAGCCAACAGTAAGTCCATTCAGTCCCTTCTGTGTGGGAGGAAAGGACTGGAAATTTCATTCTACAAAATGTAGACGCCAGGCAGAAAAGGCACAGTGTGCTCCAGCAGCCCTGTCCATGTGGTTTTCAGGGCCCAAGTGGGCAAAGCAGGCAGCGTATGAGACTAGAGCTGACTACCACTTATGATTTTGACCCTCTGATGAGTCCCAGGCTGGTGGCACTCGGTCATGGGAAGAGGTAGAGCATTTTCAGTTAACTGAGGGGCTCCCCACTTTCATTCAATGGAGAAAAGTGAAGCTGAAAAACTTGAATGTTCTAAAGTCTGTTATCAATCAGTGAGGGTCCACTTCAGATCCATCCAGATAACCAAATGCCTTCCATGCCTAGATATTAACTCGCCACCTACTGTGCTCCAGGAAGCTATGTTCCATGGTCTCACTTGGTTTCCTTATCCTAACTGTCATCATTTTACTTCTTATTTCCTCTCCAGTGTGCAAGAGTATATTGAGTAGATCACTAAAAGAGATAAGATAGAAATAGTGTTCAGTTTTCTGTTACTTTAACAAACACTTGGAGGAATCAACTTAACAAGGGAAGAATGTTCATTGAGATCACAGTTTCCTTGGTTTCTCCCTATGGTAAGTTGCCCTTGTCACCTTGGGCATATGGTCAGGTGATGAATCATGGTAGTGGAACAAAACTGCTCATCACATGGTGACCAGAGAGCAGAGGAGTTAAGAAATGAGCATCCCATCATCCCCTTCAAGGCCACATCCTTCTGATCTCTTATGAGGCCCCACCTCTTGTCAATAATACCCATAGGCTGAGAACCAAGCCATCAACATAGGGCCCGTAAGGAATATTCTGATTCCAAAGTATAGTAAACTTTTATTTTTTTCTAATTTATGCATATGTGTGTGTGCATGTGCCCGCAGAGGCCAGAAGAGGGCATAAGGTCTCCTGGAGCAGGAGATACTGGCAATTGTGACCAACAGACCTGGGTGCTAGGAACCACACTTAATTCCTCTGAAAGAGAAGTAAGAGTTCTTACTCCAGTCCCTACAGTAGACTTTTAACATATACCTCCCAAACTAAAGATGGCAAAATATAAATATTTGGGAGTGGGGCTGACAGGATTTAGTAAGTTACAATTAGCATCTGAAGAAAAAAAAAACCAAAGACAGCAAACATTGTAGGGTCCTGAGCCAACAGCCAAAATTAAGCACCTTGTGAGCGTTTTACACAACAAGAGAGAAAACAAATCTCCATGACATATTTATTCATGCAATTGAAAATGTAGCCTTTAAATGTGGGTCTTTTTTAAACCCTAGGTCTAATAATAAGGGAATGGAGTTCTTTCTGAGGATAAAATGTTTGCTGTACTGGAGGAGCCCCAGGTAGCTGTTTGCTGACCCCAGCTGTAAAAGCCACAGCGCATAGTCCACAGATCTAGCTGTGGAGGAGGCTGGCTAGGTTCTTATGCCAGCTTTGTCTTCTGAAAATTATGCATCACTGAGCATGTCACCGAGTCTCTCAGAGGCACGGTTGTCTCTGGAAGGGAAAATAACAGTTTTCCAAACACAGAAACAACCACCAGGTAAGTTTGAGGTTATTCATGATAGGCAAAACATCCCAAGCACACTGCAGGGTACAGATGTGCCCTAAGGACATGAGAGCTATCATTATCCTAGGGCTTTGGGGAGCAGAAGAAGATTTAAAATGGCTTAAGAGAGTTTATGTTGTAGGTCTGTCAAATTCCCATTCCTGAGAGAATGGAAAAGACAAAGTTACAAATATGGAAGGAAAGGAGGGAGGTGTACAAGGATGAGTGAATGAATGAATAA
>NW_004949099.1:26188661-26196865 GCF_000317375.1 Microtus ochrogaster
TGGATGGATGGATAGGTGGATGGATGGATAGGTGGATGGATGGATAGGTGGATGGATGGATAGGTGGATGGATGGATAGGTGGATTGGTATGTAAGAAGAATGCTGTCTAACACTCACAGCTCCAGGAGATAAGTCAAGCAATGGCTCTCAAAATACCTTTAGGGGAACCTGTGAGGTCAACGTTTCATATGATTCCACATGGTATATGTATTTACTTGAACCCTGAGAAAGTGGAAGGTTCATTACATGAGGAACGTGGAGTATGCTTCTTGCAAAAATAGCAGTATGGAAAGAGGAACACATCTTTGCTGTGGAGAGACCTGACAACCAACTCTCAGCCAGGGGGTCAAGATCAACATCCTACTTCAGCAAAAGTCAGCAATCCTCCTTGGGAGGCATAGTGACAGCATATGCCCCTGGTAGCAGATGAGGAGAGCCTGCTTGGCCTCTGGGGTCCTCATCTCAGTGTTACCCCATGATTGTGACATCAAGCAGATTGCAGTTGGCACACATTTTTACCTAATATCTGACTCCCAAAATATTTATATTTTGCCATCTTTAGATGGGGAGGTATATGTTAAAAGTCTACTATAGGGACTGGAGTAAGAACTCTTACTGCTCTTTCAGAAGAACCAAGTGTGGTTCCCAGAACCCAGGTCTGTTGGCTCCCTCAGACTGTCAAGGTTCCACAAACACAGAGACATGTTAAGAAACTGTCACCCCTTCCCCCAAATGGGGAGCCTGCAAAAGCAGAAGGCCAAGTGTGGTGTCCCAGAACAGAGGAAAGAGGTCACTTGAAATCTAAAGGTACCTTAATGAAGTTCCTCAATGACATGTTAACCACTAGCTCATTGAGAAAGGTACCTGGTTAATACAAGTCAATCAGGAACAGAAAAAATGGAATGTCGTGTGTGGGAATTCTCTGCTTTTTTTTTCTTCTGTAAATCTCAAACTGTTCAAGAACAAAAAGCTGATCAGAAGACAATGCAGGACAAGAAATCTATTTAAAGTTGAGCAATATTATATGTGTGTGTGTGTGTGTGTGTGTGTGTGTGACCTTATACTATATGTGGTGACATTTTTTTGTTGATATTTTTGAGATACACACGCATGTGCCACAGCATACATGTCACACACGTATGATCAGAGGAAAATTTGTTAGAGTCGGTTCTTTCCTTCCACTGTGTGGGTCGTAGGGGTCAAACTCAGGTCATCAGGCTTGGCAGCAAGCTCCCTTACCCAGGGTCCATCTCAGGTCCATGACTAACTTGACTAACTTCTGAGAAAAAGCACTTGTTAAATTTTGATGTAGAGTCAAAGACGCACATCCTGTTTTCTTGGACGGCTATTAAAATACTCCTCCCTTCCTAGTCCAACTTATCAGAGTGAGGCCAGAGTTCCTCTACAGTTTTCAACCAAAACGGCACAAGGCATACAAACATATGAGCAGTTACGAGAATCCAGCCATCTTAAGTGAGTTATTTAAAAGATATTGAATTGTTCCTCTCACTAAATTGTTTTTGTTTTAGAAAGTACAGTTGTTTTCAGACATAAAAGATATATGCTAATGTGCCATAGAAGCTTTTTCTATCATTGTGAGGAAGCACAGTTTTCATTTCTCTTAGGGTGACTTCTCTTAGGTTTCCCCTTCAACAAAATCTTTGTGAAACTCTCAGTAACTCCAAGGACACAAGGGTGGCGAGACTAATCAACCTGAGACTCACAGGGCTTGATAAGTCACTTGATTTAGCCCTTCAGAGATAGAAAATATATTTATGCCACTTCGCAAATGGGAAAACCAAAGAACAGAGAAGGCTTTCAACTCGTCCGAAGTCACACAGGAGGTAGAGAAAATGGAACTGGAATTCAAACCGACATCACACGTCCCTCTTTCTCATATCCTTTCTAGGTCTGTGAGCTCTGCAAGGGAGCGGCCCCTGCTGACAGCCCTGTGGTCTATGCTGACAGGGCTGGCTACAGCAAGCAGTGGCACCCCACTTGCTTTGTGTGTATCAAGTGCTCAGAGCCACTGGTCGACCTCATCTACTTCTGGAAGGATGGTGCACCCTGGTGCGGCCGCCACTACTGTGAGAGCTTACGACCCCGATGCTCAGGCTGTGATGAGGTGAGAGTCAGGGTAGGCAGATGGGAGTAAGTGGGAGTGGCCATGCTGTACAGCGCAACCCGAAGGCAAATAGGTGTGGCTTTGCTGATAGTGTATTCTTCTTTAAGAAAATTGAGGTCCACTTCACTGGGTACTCAAAGTCTAGATTTTCTCATCTACAAAATGGGCCTGATTTGAGAATAGTGACTCATGCTTACAATCTCAGAGCTTTGGAGTTTGGCTATAGAAGGACCACCCTGATAGCTCAGCTAGTCAACTCTTGCTCTGCAAGTATGAAGAATCAAGTTTGAATCCTTATACAACAGTATTTTTTAAGCGAGGTTATATGTAAATGGAGTGACAGAGAAGTGGGTATAATTTGCCAAGTCACAAATACCTCAGTGACAACTCAGGCTCACATCCTGTTGTGCTCCAAGCCCTTTAAATCAGGTTTCCATCCTGACTTTTCTCAGCTCCTGGAGTTATTTTAGGGTGTCACTTTATTCTGGGTCCAACAGACCACCCGTGGTTTCTTGTTCTTAGGAAACGGCCACTGGCCACTGTCTGCTTCCCCATTGTTAATTGTCTTCCAGGGTCACTTGAGCTATTTAATCCCAGCTCAGAAAATAACTGTTCCCTGGACTTGCCCCAAAAGTTTCACTGACAGATAAGTAAAAACCTGTCTGTAACAGAGTATTTTCTTTTTCATGTCTGAAAAACTGAGACACAGCCATGACCCTCAGATCATGTCAGAGTGCTTCGTGGGGGCATCTAAAGGTCACAGTACAGCATGGGATGGAATGAAACTAGCCCATAATTTATCCCCTACACACTGCCTCTACTTAGGGCCAGAACCTCAGTCACGTCTTCCTTCCTCTGTCTCTCTCTCTTTAGATCATCTTCTCAGAAGACTACCAGCGCGTGGAAGACCTGGCCTGGCATCGGAAGCACTTCATCTGTGAGGGCTGTGAGCAGCTGCTGAGTGGCCGTGCATACATTGTCACCAAGGGCCAGCTCCTGTGCCCCACTTGTAGCAAGTCCAAACGCTCCTGAAGGGCTTCCCACCCTGAGTCTATTGGATCCCACCAAGAGACTGAAGCAGTCCTCTGGGGCGAATGCAACAGCCAGCAAGCAGTGCATATTCTAGGTTGAGGGGTGGTAGATCCTTGGGGGTCCGTAGTTTTGAAACCAGAGGGATTCTAAGAAGTCTTAGGATGAATTTATTGTTTCCCAACTGCAGCCAACAAAAGACAGGCTGGTGTCCCACAAGGGAACCCTAGGAGAAATCTCTCAGAATGCATTTCTGAGGGATCCAATGAAGTAGCTGTAGGCTGTGCTTTTTTTTCCTTGGACAAGGGATCTCTCCAAGGGGCAGAATGGGATCTCAACTCTTTTTTGTTTGCCTCTTTTTCAAGTGGAATCTGAATCTGCAATAAACAATGCTGTTGGCATGATAAACATACCAATAAAAGGTTTATGAATTTCACACTTACACACATTTTGTCTAATTATTTATACCATAACACTGATTCTGGAAAAGGTGGTTATCGCCAAGACCCTAATCTGGTACTGCCAGGAGATGAGTAAACACTAATGGTAATCTTATACTAATATGATAAGACGTGCTTATAGCAGACTCCAGATTCCTCTCCTCCATTGCTCTTCCCATGCTCTCAAATATCTGATAGAAACACATATCCATATTTCATGGTACCCAAAAGTAAAAATGTTACTAGAATTAAGGATTGGGGCCTTGGCAGCACTAACAAGCCAGGCTCAGCCATCCATCCTCAATAAGCCAATTAAATGAGCCAAATTAATAGTAAAAAACATAAAAAGAAAAATTGTTTAACTTGGCCACACATGGAAAAGGGACAAAGAGATCTGGCAATCCCCAACAAAAATCCATCTTTGGGGTACTTAGAAGAGTCTTGGGTTTAAATAGGATGTAAGAAGTGTACATAACTAAGCAGCTCTGGCCAAGGTATGGCCCCAGCCATCGTTGCATCATCACTGACTCTTCACAGATCAAGTCATCTCTGCACTGTGTGAAATCTCTCCGAGTGACAGATTCCCTCCCTGGCCTGCATCAAACTTCATTCAGCCTTTTCCTTCTCCCAGGATAAGATTCCTGGGAGGAAATTCCAATCCCATGGGGTGCCTTGTTTAACAGTCTCTTAGAGAGGAGAGAGAGAGAGAGAGAGAGAGAGAGAGAGAGAGAGAGAGAGAGAGAGAGAGAGAGAGAGAGAGAGAGAGAGAGAGAGAGAGAGAGGAAGAACAGTCTCATTCCTTTCAGGCATGTGGGTCACTGGAGCTAACGATCTTTTTAGAGTCAAAGGCTCAACTCATCAGTCCTAGTATCTAGGCAGGTCACAGGTGAGCCTTTCTGGGGGCAAGACCTGGCAGAGTGCTGGGAGCTGCAGCAGTGGGTGGGACATACATGGTGCCCAGTAAACATAAATCTTTTTAAATCTCTCAATTTTCACATGTTGCCAACTGAACATTTTGTGAGCCAAATACAAAGTTCGACGGGCGTAATTTTATCTCCCTTTTATGGTCTGAGTATTTTCAGTCCTCAAATTTATTTCCTTCCCACAATTACTAAGTACCATTTCTTTTTTTCTACCAGATATACAAGAATGAAAAAGACACTGGCCCCAGGGGTACACGTTCCAGTCATCAGTACTCTCCTTAAAATTTCCCATCTGTTGCCCTGACTCTTCTCTGCCCCAGTCCATTTATGTGCTTTTTAATTCTGATGAAACTGTTATGATTTCTACTACAGTGATGGGTATCACCTCCATTACATCTCTCCCATACCCCTGCTTTGAACATTATTGGGCCATCTCAAAGACAAGTTCTAAGCACTTCTTTGTCCTCAATCAACTCCCATGGCTCCTCAGTGCTTGTCAAATTAGGAACCAGGTTTCAACTATAGCATTTGAAACCTTCCAAAATTTGGTCCCTCTGTCTCCAGTCTCAGAACTCAGTACTTCCCTCTTTTTCTTACATAGGTACAAACCCCACCCCATGATTTAGCTCCTTCTTGGTTACCTGAAGGTCAAGTTGATTATCTATTGAAAGTTCGCCTGCCCTACAAGATGCTCCTGGGGCATCATCCATTTCACAGGCACTTCCCCTGAGTACAGAAGAATGATCACATATTCATCTATCAATCCATCCATCCATCTGCCTAGCCAGCAAGCCAGCCATCCAGCCATCCATCCTAGAAATGTTCAATATGCACTATGGTTGTTGGTCCTTTGCTGTGTACAGGGCATATCTCTCCCTCCAAAACAGTGGCCACTTCTTCCATGAATTTTACAGACTATGAAGACCAGGTTCAGAAAAACACATCTACAGGTCAACGTGAAACTATAGTTACTGTACAAGCTATAAAAGGAAGATTCACACACAGAAAAAAGAGACTAGGCCTAGTCAGGAATGTTAAAAAAGAAAGAAAAAAAAATGTGCCCCTGCGACAGTGGACCCTGATCTGAAAGAGAGAGAAGGATCAAGGGTTAAAGATGGATATCATGTACAAAGACCCCATGAAGGAAGCCTTGTCAATTTATTCTATGCCCAGTTTTTGATATTGGAAATACAGGGATGAATACGAAGCATAGACAGATAGGATGGATTGCACAATGTGTGACAGAAACACAAAAAGAAGAGTGAACAAGGCCAGTCTGCTCCTCCCTAGTGAGAAATATAAAAGCTGAGACCTTGTCATAGGAACCATGGGAGCATTTAGACATATTCAAGCCAGAGTTGGTGAGAGATGGACAGGGAGATGGTGAGATGCATGATCTGTCCTATGGAAACCCAAAATGATATAGATTGCCTCTGCCTACCAGGAGGACATCAAGTATATCTTCCTGGAGCGTACCCCTGCTCCTCCTGTCCAGAAATAGCCCTGCCTTTGCATTTGTGGTATCACTCCAGTGCCACTCCACCATTCTCTCCAATGTCATATCCTGCCTGGCACATATTCTATGCAGACAGGCAATGCTTCTTCATGTTCTCTCTGGCGGGACCTTAGTATCTCGACACTTCCAGATAAGCCACTAGCACACACATAGACACACACACACACACACACACACACACACACACTTCCCCTGTGTACTCTCGCCCTGAAGAACAATCAGGAACTCCCTAATTCTTGCATAGAAGTTGAAATTTCTTTAACTTGCAATCAGGTTTCTTAATTATGCTTAATTTCTGCTTCATCTAGGAGGACCTGGAGCTGAGGGACACTGCACCAGCAGCAGAAAGGCACAAGCATTCAATGCCCAATGGTCCTTGTTGCATCGTATCATCCCTGAATCAGCAGAGAGAGTGGCGGCCAACTTCATCACTCCATTTTCTTGGCCCCTTGGTCTGTGTACTCAGTCAGCCCCAGGCCAACAGCACTCCGGCACCCTTATCAAACTGCAATTATTTGTTGGTGAAAAGCTCCATTTACAAACTTCTTTCTTTCTTATTTTATTCTTAATGAGCAAATAAGCATTGTGCATTTTTATGGGGAACAAAATGTGACATTTTGATAGATGTTTGCAATGTGGAATGAGCCATGGCCCTCCTTACAAAAATCTCACCATCACGATTTCCCTCGCCCTCTGTACACAGCCTGGCAAGGAACAGAAAGCGCAAATAGCCTGGGATCTGCTGTGGTTCACTTTGCTAAAGGCACCGTGTTCCCACTGATGGAGATCACAGATAGAGATTTCAGACTGAAGCAGACACTGTTGGCTATGCACCTATTCCCAAGCAGCCCTGCTTCCTACTTTGTGGGGGTGGGGTAATTCCTGTGACATAAAGTGGCTCTTAAAGCCTTGTTCCCAGGGGAAAAAAGGGCTTGGTGCTGGCTGTGGCCTCTCCACCAAGGTGCTTCTTAACTTCCCTAGTGAACAGAGAGCCTTGTTGGGGAATTCTGCTGTTGCTTTCTTTTTCTACTGCTTCTAGAGCTTTAAACTTATATGAAAAGTGCCGAGAAGGGAATGAAGAATGGTTGAAAAGCTTTCCAGACATCAGGCCCCACCACACCTGAACCTTCTTCACCACGCTAGGGATGGAGCCAGGGCCTCCCCGGGATAAGCAAGTGCTACCACTGAATCACACCCATAGCCTCCCATGAGAATGTTAGCATGTGACTTCCGACAAGGATGTTCTTATCCCACAAGCCAGCCATCAGAATCAGGCAATGAATGCACAAATATTGCTATCTTAGAATCCTCAGACCTAACCCACCATCACCAATGGTCACAATAATGGCTTATAAAACAAAAATCGCAGTCCAGGGTCACACATCAATTTACTTACCTGACTACACATTTCTGAAGCCATTATATTTTTCCAGTTTATTTGAACTGTTTGAATGACAGATTTTAAAATGTTGATGGTGTTCAGCATGAGGCTTTGATCCAGGCATGAGTCACTTGGGTACCAGGAAACATTCTCAGAAATGCATCAGGACTGAATATCCTGGAGAGAATGCACCAGACCTGTATGGTGCACTTCACACACTCGGTGTGACTTCCTGTCGCAGACAAGAGTTAGATAAGAAGATGCTGAGGCTGCTGCAGGTGTATGTGGCCACCACTTCATGATGAATTTGGGGCTTTATAGTAAAAGAAATACACACTAATGATCATAAGTCCAGTGCACTAAACTAATAGAACAGTGAGTTGTTATCATTTTTATCATTAACTAGTAATCGTTGCAGTACAAAAAGCATGTGATTGTCTTTAATGACTGACAAAGCAAAAGAGTCTGGTTTTTGATAGTATGCATGCGTATATCATGTGTGAGGATGTGCACATGAGTGCAGGTACCTATGGAGGACAGAAGAGAACATCAGATCTCTTGGAGGTTTAGTTACAGGCAGTTGTGAGCTGCCCAGTGTGGGTACTGGGATCCAAATACTGATCTCCTACAAAGACAGCAAGCACTCTTAACTACTGAATTATCTCTTCAGTCCCCAATAGAGATCTCTTAATTAATTTTTCAGTGTAGAAAATAATGAGTTTACATGTGATTTTGACATCAGGTTCACCAGAAATGCTTGAGAGATACTTTTGTGCTACTGAGGTGTCT
>NW_004949099.1:26197271-26211475 GCF_000317375.1 Microtus ochrogaster
TCTCCCAGCATTCAGTTCAGTTTTCCCTGCTTATCTACCCTATCAGGCCAATCTAGTTTCTTCATTAACCAATGATATTCACAGCATACAGAGGGGAATCCCACATCATATAGATATAGATGTAGATATAGAAGTAGATGTAGACATAGATATAGATATACCTTGGATACCAGCTATGGATTGTGCCCCAACTTTGTATCATGAATGGAGGGAGTAGCCATGAAGCCCACGGCCTTCCTAAGCATCTAGTGACTGTTAATCATGGCTGGAGGAATCTTCCTCTCTCATGGCATAGTCACAGAGGAACTGGCTGAGAAAATATGCCTCACAGATGAGGCAAGTAAGGCGGATATGAGAAGGTGATAGAGGGTAAATGTAAACGGAGGCTAGGCTTTGTAAATGGAGACTACTCATTCGTTCCCAGCCACCCAGACCTGAATAATCACACAGAAACTATATTAATTACAATACTGTCTGGCCAGTAGCTTAGTGATATTTCTAGCTAGTTCTTACATCTTAAATTAACCCATTTCTATTAATCTGTGTATCGCCAGGAGGCTGTGGTTTACCAGGTAAGGCTCCAGAGTGTCCTTCTCCTTCAACATGGTGTCTCCCCGACTTCGCCTACTCTTCTCTCTATAGATCTCTTCCAGCCTGGCTATATTCTGCTAAGCCATTGGCCAAAACAGCTTTATTCATTAGCCAATAAAAGTAAACACATATACAGAAGGACTTCCCACACCAGGTAAACATAACCACAACACATCTATATATGTAGGAGACCATCAAAACATAAAGAGAACAATGTGTAAAAGGTTCTGGTGGTAGCACATGCCTGACACCTGAACACTTGGAAGTTTGAAAGAGGAAGACAGGAATGTGCAAGGACAGATGGACCACAGAGCAAGACCTTGTACAAATAAATAAGGCAGACACAAAGACTAAAATAACTATTACAACAGTGAAATGATCTGAAGAGAGCAGCATCCTGGATGTGACCTCTTGTCGAAGCCCGCGTGGGTCCAACACAGATTCCCTAACTAGACTGAACGGAGTTGCGAGGAATAAACTGACGCAGCTTACACGGTCATCATGGAAGGGCCAGATCTCTCTCCCAAGATCTCCCGTTTATTCACCAAACACCTTATATACCATCACATCAATTGAGCAGGAAAACACATTAGGCTGTCTCCTAGGAAACGGGGTGCCTGGGCTCAAGTCATGTCCACATCTACCTGTATGCTAGCAGTCAGCTAGGCCATGAATTAGCATCTCTATAAGACATCCTCCAAATTACAAAGGCAGGAAGCACCAAACATCTTAACTCTTACATCATCAGCTTCAGCCAACATCTCTTCTCAGGTAATCTACATTTATAACAAAAGAAACTAGGAGCAGTACATCCTGGCTATTGTTAAACAGAGACAGCTTGTCTGCAGAGTTACCTGATCAGCTCAGACTGGGCTAATGGCTCTCGTGCCATACAGAAATATGGGCCTACAACCTCTTGTCACCTGGAACCTCATGGCACAGAGTACAACTATGCACGCATATGGTGTAGCGTAGCTCCTGAAAGTTAGTGCATATGTGACCTCACATACCATTTCCTTGCAGGAGGGCATCTAAAATCCACTGCCCTAAATATCCTTCCAATTTATCATCAAATCTGTCCCATAAACACACAAGCACTAGTGACACTGAGAGAAGGACTCCCTGGGTCATCCCACCTGTGCTCCAAAAGCTTGTCTTCCAACATGAGAAGGTTCTGAGAATAACAAGGTCATCCATTGCCATGGAGATGCCTAGTCACAGCTTCCACTGCTTCTTACAAGCCAAGACTGCAGGTTCTGCTGAGGACTGGGCATTCTCTGCAAGAGTTATTTATTTGTTGGTTGGTTTTGTTGGTTGGTTGGTTGGTTGGTTGGTTGGTTGGTTGGTTGGTTGGTTGATTGGTTGGTAGGTAGGTAGGTAAGTAGGTAAGTAGGTAGGTAGGTAGTTTTGTTGGTTGGTTTGTTAGTTGATAGGTATGTTGGTTAGTGGTAGATAAGTAGGTAGGTTAGTTAGTTAGTGGTAGGGTTTGTTTATAGGGGGTAGGTTTGTTGGTTGGTATCTAGGTTGGCTGGTTGGTTTGTTGGTTGGTAGATAGGTTGGCTGGTTGGTTTGTTGGTTGGTAGATAGGCTGTTTGGTTGATTGGTTTGTTGGTTGGTAGGTAGGTTGGCCAGTTAGTTGGTTTTGCTTTGTTTTGTTTCAGTCAGTGTATACAGTGGGTCCTATTCTACTAGTCAGATGTAAAGAGATCCTGTGTTCAAACTCCTGGTTTTGCTGACACTGGCATTATGTTTCTTTGTTCTGTTTGAGGTAATGTTGGTTCTTCATAGACAAAAAAGATTTGGATTTGTGGCCAGAAGAAATAATGTTTATATAGCTCTTGTTATAAGAGAAGATAGCCTAGTTCAAGTCAATATAAATACACAAAAGAAGGTGAGAGATGATGTACATTCTAGAATCTATCTTTCTAGTCCAGCTTCAAGAGAAAGTCCAGCTTCAAGAGAAAGTCCAGCTTTAGGAACAACTAGATCCAGAAGCTCAAGTTTCAAACTTGGACTCAGCTTTTTTCCTCCACCTATCCCTTTGATTTATCATGATATTCCTCCTCATTGCCTTTGGTCTTCTCCATCATGCTCACCCAGAGTGTCCTAGCCATGGCTGCCAGCACCATATAGATTCATGATCTTTCTTGGAGCCAATGATCTCAGTGCAAATGGATTTTTTATAGATTTTTATAAATGACTTTGGTCAGCTACTCTGGGTTAAATGTTTACGCCTCAACCCATCCCTATGCCAAGAGCCCTATGATACTCTAACTAACAGTGTCTCATCATCACCAGGAGGGCAACCTCTGTTGGGGAGGGGAAGATTAGTAAAGACAGCTATAGCAGCTGGGGATGAAGCTGAGTTGATAGAGAGCTGGCCTAGCATCCGCAAAGGACTGTTAAACAGTTGGCAGCACCACACAAACCAGATGTGATGGCACATGCCTACAAGCCCAGCACTCAAGAGGTGGAGGCAGAAGGACTCCAAAGTCATCCTCAGTTATATAAACTTGAGGCTAGCCTAATCTTATGAAAGCTTTATTCGATAAAGAGGGAGAAGGACAGACATCTCTAAGAAGAGAGGCCAGGGACAGGGCAAGAAAACCATCTACCATCCAAGTGACAAGAAACTGGGTTCCTTTTAAAGACAGAGGCCCTATTAGAGGCAGCTATGAGAAAGAAAAACCTCCCGGGTGAAGTAGAGCCAACTCCACTTGCCAAAGTACCAGAAGGCAGCCCATATAAATAAAACAATAAGAACAAGGCACGTTGAAGTCAGAGCAAATGACCCTGGGAGAAGAGCACCTCACAAAAGCAGAGTCAGAGGGTGAGTCCCAGGATCAAGGAATGAGGCTCATAGGAAGCCTGGGGAAGCTGCAGCATGCACCCAGGCTGGAAGCCAAGTACCAGTGCTCATCTTGAAGTAATTAGAATTCTACTAAAATCTCATTTGTCTTGATATTTTAATTGCTGGCAAGATAAGACAAATGTTTTTTAAAGGCCTACATAAAATGGTAATCCCTGAAGTAAATATCTAAAAGGATTTTACTGTCCCGGCCCTTTCTTTTTCAGCTGTGAGGGATGACGGATACTTACAAACCATTTTGTGGGAAAACTCTGATAGATGGGAAAGATGGGCTTCCACAAGTTCAAATATGGAAAGTTTTAAAATAGAGAAGTGACTTGCATAGCTAATGGATCCCAGGATGTTAGATTTTGCAGACTGCTGGCACAGACTCTGGATCTTCATCAAATATATAAATTATGAAATATTGCTCCAAAGCAGTGTGAGCCTTTGCCCTAGAAGGGAATGGTTTGGGCTGCACTAACAGAGAGCTGTGCAGAGTTCATCTTCAGCTGATAACAGGAAGGGGAAGGAGTGGATGGGCAAGCATCCTGGGGACCTTTGGGTATCAAGGCTGGATGAGAACCATGCTCCTTAGGCCAGAGGAGAAGATGCCGTTTGCTCAGTGCAGTTCCTATGTGGTCCTGTCCTCAGAGGAGGTGACTGTAACATCTTGGGTCACAGCATATAAACACACCACATTCTGTCATCTTCTACCTGGAACATGTTCCAGCTATTGCATCTGCCTTAAACTCTCAGCACTGCAAAGCACTGCCTCCCCCAGGAAGGCTTTAGTGATTTTTTTTTAGATGTTCTGTCAGCTTCTTAGGCTCTCAACCAACCATATGATTAATATGGCAGTTAACTTGGCAATGCTCACTACTCATTATATGATTGTCTCTGAAACAATGGACAGTTCATTCACTAATAGGGTGGTTCTTTGATTTATCCACTTGCCAGGCACTTACTCAGCATCTCCATTGGCTAAAACATGATGTTGAGCCTTGTAAATGCATAGGAAACTGAGCAAAGCAATGTACCCCAGAAGCACATAGACTTGATGTAACCAAAGACTGTGTTCATTTCCCAGCTGGCCAGACCCGAACAATCACACAGAAACTATCTTAATTACAACACTGCTTGGCCTACTAGCTCAGGCTTCTTATTAACTAACTCTTACATCTTAAATTAATCCATTTCTATTAACCTATCTATTGCCACGAGGTTGTGGCCTACTGTAAGGTTCCCACATCTGTCTCTTTTGACAGCTACATGGTGTCTCTCTGACTCTGCCTACTCTCTATATATCTCTGTTCAGATTCCCTGCCTGGATTTACTCTGCTAAACCACTGGCCAACAGAACTTTATTTATTAGCCAATAAAAGCAACACATATGCAGAAGGACATTTCACATCATCTCCCCTTTTCTGTCTAATTAAAAAGGAAAGTTTTAGTTTTAACATAGCAATATTACATATAAAAATAGATATCAAGCAAAAATTCCAGTTAACAATATTTTTGTGAGTCTAAAGTTTTATATATAATTAATATTTTATCATAACTAAGAAAATCTATAACTATAGCTATTTGTCTTCAACCCCATCAAAAATACCAGAAGATTATAATATTACCTATGTTAACAGGAAGTGATTGTAGGCAACTTTCAAAATTCTAGAATTGACAGAGGCTTCTTGCTGCCTAGACAGTCACCCAAACAAAGTTCTTCTGTAATGTTGGGGCATCCATCTTCAGCCTAGACCCATAGCCTTCGGCAGACTTTCCATGAAGCAAGAAATTTGAAATTCTGTTTCACCTCTATTGGCAGTTTATCAGTCAATTTCTTCTATGTCCTGTAGAATGTCTGGCAAGCTGTTTCATGAAGCAGGAACCCTAAAGGACTGTCTTACCTTCTTTAGGCAATTTGGCAGTCATTTTTTTCTGTGGGTCCTGCATGTCCAGTTCATACAGCATAACATCAAGCTGTCCAGGCAAGAGCAGTTTCTGGCCCAAATGGCCAGCAAACTCCCTAAGGAGCCTCTTTGATGCCCATCATCTTCATGAAGTAATTGGTGCTGCCAGAAGCAGACGTGTCTCACTGTTGAGAAAAGTCTAAGTTCTTAAAATATTTAAATGCCATATTCTATAAGTCTTTGAAGTATTGAAGATAGTCTATCTAACTGAAATTTATCTCTGCATATCTAGAAAACCTAACATAATTAAAAGTTTGATTATTTTAAATGACTACCTATTAATCTGTATTTCTTAATTGTACATTACATTTTTAAATGAGCTCCACAAACATAATACCTTAAAAAGAGAGAAATACATATACACAGTGTAATAAATCAACCTTAAATTTCTATCCATAGACCAGAGTCTATACCAATGTAAAGTATTTATCTCTATATATCATATCCTCCTTATTTTTTCAGTAATTGACTATGGCCATTAAACATTTATAACTAAACCTTTTAAAATGAAAATAAACATTTATAAACAATCATTTCGGAAATTTCAGCATAATTTTCTCCAAACTGCTTCCTGCTTTTGTTGGGCAAAGAATTTTTAGGGTTCATGGAGACCTTTTGGGGGATCTTGTTCCATCAAACAACATAGCCTGGAAGAAATCTACACGTTCACATCTTCTGTGGAAACAAAAGCAGAACCTCTTTTCCAAAGCAACATATTCTTAGACTCAAATTTTGAAGTCAAGATACCTTTATATTGGTTTAACTAACAGCCCCCAGAATCAAATGTCTTTCTGCAGTCAAAAAAGTCAAAGAAAATACAATATACATAATTCAAACGCTCTGTGTATATTCCATATTTACATGGCTTATTTTTCTTTACTCCTTTAATCTATGACTGTCCATACTCTTATCTATACTTTTTTTCCTCTCTTTCACAAACCTAAGTACATTTTTTTAAACATATTGTAACATATTCAGAGGTTTATTTTTGTCTGAATCTGTCTTTATCACATATCTGTAATCGTTTTCTGGCCAGAAGCACCTTTTTGTAAAATGCTAATCGAACATGGCTAGGACCAACTCCATGGCCCTACCTGTTGACTCTGCACCATCCAACATGGTAGACTTGTTCACCACCTATGCAAGGCATGCTCACAGCCCCAGCTCCAGGGATGCAGTAGGTCTATGTCACCATAAGCAATTTGTAACACGCTGCTCACAGACCCCATTTATTGTTCCATAATAGGACCAGCATGAACTAGGAAGCTGTCTCTTAAAGGAGCCTTGGAGATTTTGCTGCCAATGCTGATTAAGGAAGTCTTCTCTTAAAGGAATCGCATTTCTGCTTGCCTCTAGCAAATAGAGCCTATCTGAAAAAGAAATGAGACTACCAAGAAGCTACACTTGGCTTTCATTTTTGTGGGTCTAAAAGCCCTCTTTTTTTCCTTAAACCTTTTTTTAAGCTCCTATGTGGATCTTTGCCCCCAGACAGTGGGTGCCCTTTTATAATCAGAGACTGCACTTTTATTTCCCAACTGCCCAGATCCAAATGATCACACAGAAACTATATTAATTACAACACTGTTTGGCCTATTAGCTCAGGCTTCTTATTAACTCTTAAATCCTAAATTAAGCCATTTCTGTTCATCTATGTATCTCTATGAGGCTGTGGTCTACCTGTAAGGTTCTGGCATTTGTCTCCTCTGGCAGCTATATGGTGTCTTCCTGATTCCACCTACTCTCCATATATCTCTCTTCAGATTTCCTACCTGGCTTTATTATGCTAAGCCATTTACTGAAACAGCTTCATTAATTAGCCAATAAAAGCAACACATATACAGAAGAACATCCTACATCAACTTGGCCTTCCCCACTCACCAGTACACATTGAATATGGCAAGCAGCTCAGTTCCTATACAGTGGGTAGTAC
Source organism: Microtus ochrogaster (assembly GCF_000317375.1). Taxonomy (NCBI): domain Eukaryota; kingdom Metazoa; phylum Chordata; class Mammalia; order Rodentia; family Cricetidae; genus Microtus; species Microtus ochrogaster. The sequence goes on from NW_004949099.1 coordinate 26,204,611, forward strand.
AGATTCAACATGGGGGAAGCACGGGTCCCATGAGGCCAGTGGCAGGCACACATTCAACATGGAAAACCCTGTAGACACATCATGGTGGGCAGCACAAATTTAGCATGGTACACAACACAGATCCAACACAGCAGTCAACACAGCCACAATATGGCTGGCAATGTAGAACTAACATGGTAAGCAACACTGATATTTTTGTCCTTATGGTAGTTGATTGAAGGCCTAAGAGAAAAAGTACCTTTGTCAACATCACTCAAGCTTAAGACTGGGCCAAGGCTACAACCTAGGTGTTGTCAGTTCTAATCCAAAGCCTTTTTTGAATCTCCTAACCAGAGATGGGGTCTGTATGCCCTAGGAGCTGGGCAGTTTTGTAAACATGGGAAAGCCTGGTACCAACAACTAGGACCACGATGCTTATGTGACTGCTGTCATCTCTCTTTTTCAGTTGCTAACAAAACATTCCAGGATGCCAGTCCTTGGCTCACCTACTTCCCCAGAGCAGGGTCAGCAGGCCTTTTGATAGAGATCCTGGTAGCGAATATTCTAGACTTTAGGTTGCAAGGTCTGTGTACCAACTACTAACTCTGATGCTGTGATGTGAAAGGAGGCACAGAAAACATGCACAGCAGACACGGCTGTGTACCAAACCACAACTCAGGCCTTTCAGGATCAGCGGTGCTTCCTATACATCTCCATAAAGGGAAGACAGGAGTTAATGCCAAAAGGGATGGAATAAGAACAATGTCCCTGATAGTCTCTTGTATGTTGACAAGTAGTTTCTCTCCATGTCCTGGCCAGTCATTGCTTAAGTGAGTGATGTGTCAGCGCTGATGGAACTCAGCAAAGAAGGTGACCTCTGGATAACTGGAAACCACGTTGTGCAAAAATCAGCCTCAGCCTCTAAAGCCTGGTGAGACAGGTTAACTGGTGACAGCACTCACCACACAAGTCTGATGGCCTGAGTTCAACCCCCAAAACCTACCATGGAAAGAAAGAACACTCTGAAAGCTGTCCTCTGACCAATGCACACACGCACACACACACATACACCACCACCTCCACACCGATCACATAATAACAAACAAACAGTAATACCTAAATTTTATTTCATTTATTTATACATAAATGAAAAAGAAACAAAAATCTTTAAATTTTTTTTCAAAATTAAGGAAATCTCCCCTGAGAGGATTGGCTAGGACAGGATGCTGTTTGGCCTCAGTTCACAATTAACAGGTGGAATTTCAAAGTCCCAGCCGCCAGCACCTTTCTATCTGGGAGAAGCATCCCAGCTGAGAGGAGGATCCATGGTTATACTTACATATTCACATTTGTACAATTGTGTGTGTGTGTTGTTAAAATAGGGGACCAGAAGAAAACACCAAGGTTCTAGAAGGAACACCCACAACCTATAATGAAAACATCTTATTTTCAGAATGACCACACCACACAGTTAACTCCAGAGATGCTGCTTATTAACTATGAGAAGTGAAATCCTGGAGGCCTTACAGTGGCACTCGTATAACTTCTAGATGCCAGCTTCTCTTTTGACATCATTTTAAATTCACAGTGCCTCTGATTGGGCCTATAGGTTTGGTTTTTACACGGCTTAGATTGCCAAGTCACAGTGAGACCCCAGGTGGTCCAGGAGTCCCCTGTGTAGAAAAATGCACAAATGACCCCGTAGGCAGCCATCTTGCCTATGGACAGTAACTCGCTGAGTGTCCTGGAGTCTTGTTCATATTTAACACAGATGGCAGTCAAAGGCATCACACAAGCCCCAGAAACCTTCTTTCCTGTGTGCATCCAAAGTGAGGTGGCCCTGGCACGTAATGACAAAGAGGCTCTGAAGAGCCACTTCACAAGGGTTTGCTGTGCTCTTCTGGAAAGCTGACTGTGCTCCTAGAGGACCCAGGGGCCTCATTTGGAAGATTGGGCTTGCAAAGCTAGCACAGGAAAAGGCATACTGCTTGTGTGGCCTGTAGCCCCGTAGGTCAGTTCTGTATACTATAACGCCATGAGAACCGGGATCACAGTACCTTCACTAGCTAGCAGCCTACTGTGCATTCAGAAGCAGCATGCCACTTAGTATTGTCCCATAGCCAAGTTCCAACTGGTCTCCACCCCTGTGCCCTTATGACCCATCCTATATCAGATCATGACTAACAAGCACCAGCTCAGGTCACACTTGACAGCTCAGTGACATCACAAAATAAAACCCAGTCTCTTTAGCCTGGCCTGGAGGACCTGCAACATGCACACCTCTCCAACGCTATCTCTTTCTACCTCCCTGGCTCACTTTCTTCCAGCACAGGGGCCTTTCCTCTGTGTCTGAGATAGCATGGGCAACTCCTGTTCCAACCCCAGGACCTCAATACTTGCTGCTCCTATGTCCAGATGCCCCCTCCATCCTTCTCCAGGTCCTTACATCATTGATTCCACGTTGCCACCCAGGATCAATATGGCTATGGCCTGCTCCGAGAAGCCATTCCTGATTACTTCATGCACAACACTACTCCTCTCCGCTTTGCTGTCACTGTAGCTCAGAGCACTGTACAGATTACCTTCTTTGTGCATCTGTTCTTTTATTATTGTCTCCCCAACAAGAAGATGAGCTTCAAGGAAGTGATTATGACATGAAAGCAGGATCTAGAGAGAGGGGCATTGGTGTTAATACTGGAAAGAAAACAATGGGGAAAAAACCCTAAATGTCTGAGTTTCAGAGACAGAACATGAACAACAAAAGTAATTGCTGCATAAACTCGGAAGAAAGCGCATGCTGGGCAAATGACCCACAGAAGGCTCTGACTCTTATGACTAGGGACCTCTGAGCTTCCAACTGTTCCTGCTCTCTAGCTTGCTTCTGATCTTCGGGTAGCTTTTCTCCCTCCATAAGCTGCTCTTGTTCTACCAATATCCATGTGTCCCTAGTCTAGTTCTTGTTCCAGAACTGAGAAACCTAGAAATCCCAGTGGATTCCTTCCAGATGTCAATCCATGACTATTACAAGGATGCTTTTCTATGCTTTCCCCACTAGCAATGAGCAAAGCCTGGCACAAAGGAGGCTATCAACAAATAAGTGCCTAGTGAAGGAATGAATGAATGAATGAATGAATGAATGAATGAATGGGCAAGTGAGGGAACAAATAAATGCTTAATAAAGGAGTTGATGAGACAAGAATCTTTGTAGTCAACTCTCCTGCTGCTTGTTTCCCACGAGACTGCCCTGTCAATAGCCTTGAAGTTTCCCGAAGGAAGAACCACGCCTTCTCAATGTCAGTAAAACTGTCTGTGAAAGAACTGTACCTTTGTGATTTTTTTGCCTCCTTGATACCCTGGTATCCAGGGCTTTGCTGACAAAAAGGAGCAGCCCCTCCCAGGCAGCCCAGCCAACCCCATCAGGCATCAGACTGATGAGGAATATTTAATTATGAAAAGATGTTTAACTAGGGAGGGAGAGTAGATTTTTAACCTGATGTTTTAGGGAATTTAGTCATGAAGGAGAGGGCATGGTCAAACAGGAACATCCCCATGGAAGCTAGAAAGAGGTACAGAAGCATGAAGGAGCCAGAACGTAATGCACCCTCCAATGGCACAGCCACAGTGACTCACTTCCTCCAAGGCCCCACCATCCAGTTGTCACTGCTTTCCAACCGCCTATTCAAATGTTGACTATATTACTGGATCAAATCACCCATTGGGTCCGATTGAATCATTTCTAGAGTTTTCCTCAGAGCCACACCAGCATCTCCTAGGCATTTTTCAGTCTCACCAAATAACAAGATTTATCACCTTACCCCTAGGAGAACAGAAAAGCAATAGCAAACACACAGAACAGCTGTAAATGCGGATGCAATCTTTCAAGCCAAGCACACAGAATAAGACTCACATTCATCCTGTGTGATCCATAATACTTTATTGCTTTCTCTACCTAGGATCTCCGGAAAGTAGAGACGATTGTTCCCAATATGCGGAGGATAAAACATGTTCCAAGAAAGTGAGAAGTAGTTTGGCCAAGCTCACACACAAAGAAATTGGCAAAGCTGTGCCTTGACCATTGTTAGTCATGTGTCCGGATCCAAGGTTCTCCCAAGTAAGGGCAGAAGAACAGGGCTTTATATCCCCATGGGGCTCACAATTTCTCCTCACCCACCATACGTCCTGGTCTTGCCTCTGGGATGCTGTATCTTTTGCTGAACACATATAGCATTCAGAGTGATGCCTGGATTCCAGGCATTCAAGTGAAATTACAATTAATGCCTATGAAATCATAGCAGTATTATTCTTGGCTAGCATTACAAAGCTGCTGAGTGGGGATCAGACGACAGCTGTCCTCACAATACAACTTCAACATTTTTTTGTTAGTAAAAAACTGATGCAAAAAATATTTAAATCTAGGCAGAACATCTAAATGTCCCTATTGTATTGAAAATTCATAAGATCCAGCCACACCAGCCTTCAGGGACCTGTTTCTCTAATCCCACTGCCTCTCTAGCCAAGTCATCCATTCTCCCTCAAGCTGTAACAGCAGCCCAGACAGAAGTGTACTCTAGCCCTACTCTCCAATATTCCTTGTATACCTCTTCTCGTGGCAGAGGAGCCCAGGGAATTCTATTCTCTGCTCTTGCACTGGGGTCTCTTAAATATTGATATTATCATACAAGTCAGATCCTGACTCTAAATTGCAGATTTTTTTTATCTTTATACAACATAACATCTAACCTTCATAATGAGTCATTTCAACCCTTGTCTGTCTACTCTCTGGTTACTATATCAGTCTCAACTCTTTTCACTCCTTGCAAAACCATCTTAAACTGCAATCATATTCTAGTGAGTGAGACACAAAATAAGCAAAAAAAAAATAATGTAGGAATAAGAATGTAAAAGAGCTAAGATGGAGCATGACAGACACTATGACAAGAAATGATCACAGGCCACCTTGAGATTTAGTGATCTGGTAAGGTTGCTTAAAGGAGGTAGCCTCTGATCTGAGACTGGTGAATGAGAAGTGTCTGATGACTACTAACCTCCTCTCAGGATGCACTGTGGTGATGTGGGATCCCCCTCTGTATTCTGTGAATACCATTGGTTAATAAAGAAACTGTCTTGGCCTGATAGGGTCGAACAGAGCTAGGTGGTGAAAACTAAACAGAATACTGGGAGAAAGAAGGTGGAGCCAGGGAGAAGTCATGGAGCCACCACCAGAGACAGACATGCTGAAACTTTGCCAGTAAGTCACTGCCATGTGGCGATACACAGATTAATGGAGATGGGTTTGTTGAAGGGAACTGCGGGCTGCGTTCCTGCCGCCCGGCTCCCAGCCACTGGCTAGCTTATGCCCTAAAATAACAACACACAAACTGTATTCATATAAACACTGCTTGGCCCATTTCTATTAATGTTTGTAGCACCACGAGGTGGTGACTTACCAGGGAGATTCTAGCCTATGTGCATCTTGGGTCGCAGCTTCATCGCATCTGCCTCAGAGAGCAGCGGCATGGCTTCTGAGCTCACTTCCCTTCTTCCCAGCATTCTGTTCTGTTTACTCCGCCTACCTAATTTTCTATCCTATCAGGGCCAAGGCAGTTTCTTTATTTAACCAATGACCTTCCTCCATCATGGGCTAAATTAATATGTAAGAGTTAGCCAATAAAAAGCCAGAGCTAATGAGCCAAGCAGTGATTTAATTAATACAGTTTCTGAGTGATTATTTCGGGAGTCTGGGTGGCCAGGAAACAAATAAGCCACCTCCCACAACACTTTTCCAAAGCAATAAACAGCACGAAGCAGTTTGGAGAGAACTATGCCCAAATTTTCCAAATGATTGTTTATAAATTTTGCTTACATTTAATGAGATATGTTATAGAGATTTGCATAGGCTTGCCTTATTAATACAAATTTAAGGCCAATTTTTATATGTATATTTCTGCTCTTGATTAAGGTATTATGTTTATGCAGCTCATTTAAAAATGTAATGTATAATTAAGAAATATAGGTTAATAGAGAGTCATTTATAATAGTCAAGCTTGTAGCCGTATTAGTTAGGTTTTCTATATATATGTATATACTTATACATATGTATAGGGTAAGGATATATTTTAGTTAGGTGGATAATCTTCAAAACTTTCAAAGACCTACAGAATATGACATTTAAAATGTTTTAAGAACTTAGGACTTTTTATGACATGAGACATATCTGCTCCTGGCAATACCAATTATCTCAAGAGGAAGATGTGTATCAAAGAGGCACCTTATGGAGTTTGCTAGCCACTTTGGCCAGAAACTGCTCTCGCCTGGACTGCTTGATGTTATACTGCATGAAATGGATAGGCAGGACCCAAAGAGAAATGACTGCTCAACTTGCCCAAAGGTGAGACAATCCTTCAGGGTTCCTGCTTCATGAAAGAGTCTGCAAGACACTCTGCAGGACACACACACAAAAGGTGACTGACAAACTGCTAATATAGGTAGAACTGTCTTTGAAATTTCCTGCTTCATGGAAAAGTCTTGGATACTATGGGCCTGTAGGCTAAAGATTGGATGTCCCAATGATATGGAAGAACTTTGGGTGACTGTCCAGATAGTGAGATGTCTCTGTCAATTCTAGAGTTTTGGAAGTTGCTTACAATGTACTTTCTGCTTACTTAGGTATGATTATATCCATCTGGGGTCTTTGATGGAGTTGAAGACTAGATAATTATAATTATAGTTTTCCTTAGTTATGATAAAAGATAAAATAGATATAAATATTGTAACTGTAATTCTTGTTTGATACCTGTTTTTATATGTAATTTTACTTTGTTAAAGTTAAAACCTTCCTTTTTACTTAGACAGAAAGGGGGAGATAATGTGGGATTCCTCTCTGTAT
>NW_004949099.1:26211575-26216080 GCF_000317375.1 Microtus ochrogaster
TTCCTTAGTTATGATAAAAGATAAAATAGATATAAATATTGTAACTGTAATTCTTGTTTGATACCTGTTTTTATATGTAATTTTATTATGTTAAAGGTAAAACCTTACTTTCTATTTAAACAGAAAAGGGGAGATGATGTGGAGAGTCCTTCTGTATATGTATTGCTTTTATTAGTTGATGAATAAAGAATCTGCCTTGGCCTGGGATAGAATAGAGTAGAGCTAGATGTGGAAAACTAAACTGAGTGCTGGGAGAAAGAAGGTGGGATTGGATAGATGCCATGTAGTCGTGGGAGGCAGACGAGCTGGAACCTTGCCAGTAAGCCACAGCCACATGGCGATACACAGATTAATAGAAATGAGTTAAATTAAGATGTAGGAGCTTGACAAAAAGAAGCTAAAGCTAATAGGCCAAGCAGTGATTTAATTAATACAGTTTCTGTGTGGTTATTGCAAGCCTGGGCAGTTGGGAACATACAATCAGATTCCCACAACACCTGCCTGCAGTGATGTACTTCCTCCAGGAAAGCTCTACTTCCTAAAGGTTCTACAGCCTTCCAGAATAGCACTGTCAGCTGAGGGCCAAGTGTCAAATGAAGAAGCCTGTGGAGGGTACCCACACTACTCATTCTAACCCAAAGGCCACTGTGAGACTTCACCTCCAGATGTGAGTTCATCACAGGTCTTGGACCTTGGGAATTCAACATGAATTGTTAGGGAGGAGAGGATTCAACCAGTCTAGCACTGCTCCAACATGGAGTATCTTTGAAGACTTAAGCTAAGAGAGCAAGAAAGACACTGAAGCACAGATAGATACCTTCTGAATCTCTAAAGTGACCAAATCCATGGAGACAGAAAGTAGGACAGATGTTACCATGGTTTGGGGGAATATGCAATGAGAAGATGCTTCTTCATAGTTATGGTATATGATTAAAAAATCTAGAAAATGATGCTGGAGTACAGAATAGTAACGTGTGGTGCCATTAAATCATACACCTCACAGTGATAAGAGTGGAAAATTCCATATTGTATATATTTCTTCACACTCAGAAATAATACTCAAGGAAATCCACAAAAAGAAATTATTTTCAATTTATTCTCTCATGTCTGAAAACTGTTGTCACAGCAAAAATTATTTCTATTTTTCTCACTTTCTAAGACAAGATATTTCTATTTTCTCCTAATTTTTCCCCTTGTATTATGTGACACCAGTCATTAGTTTAAGATATGAGGCAGGTCCACTAAAAGCAAAAAGAGAAATAAGATGACTGATGAACAAATCATTTTTAAATATAATATTAAAGTCATCTTTTGCAGCTTAAATATTTAATGTTTATTGTGCCTTTCCTTATATTCTGTCTCCTGGCATCTCTCCCCAGGCCCGAGCTGTCCAGATCCTTGCCAGTCCACTGCTGGGCCCTGTAGACAGTTACTGTGGACTTCTGCCATTAGGAGCAGGTCATACCAGTCAGAACTGGTGTGTGATCTGCCAGCCAGAGGAACTGCACCCCTCCCTGGATTCAGCCCACATCATTGCAGCACAATACCACCACTATTGGTTCTGCCCCCAACCCAGGAGATTTTTGCCACTCAGAGGGAAGCCACCCCTATCAGAACCAATGAGTGACCCACGTATGGGTAGAACTGTTTCACTCCTTAGATTCTGCATCCCAAGAATCTTCCCATGGTCCATGCCATCCCATCTCAGTGCTGGTTCTTCTGCTGAACCCTGCCCTGACCCCCAGTGGACTTCTACCACTCTGGCACACATCGTACCAGTCAAAACAGGCACAAGCCACACCCGCTTGAACAGACTTCAGCAACTCAGGTGCAAGCCACACCAGGTAGAACAGGTGCAGGTCACACCACTCAGAAGAACAATGACACCCTGATGCATCAAAGGCCAAGATAACCACCAGAAGGCCAAATCCCAACTTGGACAGAGGCCACACCAGCCTCCAGAAATCCAGGTCACAAATACTAGAAAACCAAAAAGGAAACAGAAACCAAGAAACAAACCATCCATCCAGTAAAGACCAACTCAGAAATCAGGGACTAGAGCTAATCATCCCAAATCCAGATGACTAAACACCAGTGTAAAAATGCAATCAACAACAGACAGGACAATATGGCACTACCAGAGTCCAACTATCATATAATGGCAAGACCTGAATATTCTAACACAGCAAAGCACAAGAAAATGACCTTAGAAATAACTTTATGAATATGATATACATCCTTAAAAAAGAAATGAAAAGGTTTCTTAAAGAAATCCAGGAAAAGAAAACCAAAAACAAATCCCATAAAGAATGCCAAGAAAGACAAGTGGTGGGAAGGAGTCAAAGAAACTGTTTATAGCATGAAAATCAACATAGAAGCAATGAATAAAACACAACCTGAGGGAATTCAGGAAATGGAAAATCTGAGTAGGTGAAAAGGAACAATAGAAACAAGCATCACCAACAGAATACAAGACATGCAGGTCAGAATCCCAGACAATGAAGACACAGTAGATGAAATAGATTCATCAGTCAAAGAAAATATTAAGTCTAAAAAACTCTTAACATAAAACATCTAGGAAATCTGGGATACTATAAAAAGATCAAACCTAAGAATAATAGCAATAGGAGAAGGAGAAGAATCTCACTCCAAAACCAATAAAATATATTTAACAAAATCACAGAAGAAAATTTCCCTAGACATGCCTATAGAGGTACAAGAAACTTACAGAACATCAAATAGATTGGATCAGAAAAGAAAGTCCCTGCATCATTTAGTAATCAAAACACTAAACATTCAGAACAAAAAAAAAATAATATTAAAAACTGCAAGGGAAAAATGCCACATAACATACAAAGGCAGACCTATCAGAATTATACACAACTTCTCAATAGAGACTCCAAAAGCCAGAAGGGCCAGGACAGATGTCTTGCAGACTCTAAGAGTCCATGGATGCCAGCCTAGACCAATACACCCAGGAAAACTTTCAATCGCCATAGGTGAAGAAAACATGATATTTCACGACAAAGTCAGATTTAAACAATATCTATACACAAATCTAGCCTTACAGAAAGTACAGGAAGGAAAACTCCAACCCAAGGAAGTTAACTATACCCACAAAAACCTAAGCAATAGATAATCTCTCACACCAGCAAAACCCAAAGAAGGGAAACACACACACACACACACACACACACACACACACACACATGTGCATGCGTGCATCGGTACCCATAGAAGTTAAGCTAAAAAAGGGTGTCAGATTTCTCAGAGCTGGAGTTACTGGTGATTGTGAACCATCTGATGTGGCTTCTAGGAACCAAATTCAAGTCATTTGGAGAGCAGCAAGTGCTTTTAACCACTAAGCAATCTCTCCAGCCACAAAGGATATTCTGTGATGTAGTTATATATAATCCACACCTATGACACAAGTTTGAAATGTCTTTTCCACTGTTTTAACCAATAATAACCTCACTACTTTAGGCTTAGCTTTTCTCAGCTGTGGAAGGAGGATAATAGACATGATAAGGAACAAAGTATGCATCCAGGGAATCACTCAATAAGGAGAAGCCAGTGTTTCATAGTGATGGGATGTTTCTCAATCTTTCAGAGTTTTATCAAATGCTTAAGCATATTGACACCTACTTTATAGCTGTATCTACATAGAGATACTCACAAAGGAAGAAGCCAGGGGACTAAAATGTTAAGTGAATTAACCAAAGCACAGTGACTGCACCAATATTCGGTTTATTGTTTTGAAGTCAAGGCTTTGAGGGAAAGATGTGAGCTTAAAGATCCAGTTCCAGTACCACTTATGACCGCCAAACATACTCTGTGTTTTCCTACCTATTTTCTCACCCAGAAGATGGTGATAATCAGTCTCTTCCTCCTCTATAGTTTGTTGTGAGTCGGCTAAAAGGTTTACTATAGAAACACTTGACATGATTAAAATCTCTAAACACAGCAATGTCCTGGAGTGGGTAGTGCATGTCTGTCTTGCTCATCACAGTGCTCTTGGTACTAGTTGTTTGACTAGAAAAAAAAGTATGTACCCAATTAATATAGGTGGATGCAAGATGGGCAAATGAATTATCAGTGCTTCTACTGAGCAAGAGTTTCTCACAGCAAATATTTCCTGAAGATCCTCAAGCTCTTGCAATTCTTAAGACAAGAACTTGAGAAGGTTGTTGTCACTAACCTCCACTCCTATTTATCTTTGACTCCAATTATAAAATAGAGCCCAAGTTCCAGAAGGGACTTGGAGTCCCTTTAACCCAACAGCTATAGACAAGAATTGGGTTGCTAGATGACTATCATTGTAAAGGAGTTTGTCATTGAGCCCCAGAATACCCAAAAGCCCCTTTCCTATTGACTGTCTCATGAATTCAAGTTCACACAGAAAAATGCATGCCTGGGGCTGGAGAGATGGCTCAGAGGTTAAGAGCATTGCCTGCTCTTCCAAAGGTCCTGAGTTCAATTCCCAGCAACCACATGGTGGCTCACAA
>NW_004949099.1:26216180-26218986 GCF_000317375.1 Microtus ochrogaster
AATATTGTATACATAATAAATAAATAAATATTTAAAAAAAAGAAAAAAGAAAAATGCATGCCTATGTCATCAATGATATCTAGTCAGATCCTGGCCCCTCTCTTGGTGTCTTTGTTCAGGAGATAAAGAAGATCACTCTCTCAAAGTCACTCTCTGACTGCTATGTGGTCATCCTGAAATTGGACTTGCCTCTCTTGTGTTGTCCAACAGAGATCAGACTGCCTGGGAAAACCTGCCTGGAACAATGAAGAAATCCTTCCAGGAGCCACCATTTACTTAGCTACAGAGAAAATTAATGAAGGCCTTTTTAAAATTTATATTCAACACCCAGTTCATTGCAGAGAATGGATAGAGAAGAAAATCAGCCAGAAGTACACAAGACAGAGTCCAGAGAAGACTCAAATAAGATTCCCTACTATCTTTTCCCCCACAGACTCATGGAATTTTCCTCACTTAACATCATTTTGTAACAAGCTTCATAGAGCATTTCAAACAGCAAAGCTCACCAGAGCCTCAGAATTCAGAGTGTTTATATAGGCATCATGTAAGATGGATGGATGGATGGATGGATGGATGGATGGATGGATGGATGGATGGATGGATGGATGGATATGAGGGTGGATGGATTCATGGATACGGATAATATAAATTGTTTATAAATTCTTAGATAAGAGGCCAGTGAAATTGCTCAATGGGTAAAGGAGTTTGCCACTAAGACGGATGAGTTGAATTTGATTCCCAGGCCCTGCATGGTAGAACCAATTCCTGAAAGTTGTCCTCTGGCCGCCATGTCCATACCCACACCCATACATATGAACACACAAGTAAATAAGTAAATAAATAAATAAATATAATAAAGCTTTTAAAAATTAAATCTACAATAAAAATGGAATAAATCAAACTAAATTATTAGCAGTCAGCATTGCATGAAACAGAATAAGCACACCCTTTCTATGCTTCTCTATTATTTGCTAATGACACCATATCTTCATACTGTTGATGAGAATAATTGCCTTTAAGTATGCAGAGAATAAAGGACAAGAAGGAGCAAAGTCTATTGAGACTGCCAGGCCAGCCAATGTGACACCAGGTCTGAGGGACGCAGGAGACTATAAATAGGATGGAATCTGCTGACTCACCTTGGTGTGGAATGGCATGGGCTGGCTGTATCACAGGAATCCAGAGTTAGGAAATCCCAATGAAACCACAACAGTGGGGGGCAAGCAAAGAGAAGGGGGACCTGCCCAAGAGAGAAGTGATCATCAGCATAGAAGCAGATTGACTTTGAATGAGCAAGCAAGGTTGTCCTGAGTTCTAGCTGAAGGTCAGCAGGGACAGTGACCAGGTAGAGATGGTGGATCTTGGCCTAGAAAACAAGGAAAGGAAAGAGGAGTCAGAGGAGTAGGAAGGACTTTGTTTCTTCCCTGTTTGGGGGTTCCTCTGCCCAGGCCCCTGACCAGGAGCCAATAGAAGCCAGTGGCAAGGTCACAAAACCCCCAAAGGTCACTCTATAGTATTCATCTTGTGCAAGCCACGCTGAGCAATCCATCTCAGCACCCCATAGCTTCCTGATATATCCCCTACCACAGTGGACAGAACAAGGCCCATCTGCCCACCACTACCCCCCAAGAAAATGCATCTCTTGACCCTGACTTTGTAGGGCTCAGCACTCCAAAAACGGGAAGGCCTGGCAGTTTTGAGTTGAGAAATACAGTCACAGTCTCCCTCAGCTCAGAATTCCTCTTAAGAAAAGATGGCAAACAAAGAAAACAAGCAAACACAGCCAGGGAAAACCACACACTACAATGTCTTAGTTTACACTCTGGTCAGTCCGAACCATAACCTGTGGCTCAGTCTTCAGCTTGCCCTTGGCCCCTCTGTGTTCCATCAAGCTGTGCTTGGTAGAGCCCTCACAGGCTCCAATTTTTTCTCCTATTCAACAGCATCTTGAACCTCAGACTGACTTCAAGGTCACCTATGATGGATTTTTATTTCCTGAATAATAAAAGAAATTGAGTCTTCCCAGAGGAATTTCACTCTATTTCAAGTATGAACGTCAAGCTGAGAAATTGTCTACCAACATGTATCCACTCTAGGCGCAGCCCAGTGCATCTTGGACACTATGGGGTAATGCTCAGAGCATCATGTTTCCATGGGACCCTGAGTGCACTTTGGACCCAGCACTTACCATGGGCACAGAGAGTGCCCATTAACACTGGCTTCACTGGTGATTGGTGAGCCAAGGATGGGAGCAAGATCTGGGGACAGGAACCCCAAGTACCAGAGCCATGATGAGCACAGTGACAGAGAATAAAATAACCGTCAAGAGGAGGAAGAGAAAGGGAGGAAAGAAAGGCACGAAATGGGTCCTGTTGTCCTTTTATCTGTAAACCTGTGAGCTCAGTCTATAAGGTGAAGAATGATGACCTTCCCCTTTCCCGACACCTGTCACACTAGACTCCACCTTCAGGGGACCTCAGCCAAGAATCTCAAATACCTGTCATTGAGTCTCCAGGACATCTTGGGCAATTGCCTGGCCCAGAACTGATTACTGGAGATGACTCTTTTCTGCCTCCGGAGATCTGTCGAACAAGGAGATGGGAGGAGTTACAGATGCACACACTAGGAGGTGGCAGGGGTTAGGATACACACACTAGGAGGTGGCAGGGGTTAGAGGTGTACACACTAGGAGGTGGCAGGGGTTAGAGGTGCACACACTAGGAGGAGGCAGGGGTTAGGATACACACACTAGGAGGTGGCAGGGGTTAGGCTACACACACTAGGAGGTGGCAGGGGTTAGGATACA
>NW_004949099.1:26219353-26251642 GCF_000317375.1 Microtus ochrogaster
CACACACTAGGAGGAGGCAGGGGTTAGGATACACACACTAGGAGGTGGCAGGGATTACAGATGCACACAGACTAGTTAGCAGCACCACAAGGTACAGCACTCAGGGCTCCTGGACAGAGGACTACAATTGCTACCAGTGATAGGATGATGAAATGAGACCGGCATTTCAGACTATAGCATGCTGGATGACGACTGTCCCCACACATATGCTCCAGGATGGCTCATGTGAAGGAGGCACATACACTCAGCACCACACGGCAGACCATTAATGACACAGGGTGACATTGGATGGGCATGGTAGATGGTTGTGGAGAGGGGCTACCAAATACTGAATGAGATAGGACCCCCCAAAAAGTACATCCAGACAGACTGAAACAAGACAGCCACCGGGGCAGGCAGTGGCAATCTCTGTGCATGGCTCATAGCTGCCTGCCCGAGGCTCGGTGGCACAGCTTGATAACAGCGTGTGTGAGAAAAGGCAGGGGGACAGGCAGGTTTGGAGTGTGCAGGTTATGGAATGCCTGCTAGGATAGGAGATACGGGAACATAAAAATGGTGTGGCCACACTGGTCTCCTATTTGCAGCAGAAGCCCTCGAGCTATTTTTTTTTATTTTTTATTATTTTCTTATTTATTTTACATATTGACCACAGTTTCCCATCTTTCCTCTCCTCCCATTCCCTCCCCCTAACTCCCTTCTACCCCCATCCACTCCTCCTCCATCTCCATTGAGAAAAGGGCAGGCCTCCCATGGGAACAAACACAGCAAGGCAAAAGTTGAGGCAAGACCAAGCTCCTCCCCCTGTTGGAGAAGGCAACCCGCCATGGGGATTGGGTTCCCAAGAGCCAGCTCAAGTGCCAGAGACAGGTCCTGCTTCCACTGTTAGTGTCCCACAAACAGTCCAAGCTATACAACTGTCACGCATGTGCAGAGGGCCTACCTGGATCAGTCCTATGCAGGCTCCCTAGCTGTTGGTCCAGAGTCGGTGAGATCCCACAAGCTCAGGTCAGCTGTCTCTGTGGGTTCCCCATCATGACCTTGACCTCCCCTGACTTGTGCAATCCCTCCTCCCTTTCTTCATCAGGATACCGGGAGCTCGGGCCAGTGCTTGGCTGTGGATCTCTGCATCTGTTTCAGTCTGTTACTGGATCAAGGCTCTCTGGTGACAATTAGGGTGGTCACCAATCTGATTCCAGTAGATGGCCAGTTCAGGCACCCTCCCCACTATTGCTAGGAGATCATCCTTGTGGATTCCTGGAGGATTCCCTGGTACCAGGTTTCTCCCTTTCCCCCAAATGAGCACCCTTATCAAGACACCTCTTTCATTACTCTCCCCCTCATCCTGCCCCAACCCACCTCCCATACTCAGCCCAGCAACCTGCTCCCTCAAGTTCCTATTCTCCCACTAGTGCCCCCGGTTTACCCAGGAGATCTCTTCTATTTCCCCTTCCCAGGGAAATCATCACATCCCTTTTTGGACCCTCCTTGTTATCTAGCCTCTCTGGGACTGTAGATTATAGGTTGGACACCCTCGAGCTTTAAAGATTGGAAAATTCTGAGAACAGTGGGAGAAAGGGAACTGGAGCCATGCCATGTGAGTGACAGTAGAAAGAGTTGTGTTTAACCTGGGAAACTGCTCAGCGGGGCAGCAGAGCTACCTTCATCCATCTGGAACACTGTCAGAAAAAAAAGAGGGATTGAAACTCATTCTGCCTAGTGCCACAGGGTGAAACCGAAGCTATACAGGTGACATGGAGGCAGATCTGGCCTCTGAGGATGAAAGACTGATGCTAACAGGTAGCCAATATCTCCTGATGACATGTTTTCCTCAGAGAGACTGAGCTGCCCTGTGAAGAATCAAAGATAGGCAGTTAACTATCTCTAATGAGCCCTCCAGTAGGTCTAAGCCAGCAAAGACCACCTCCCCAGGGTCTCTGACCTCAGGAACGGAGTCTTTTCCTTGGAGCCCTGAGATGAGTCTGCCTCTGGAGCAGCTGACTAAAAGCACCCTTGTCTCGATTCTCTGGCTAAAGAAGGGAGGCCACACACTTTAAAGGCCTGATGTCCACAGTCTCCTTTTCCTCCACTTAGTCCTCAGGGCCTCACATCAGCTGGAGCCCAGGGACAACAGTTTGAGGAAATACTCAAAATAATTAAGGTCATGCCACCTACATGGTAACCTCCATGAAGGGCCATGTTTCTCCAAATTACCATTCTTATGGCAGATTATGGACTTTTGCCTCCATGTGCCTGTGCTCCAGCAAGGTATTTTATGCCAAAATATAACCAAAATAGAACTGAGCACTAGGATCCAGAAAGGAGACACTTAGTTAAGACACGGGTCAGTGGCCTGCACTATCCCTGGCCATTTCTCTCTCTGCTAAAAGCTGTAGAAACTGCCTCTTCAAGGAGTCCTGCAAAGTTGGGGATGACAGCCAAACCCAAACCTGAGTAGGAGACGAAACACAAAATAGAGGCGGGCAGGTCTGTGCCTGAGTCTTGAACCAGGTTGAACAGCAGGGCCTCATAGCACAAGGGTTTCCAGAATGCACCTACCTGCTCTGGTCACTTAGCAAGTTATGGACACATGAGAGGCGGTAGTCTCCATTATGACAGGTAGAAGAAAAGGACTAAGAACCTCTCCTCCTGTGGTGTCTGAGGACATCAGAACCCAGAGAGGTTGTGTGGCTTGGCTGGGGTTATGGAACAGCAACACTAAATGGTAATTTCCTCTGAACTGAAGTCTTCCATCCTGAATGGAAGGCTGATAAGATTCAGAAAATTCTAAAGGGAATGCCCCTTAAGACTCAGGAGGAAAAAAAAACTTACAAATCTCAGGAAGTACCTGAAATCCAGCAGGCCCCTCCTTCAAGGTTATATATGTAAAATGAAAAAGAGACTCTTCAACCTGCTAAACTGCAAACTCGTGAATCTCAGGAAGTCCATGAAATTTCCCAGGTCCCTCCATTCAAGATTATATACATAAAATGAAAAAGAGACTCTTCAACCTGCTGAACTGTAAACTCACAAATCTCAGGAAGTCCCTGAAATTCACCAGGTCCCTCATTCAAAGTTATATAAGGACTATGAAAAGAAACTCCTCAGCCTGCATAGCTGTCTGCAAATCCTGCAATGTGATCCAGGTTTCCAGCTTCTCTGAGTGTCCCCAATCTGGGATGGGTTTTTTGTGATGTGGCTACCTTTGAGTTATATGCTCTCCTGTAAATGACCCCTTATCCATACTCCTAAAATTAATCTCAATAAACTGACTGGTTCACCAAGCTGGACCTTGGTGATATCGTTGCTTTGGCTGGCCTTCCATTCCCTCTCTGGGGTGAACAGACATTTGCTTATGTCTCCCCCAGAAAAGTGTCACAGCAAAGCTGAAGCTGAGAACCAGGTCTCCTTCCACACTCACCGTTCTCAGCAATGTCACCCTGTGGGCACAGAAGCACCAAGTCGTCCCCTGAACCCTTCATTCTCTGCCCCCTCATCTCTGGGACCTCTTTTTTACATGTTACAATGTGATAAGAACGAAAATTCCTATAGGGGAAGAAACACACAATGTGTAAGCTTAAAAGAGGCGAGTAGGAAGAACGCTGTTGCCTCCTCCCCAAATGTCCCCTTCTGGGGGAAATGTACACAGAAGGAATAGGAGAACAAAAAGATGAAAACATGGGGGGAGAAATAAAATGAGTGGATTATGTCCAGATCCTCAAAAAAATAAAGCAACTTGAGATGGATTAGTGGGTCAGAATATTGGGCTTCAACTTCATTTGTTCTGAAGTACTTGCAATTAAATGATGCAGCTCCACAGAATAAGTAAACAAAGTGTCAAGCAGGCATGTTGTAAGAGCTGAAACAACTTAACAGCTACGACGGGGTATAGCACTGGAGCCAAGAGGTGCACTGAACTGAAAACCCTCATTGGTGTGTGTTTGGAATTGTCTGTAGCTTGAGATTAGAAGAGGACATGCTGTAGGTATTCAGAGCATCACCTCTAATGCAAACTTTAAAAGGATAGAAAAGGTTTGATTTTTTTAAGTAAAGGTAAATGTTGGCATTCATAATTACATGTGCTTATGAATCTTCCTGGCAAGCAGTTGAGCCAAATCAATGAGGTCCAGGCCAGTGAGAAAGACCATAGTGCAAAGTGTCCTGAGTAAGGACAATTGTGTTGTTCTATGGCCTCTTATACAAGTACACATACATGAAC
This sequence comes from Microtus ochrogaster, assembly GCF_000317375.1. Taxonomy (NCBI): domain Eukaryota; kingdom Metazoa; phylum Chordata; class Mammalia; order Rodentia; family Cricetidae; genus Microtus; species Microtus ochrogaster. The sequence continues at coordinate 26,223,570 of NW_004949099.1, forward strand.
CCCCATATATGCATGCGTACATACACCCCACACACACACACACACACACACACACCACATACACACACCACATACAGAGTGTTGATCCTTGTCATCTCTTCCTGGAGGCCAGTTGCCTCATTAGCCTTCTTGGTAGGAAGAACCGGGAAGCCTCTAGAAATGGAAGATATTCTCATCCTTTGATGATCCCTGTGCTTGGTTACTATGCCCAGGCTACAGTGACATCCACAGCAAGCCTGCTTGGGGGACTGGAATGGCCCTGAACAGAGCCTGGTCCAGCATACACCCAGCCGCTCACATGCATGCCTTCTCTAAATAGAAGCCTTGTCTGACAAGTGTCTGCCCTTCAGATGCCTGCAGAAGCCAGGCAGACAAGTCCAAGCTGATGAGTTACAGGCTAATTTTTACCTGAGTCCACCTGTCAATGTCAGTTCCCATGGGTGCACATCCATGGCGGATGATACCATAGTCTGTCTTTGGAGCAGACTGTCCAGAGAGCATGGTAAGAATCACTGGCCCCTGGGAAATGGGGTTAAAGGGTCTAAAATCTGAGCATTAGACAAATCTATCACATTGCATCTTCTCTTCTCTCCAGATCCTGATGGCTGTGTTGGGGTCTCACTTTAATACGACCTGTGTTTAATGCCTATCTAGGACGAGTCAACTAAAAGAGAGGCAGCCTGAGTCTCAGCGAATCTGCAGACAACAGGCCCAGCTAATATGAAATAATTCAGATTGTCCATCATCATTTCTGGGTCTGCAATTGCCTCCCATTGATGGGATTTCTCACATACACAATAAGACAGTGGAATGAAATGTCACCTACTGACAACTCAAGTATTAAGCAACTCTTGAAGGAACGGAGACGGGTTAAAGGCAGAGCTACTGACACTGCTGTGGATCCTGCTTGAAGCTGCTTAGCACCACTCAACACAGAGATGGCACATGGGGGGAGACAGGCGCACAGGTGGAAAGAGCCCATGGGGGAGAGTCTGTACAGCTTCCTAAGCTCTGCCAAAGCCTAAAGCCGTATGAACATAACATTAACTGTTTAAAGGCCTTTCTTAGCCATCAAATCTCTAGGATTCATCCTTTACAGTTTCCTCCAGATCTCGTTGATCATGTCCACTCCTCATAGTAACAACCATAGAGACTGAGTCAGCCTGGTAGGAATGAAGATATTCCAAAGAGACACCCTCAACTGTCTCTCAGTCTGCCTATCAGACTGCTGAAACAAGGGACCCAAAAGAAATAAAGATTTCTCTGGAGTCTCATGCCAGAAAAAGGAAAGGGCACCAGCCAGGAAGGGAGCCTTTTCTCCCTGGAAGAAATTTTAGAGTTCCAGCAGCTTGTCTCAACCTTACAGAATGAGACTGAAGCTCTGACAAGGACAGGTTCAAGGATGGTGGCTGGACCACACCTTTCCTGAGACAGCTTAGATAGGCACATCCTTGGTCCTCTCTTTAGACTCTGTTCTCACTTCAGGATCCTTAAGAAGAACTTCAGTTCACTGAATCTCTGTCCCTCTTCCCAACGTGACTGCATTGAATAAATCTGCTCTTTGTACTGTCCACTTTTAATTGGCTAGTTAAAAATAGGTGGCTGTCCAGAGGCCATGCTGATGTCCATAGCTTGTGCTACTACAGAGGGTTATAATGGTTTCTATGGCCCATATTGTGGCAGAGGGCTGTGTTGCTGTCCACGGTTTGCTGCAGAAACCATGTGAAAGTTCATCATCCACGCTCCCACTGACTGTAAAGAACAAGGAAGCTTCTTTTGCCATGGTATCAATGACAGTAGACTCATAATTGAGAAAGAGAGGCATAGAAAGCTTCTGTGACAACCTCTGCTCCCACTTTACCCCCCTCAAGGGTAACAGCTTAGATAAAAAGCCATCAAAGAGAACCCTTAAAACTTGTTATAAGGATTGTTTAGTGTAGCTCTCCACAACTGATGACTTCTGGCAGGAGAGGGGTGGAGAAGAACTCGGTTTTCTTTAAGGGGCCGGCAATTGGGAGTTTGACCATACTCCAGTGAGTACATGGGCAATGCAAACTGGATTTTTCCTCTTCTTCTTTTTCTTCTTTTCCTCCTCCTTTTTCTTTTTCCATCTTTTTTTGGGGGGGGAGATCACAAGGGTGGGAGTGGACCTGGGAAGACTGCAAAGTGAGTGTGATTGGGGTGCATTATGTGAAATTAACAAATAATCAACAAAAATATATGTTTGGAAAAAAGAAGAAAATGGGTAGCGGGATCTGACTTAGAGCACAGATTATAACCATATTTGGCAGCAGCAGCAGCATCATTTTCACCATCACTGCCACCCACTGTCATCACCATCCCCATGATCAGCATGATCAGCCCTATCACAGTGATCTTAGTTATGGATTTTATTGCTGTAAAGAGACTCCATGACCACAACAACTCTTATAAGGGAGAATATTTAATTGGGGCTTTCTTCCACTTTCATAGGTTGGGTCCATTATCAGCATGGTGGCATGCAGGCAGACATGGTGCTAGAGAGAGAACTTGAGAATTCTTCATCCTGATCCATAGGCATAAGGAAGAGAGAAAGCCACTGGACCTGGTTTGAGCTTCTGAAAACCTCAAAGTCAACCCCCAGAGATACACTTCCTCCAACAAAGCCACACCTACTGCAACAAGGGCCATAGCTTCTAATAGAGCCACTCTCTGGTGACCAACCATTCAAATATATGAGCCTATTGGGGCAATCCTTATTCAGACCTCCAAAACCACCATCAGCATCAACATCAACCTCATCTCCATTCTTGCTATCACCACCATCACTAACATACTCCCAACACCTCCATCACCGTCCTCACCATCACCACCACCATTACTATCAGTGGCATCATTCTCACTATCATCAGTATCATTACCATCCTACGACAGCCCTCAATACCACTCTCACTATAGCATTATCACTGTTGCCTTATCCTTATCATCAACACCATCATTATTATCCGTTGTGTCTACATTACCACATTTACCATCAACTTCTCATCATCATCATAATCCTTTGTCACCATCACCACCATCACCTCTAATCATCATCACCATCACATTTTCATCATCATCATAGTCGGTATCATCATGATCATAACTATCAGCACCACCACCAACAACAATATATTTTTATTTCCATTACTATTACCACCAAAAGTTAGTCATATTTAACCAACACCAAGAGTCAGATGCTGTGCTTAACATCTCTCCAGCCATGTCAGCGGACACCATACAGGCAGAGGTTCTGTCTTCCAGCCACAGATGATGATGCAGCCTTAGGTTCAGTCACTTGTCCAAGTGAAGTAAGCAGTGGAGCCAGGTCTATGGCTGGATCTTAAGTTCTTCATCTATTGCACTTTTTTGTCATTGGTTTAGCCAATGGTGGAGGCCCAAAACTGTGAGCCTATTTCCACCTTGTCTAATAGTCAGAGAATTGGAGGTTGCTCCAAATTGTTGACAACAATCAAAGCTGCACATCCGGACTCAGGATGTGATTACTTGGTTCATTTGACATTAAGATGGCTCATACAAGTAGATCCATTCCATCCTGACAGATGGTCAGGACATGCAAGCGTACTTCTGCTCCTTCTTTTGTATTATGAGGTTACCAGGGGAACAGCTGCCTTCAGGATACTTGGTCTAGAGTAGCTTCACTGCCTAAACAACAGAATGCTAATGATTTGGTATCTCAAAGTATTAAAGCAATTAACTGTTCAGGTTGTCCTTTGTATCATGTTAAAGAAGTCTTTTGTTGTCTCTTTCCCCTTTTGTATTGGTGTATAAAAGCATACAGAAAATTAAACTCAGGTGATTTCAGTATTCACTGGAACTCCCTCCCAGTACTAGTCTCTATTTGTCTGGTTTGTTATTGTCACGTCTTCATACTCTTTACTTTCTGTTCCCCACACCCCTACCCTGGCAAGTGGTATTTTTTGCCGAGGCTGGTGCCCGACAGCCAGTGACCCAGCTTAGCCTTTCTTCTCTGGGCCTCGATACTACCTAACCAACCTGCGTGACTCCCTTTATTCCCATGGAAATGAAGCCATCATCTCTAAGCCACCAGCATTGTCTGCACAGTGCTTTAACATGTCCTGGCATTTTACTTGTCTACCAAAAATTTTTAAAGGTACCCCACCATCCAAACGATATATATAAACTCCTTGTACCTGTGGGATTCTTCTATAGACATCAACAGAGACGATTCTGAGTGAACTGACGAAGGAAAAACTCCAAATGCAGACAATTCAACAGAAGGACCCTGTGGAGTACCCTTGAGCTGAAGTGTGGGGGCACAATGATACCATGGGGGCATAGTAGCAAGTACTCCTGACTCATTTTCTGGGCAGAGGAATGGTCAATAAATGTAAAAGTGAGGGAATAAATAGTCATACTCGGAAGACATCAGCAGTTCTGGGCAGCCCTTCAACATCCTAGCAGGTGCTCAGATGCCCCAAGTGCATGAGGTCTAGATCATGCATATTCTCCACCCGCTATTTGTGAATGGAAAGAATTTCCAGAACGCTCATTTCCAAAGGCTTTCTCTGCTTTCTAACCATAGATAAAATAAAGAATGCATCACCCGGGGTCCAAATCTCTTTACTTATGGTTCCACAATCACCAAGTATAAGACACAGCAGCCTTCTTCTCCCTCAGGCTTTCCCTGTAGGATGGTCACATCCAGCAACTTGAACTGTCCTGTGCTCAAGAAAAGGAACCATGCTCCACAAACACTGTATAATACCAAATTAAATTCCTTCAGATCATAACCATATGTTGGATTTAATATCAAAATGAGCTACACCTAACTGTGATAGATGATGAGATGCCAGGGCCGTGACAGAAAGAAAACTTTCTCGAGAGAACCCAGAACCCTGCATGTGAGTATGACAGGCAGGTGCTTAACCGCTGAGCCATGTTCCCAGCAAGAAGCCCTGGGTTTCAGCCATTACCACTGATGATTTATTAAGTATGTTCCAAGCCCTGGTGTAAGCAGACGAAAGTTGAAAATTAAACAGGTAAGAACTGGAATTTACCACACAGCACATATACAGTGCTGTGGACATCCATTGGGATATATTTGTACCCACTAGAGCATATGAGTATTCGCTCAATCTCTACTCAGTGAGAAAAGTTCCTAGAAACTTTCTCAAAATTAACCAAAATGCAGGAGAACACTGAGACTCAGAAAGACTGGGTTCTTGTTTATATGATACCCATCTAGTGTGTGCCCACTTTTCATTTCATCTACACATCAGAAAATCCTCCCTAAAAATTTTGTACATTCTCCGCCAAAGGGAGCCAGGTGCTCAGACATCGCTTGGAGGAAGTGTGGAGCAGATGAACTCAAGGAGCAGTGGCGTTGCTAAGAGCTTGGCACCAACACACCATCAAGCTGTCAAAACTCTCCAGCACTTATTGGGCCTCAAGTCCAAGGTCATCATATCACTTTCCCAAGAATGGTGAAATGGACCCCAGAGGGGGAAAACATCTGGAAAGCAGAAAGCAAGCATATACTGCTCTTGGAGCCAGAGACACTCTCCCACATTGTACATGATTACTAACAAACACTGGCTTTGCCTTGGAGACCAATGGAAGAATGGTTTTTAGGTGGGAGCAGGAGCCAAAGGTAGAGCCAGGACCTGGAGTAGAGCCAAGACCATGAAGAGAATCACTGATAAATTCCATACAGGGCACACATCCTCATCCACCTTAGTTACTTCTCATAGATGTCACCTCCTGATACCTTCATCCACCATATTTGAGGTTAGGGTGTCAGCTATGAATTTGGCGGTAGAGATACAAAATTTCAATGTGCAGCCATCTTGTTTGCCAGACAAAGTGCTTTGCCAACCAAACTCAAATGAAGTCTCTGAATCAAAGGCAAAGAAAGCATCTCATTGGTCGAACGCAAATGAAGTTTCTTATTGATCAAACCCAAAGAAAACTTCCCATTTGGTTAAACCCAAAGGAAGCTGTTCGTTGGCTAAACCCAAAAGACTCTGTTCATTGGCCAAACCTAGAGGAAGTCAAAAGAAAGGGAAGCCCAAGGAGGATTTCTTCAGTGTACACAGAAAACTGAAAAACAAAGCAAAACAAGAACGAAAGGGCTGATGGGGAGGTATAACTAGAACAGATCCAGTCCCCCATGCTTGTGAGAATCCCTCGATAGTTTCTGCTGACAGTTCCCAGCACCCAGGACCCTGAGTTCTCCTCAAGGACACAATCTGATTCCTCCTCAGCCTCCTTCCCGGAAGCATTCCCTTTTCCTTAAGTCAGCTCCCTTCTTACTTTGAGCTTCTCCTTCTCTAATTATACAGAGCCATTTAGAAAACATCCTGCCCTCTATTCCAAGGGGTCGCCCCAACATCTCTCTTGACTGTGCAATGCCCTTCCAGGAGGCCATCTGGTAAGCAGCTTTCTCGTCTCATTTTACATGTCTGTCATTCATATTGCGCTGCTTAAAACCCTTATTATCTGCAAACCCCTGCTGGGGAGTGTCGCAATGATAATGTTCCCTAATTGGCCTGGATAGACATGTGTCTGTCATTACAAATCCCATCCCTTTGTGGATCATTGGCTCCGTTTACAGAGAGGAACTCCAGGGCAGAGCCAAGGTGGCTTTGCTGTCATTGTGAGGGGCAGCCACACTGAGCAGATCTTCCTTTGAGAGAACGTTCTCTGAGCCAAGCCGGAGGAATGAGAAAAATAAGCGGATGCTTGGAGCCAGGAGGATTTTCATGTTTCTATAATCAGATGGGATCTGTTTCTCAGTGAGAGTTTGGATTCCCTCATGTCCACGAGCAGCCACAGACTCGAAGCCACCTGTCCGCATCTATACACCAACGCCTTTATGGGAGGTCACACTGGCTTCCATAGCCTGGCTGGCCTCGAGTGTATTCTGGGGCTGAAGAAGGGGCTTGGTTGGTCAAGTGCTTGCCACACAAGTCCTATTTCTAACATCTATGTAAGAAGTCCAAAATGGAGCCGGGCGGTGGTGGCGCACGCCTTTAATCCCAGCACTTGGGAGGCGGAGGCAAGCGGATCTCTGTGAGTTCAAGGCCAGCCTGGTCTACAAAGGGAGTTCCAGGACAGGCTCCAAAGCTACAGAGAAACCCTGTCTCGAAAAACCAAAAAAAAAAAAAAAAAAAAAAAAAAAAAAAGAAGTCCAAAATGGTTGAGAACCTAGAAACTCAACACTAGGGGAAGCAGGGACAGGCAGATCCCCAAGCTCTCTAGGCTGCCCATCTAACCAACCAGTGAGTTATGAGCACAGTGAGCGACTGTCTGTCTCAAAAAAATAAGACCAGAGAAGACACACAATAATGACCTTTGGTGCCACACATGCACACTGAGTGCACGTGCATACAAGTATACACACACTACATTCTGCACCGAGGAAGAGAACACTCTATCCCTTAGAAACATCGGCGTCTATCTTTCTCGGCATCCTCCTTCTAGGCACATGCTGATCACTGGCAGATGGTACAGACCTTGGTAAGGTAGGGAAGCTGAGACCCTGATATTCCTGAGCAGCTTCAGGCAAGATTCCAGCCAGTGTAGACAAAATGTCTCTGGCCCATAAACTCCCCCAGCCTGGTGGTGTCTTACCAAGTTCATCTGTGACCTTGAACCAATGCAGACTTACTGCCTTCCAGTGAAAGATAGTAAAACCAAACTCTAAAGTATACAAATGCTGGCCTGGTCATCTGGTTGCTTAGCTGTCTGTGTCCCTCTCTCCTGCATGACATAACATCTACATTTTCCCAGGAGAACTAACTGTGCAAGTTGGTTTTGCATTGTTGCCACATACACACCTGAAAGAAGGAATTTAAGCTCACTGTTGAGAGGGTGTCAGTCCACCGTGGCGAGGAAGACATGCCAGAGCATTTCAGGCCGTGGTGGTGGGAGCATGTGGCAGAGTTTGTTCCCATCATTGCAGACCAGGAGTGTGTGTGTGTGTGTGTGTGTGTGTGTGTGTGTGTGTGTGTGTGTGATGGGAAATGGGAACCAGGGGCCCAGTGTAGCATTTGAAGACCTACATACAGACTTCTGCTAACCTGGTCATACTTTTCAAAGCTTTTATAACCTTCCAGAATAGATCCACCAGCCAGGGACCAAGCTTGTTGTACGTGAGCACTCTACATAGTATATGATATTGTAAGCGTGTTCCATGGATGGCAGACAAGACCCTCCATACAGGATGTCATTACTCCTCTTATTTTGTCTAGGCAATTACAAAAACAGAAAGTCAGAGTTAGTATTCTACCCTTGGGTGGGTCCAGTCTATGTTGTCAAGAGGCAAAGTCAACTTTGACAAGGTACAGCAAACCCAAAACGTCCCTCCATTAAGACCAGTCCACTTCCAGTCAGTAACTGCCAGCCAACGTCTCCTAACAATCACTACTGCTCCTGTTCCTGATGACCCCAAGGCAGACACACGGGACTCCCGCCCAAGCTTCATCACCAAGCATTGGGTTGAAGTTTTTCAAACTCTCTAGGCTTCAACCTCCTTCTGTTCTGTGAAATTGGATGACACAGTCCCTGAAGTCAGCTGGCCTCGCAAAGCATGAAGTGTCACCTTTACAAAACAGTCCGAGGGGCACTTGGCAGCTGCAGAAACTGGGGGTATGGTAAACTTGCCTTGTTTAATCACTGGGATCAGAAAAGAAGACAAGCAGGGCTCATGTGTGTGCATCTGCTGCCTCCTGGTGGGCAAAAGCTGTGTCTTCTGGCCATCACACTCAGGAGCTCACAACTTCCATAGTTACCACACAAAACCTGCATATAACTGGCCATATCATCATGGATAGGAAGGGGGATCATGAGACTCTGTCCCTCGATAGTTGGTAGTTGCTGGAGGAGGAAGACTCATCTCTCTCGGTGGAGCAGCCACTTGTTACGCTGCCAGTCAATCGGCAAGGTTCCACCCCAACTCCGGCAAGAAACTCTAGCTAAACTCAGTGGGTCACACACAAGACAGAGATGAAAGCAAAAAGGGGAAGAGTGGCTTCTGTGGAGGAGGGGAGGAGAGAGTGGAAGTGAAAACAATTGGCATTCACAGTAGGAATTTACGGAACTGTCGAGGAAGAAAAGAGAAAGGAAAAACGGAGGCTTAGAGAGGCCTGCCCGTGGAGAGCCCGCACTGAGGCTTAATGCTGTGTAATTGCTACATAAGGCCAGCACCGAAAGTTTGGCCCACAAGGTGACGCTACACGGAGGATGAGGACCTAGGGAGATCGGCCCTAGTGAGAGGTTCTCAAGTCATTAGAAGTATCTCCTTGAAGGGGATTGTGGGACTTTGCTTTCTTTTTCCTTCTGCTCATTTTGAAGCCATAAGTCGACTCCCTCCCCCATATTCCAAATCAACACAACACCCAGTCTTGAACTTTGAATCTCCCAACTGAAATATAAATAAACTTTATCTCTTTCCAAAATTAGTTGCCTCCAGTGTTTTGTTACACAGTCACACAAAGCCCTGCCAAGCTGAGAGTTGATATTTTGATACCTACGAAACCAGTTGTGGTGCTGCAAGCTGGTAGGGTACGCTGAAGAGGTAGAGGCGGTTCAAGTTCAAGGTCAGCCTGGGCTACATGCTGTCTTCTGGACATGACAAGGCCATTGGAATCTCAAACTTACAGCAGCAGGCCAACTGAACCAGTCAACATCCCAGCAAGCATCACTAACCGAACTCAGCAAGTCACACACACACACACACACACACACACACACACAGAGAGAGAGAGAGAGAGAGAGAGAGAGAGAGAGAGAGAGAGAGAGAGAGAGAAGAGAGGACCCAAAAGTGGCAGGGGTGTGTTGGGGCTTTCTGTGGAGATTGGGAGGGGTAGTTGGGGCGAATATATTAAGATCAAAGATACATGGCATACATATATGAAATTGTCAAAAAATAAATTCAAAGGATGTATGTTTAAAAGCTCAAAAATTTTAACTAATCTCCTGACCTTATTGCAAACTAAAAATAAATGAGGACACTGGGCAACTCTAGAGAATTTCGACAGCTGTCACCACAAATGTCTAGAAATAAGATCCACCAGGGGGCGACAGCGCTTCATTATGACGAACTGCTTGGCACCCACCCAGAGAGGTCCTGGTATTTTGATAGCCTTTTAGAAACCCCAGTCTGAGCCAAGACACCATGTGCTTGATGACCTCTCCCTTCAGTTCTGACCTCACGCGCCATTCTCCATGGCTAAGAGAACATCTAGGAGTCTGAGTGCGCATCAGCGTCACGCACACAATGGCCTCAACACCCCACCCGCCCCAATAGTTATGGGGACCACCAAGGACAGACAGAGCAGGTAAGTAGAGCAGTATAAGGTCACAGAGGAGCACATGGTCAGAAGGCCACACTATATATGCTGCTTCCCAACCTGTATCCCAGCCACCACAACTTCTTGTCTTACTTTCTGATCGTGATATAGAAACTAAAGTAACCAAAAGCACAGAGATTAAGTTTGGCCACAAAGGTTAGCACAGCCTTTCCCATCCCCAAATCAATCTTTCTTTCAGCTGGAGGATTCAGTCCTGTCCGGTGATATGGAAAAAGGATTGAACTTGTAGAAACACAGACAGCGCCCAGCTGGAGAACCTGCTAGAGGACCCACATCTGGATGCACCCGGCTCTCTGCTCCAGACAGACTACAGCGAAGCTGTCAGCCCTCCAGAGACCCCACAGTCAGGCTCTCCACATTTGTCACAAGCCAAAAATGAGCCTGTGCCAACAGCTGGATTCTCTCAAAACGGAACAACCACAAAAGACCGTGCAGGAGGGCCTTGTGGAGGATTTAGTCACAGTCCATCTTCCTGATTCACAAAGCTGTCCTGGAAACAGTGAGGTCCCAAGGGATTCCAGCCTAGATGCGTTCAGCTGGGCTCCTGAACCTGAAGGTTCAAGGGCAATAGAAGACAGGGTGTCCCCTACGCATGGGATCTGTTTTATCAACCTGTGTGTGCCTGTTTGTGAAGGCTGGTCTTCATTGCCAACTTGAGAAGATTTGGAGTCATCAAGGAGAGACTTCCAGGAGCTTTTGTCTGAGGGTTTTCCAAAGGAGTCTGAGGAGGAAACATCTACTGACCACACCATGTGCTGGGTACCAAGACCTAGAAAACAAGCTAAACCCCTGTCTCTCTCTCCTCCTGTGTGTGTATGTGTGTGTTTGTGTGTGTAGTGTCTGTCTGTCTATGTTTCTGTGTGTCGGCATATATAAGTGTTGTGTAGTCTTTGTCTGTGTGTTTGTGTTAGTCTCTGTCTGTCTCTGTCTTTCTCTCTCCTGCTCAACTGTTGAGTGTCCCTCTGAAGTCACCTTCTTCCAGGTAAAATGTTCTTAGTGACTTCTTACACCAATAGCATAGTTGAATCATTGGATATCAGCCTTAAACAGCTGATGTTTCCTTCTCACCCCCAAAGATACACACGCGTGTGCACGTGTACACACACACACACACACACACACACACACACAAAATCATGGCCAGTATGGATGAGCCTGTGCCAACAACTTGTGTGCCTGAATGATTGGTCCCCAGCTGGGGACGCTGGTTTTGGAGGTTGTAGGACCTTGCAGGATATGGGTTCTTGCTGGAAGAAGTGGGTATCAAGGATGGACCTTGTAGGCTAGAGTGGCCTCTGCTTCCAACATAGTTTCTCTGCTTCCCCACTGTGGTGGACTATATCCTCTCAAACAGGGAGCCAGAATAACCCTCTCTTCCCTGAAGCTGCAGCTTGTCGGGTATCTGATCAGAGCAAGGAGAAAAGAAACACAATAGCCCACTTACATCCAATGTTGATCGCAAAGGAGAGATTAGAAGAAATCCCTTTATAAAAATACATGCATTTCAGCATGCAGGTGCTCAGGCATAACAGAGGGTACTGGAATAAGCACAGCTGTGCCCATATATGAGCACATATTTGAAATGAGGTGAAAGATCTGGTATTTCAAACAAGGTAAAGGGGCAACTCAAGAGAACAGAGCTGAGCACTATGGGAAAATGAGTATTCTGTGAAGAAATAGCTGGTGAGCTTTCTGTGTTTTCTTATACTGAACTTCAACACCAGTGGGATACATATACTGCAAAGCTATATGACATATGTATGGTTGACTTTGCCAAGGGATTAGCAACTAAGGTTTTGCTTGCCTGCCCTTCACCCACCAAATGCCAATATCTTGCCACACTAGAGTACAGTGGTGCTCCAGAAGAGGTGAGATCTGCCCTGGAGACTTCTCTCTTTCCTGTGCCACCGCAGACTCTGTCCCTAGAGAGCAGCTGCTGCCCATGCCCTAATGCCCTTCAGCATAAGAGTGTGTCCCTCCTTGTAGAGCTCACAGACTTGGCAGCAGGCAGCCAGAGCAGGAGCCAACGTCTGGATGTGGAGAGCACTTGATTTAGTCTCAGCTCAGCCACCGGGCTCCCATCGCCTTGACTACCCAGCCCAGTTTCTGCTTGGCTCCGCAGTCCCACTCCTGAAAGAGCTGGAGTCGCTTTACCTAGCCCACTGTGAACAGTGCTGCTCTCATCAGCCCTACCAGGATGCCCATCCAGACCTCGCAAGGTATGACTCGTCCGGGCCAGGAAATAATAAAATAGCCAAACAGGCCTGGGGAAATCCAGGGCTCGAACAGTAGCAGAGATGACACAAACACGCTGCATCCCTGTCTCCCCCATCGCCCTCCCAGGGGCCTGTCCTTGAAGGGCAGGGACACATGATGCAGGTAAGACTGACTTCAAGTGGGAGTTCCAGACGGCCCATAGGGAAACAGGTGTAGAGGCCACTGTTTCTGCTAAGCACCTGTTCTAACTCAAAGACAGGTATCATAAAATGACAATCCTCTGGTTCCTCACAGTCAGGATCATGGTGGCCTTCCGGATCCAGGAACACCTCTCCAAAGCTGAGCCAGCATTTGGGTCTACAAGGAGCTCCCTCTGCCTGCCCAGCTCCAACAGTAGGATCCAGTTCACATCTTCTGATCCCAAACCACATCTTCTCAAAAAGAAAACATTCCGTGAAACCCATCCCGTGAGCTCACCACAGGGGTCAGCAGCTAGACCCCACCCTTCCAACACAGGTGTGTTTTGGTTTGGTTTTCTGAACTTTGGAGAGAGACCTCTATTTTTCAATTGAGCACACATACTGGTGACCTTTCAAGTCCTCTGCAACAAGATGCCTGACAAACGCAACCTAAGAAAGGAAGAGTTTATTGTATTTTTTCCTCACAGTTCAAGGGTGCAGTCTGTCATAGTGAGGAAGCAGTAGGAGCATGAGGCAGCTGGTTACATTACGTCTGTGCTCCAGAAGTAGAAGGAGATGAACGCTGGTGCTCAGCTCACTTTCCCCTTCTTAATTCAGTCCAAGACCCCAGTCCATGAAATGGAGCTATTCACCATCAAGACGGGTGACATCGTCACCTCAATTTGTCTAATCTAGAAACTCTCTCATGGATACACCCAAAGGTTTGGCTGCTGGGTGATTCTAGATTCTGGCAAGTTCACAGTCAACATCAGCCATCACGGTACCCATGAACAACAGCCACCATAGAGCTTCCATGTTGTGAAGAAACCCAGACTGGATGGGGGTAGCCTGGTGGGCAGCTCCAGATGGAAGTGGCCTTCGGATGACTAGGGCACCCATCTTTGAACCACCACAGCCATCTAACCTCAAAGCCTCAGACCTGGCATTGGTACAACAGAACTATTTCAGCAGTGGCTAAAGCAGTGTTTCCAGCCCAGAGGACAGAAAGCAAAAGTGCTGGGCAGAAGTCAACCTGTAATTACATTTCAACACTTCTATACCGTTGAGCATGCTCCAAGGCTCATAGCAGAATCCAGACTAAAATAGGGATCAGCAATATAAGACCCCACATACAACTGGGGTATTAGATTGGGGGGAGGCAGAGCCCCCACCATTTATGTTACTTCTCTTCATTATTCTACAGGAAGTTGCTTAGGAGAATTCTTATGAGTTAAACATGGGCCCCACCAGCTGAGCCCCATCAGGGGTGGTGTCTGGACAGATGATTAACCAATTGTTCAAAAAGACTTCTGGAGTTTGCAAGGGGTTGTCCAACATCCACCAACACAACTAAACTTAAAGAGCACCGCTGTCCCCTTGTCAGATGTAACCGGTGGACTCTGGGGACAGCTCTGTCCATCAGAGGATTGTGCATCCACAGCAGTATCGCTTGGGGTAGTCAGCCACGTACACCTGGTGGTCGGTGCCATAGATGTAGTAGACAGAAGTCTTTCCTTGGTACCAGTAGTGAACTTCTGTGATGGGGATCAGCTCGATGGTCTGGCGCTGAGGAAACAAACGGCCAAACACAGAGTCACACTCAAGTCACTCATTTGTTTACGAGGCAGCATCAGCTTCCCCAGGCTTGTGGGGTAACATGCTGGGTGCACAGGATGTCCGGAGCTGACCATCTGGATTCATCTCCTGCTGCACTCCTATGCTAGTCCTATTTCTGACACTGTGATAAATATCCAGACCAAAAGCAACTCAGGGGAGAATGGGTTTATTTGGGCTCCTAACTCCACGTTACTGTCCATCTCATCTCAGAGGGGAGCTGATGCAGGAACTTGAAATAGCTAAGGAATGCATGCCTTTTCCTGTTTGTCATCCGTCTCCACACTCACACAGCTCAGGACTCAAACCTACAGAATGACGCTGCCCACAGTGGATGGGTCTTATCATCTCAATGGACACAATCCAAGACAATCCCCCACAGGACAACCTGATCTAAACAAAATCTCATTGGGAGAGACTCTTCCCAGGTGATCCTAGATGTGTCAAGTTCACAGCTAACTGCCCATCACTGTTCCTTCCCACAGTCTACGTCCTGGGAAAACTGACTTATCTTCAGTCACTGTTTGATATTAGAAGTGAGGCATGGGTATCACCAGGGGACCTCAAGAAAGCCCCAAGACATTTCCATAAGCATAAATGTCTCCATGAGCTACTGGATGAGGGTGAAGAACAAAGTTGTTTTCAATACTTTCATATCCAAAACAGCGGAGAAATGTCTCGAGTGGCTTATTGATTTTGATTTTGGTTTTAAGATAAAATGTCAGAGAAATGCCAGCCTTTGGTGGATTCTGTGAGGCTTATCTAGCCAGATGTCCCTCCGCCACCAGCACAGTTGTGTGTCAGCATAGCCTCAGAGGAGTCTTTCTCAAATGCTCTCCTTTTGGCAGATAGGAAAACAAAAGGCTCATGCGACTTTGGGTCCTGAACATCAAACACTGCAAACCTGGGCCCCTCACCTTAGCAGCCTCCTTGCCAAGCTCATATCTCCTCCCAGCATCCACCTCTTCCTAAACAGTGCCCCACCCCGCACCCAGAAGAGGGAGCAGAACTCTCTATCTTCCACAGAGTCAGCCTCAGAACCTCAACTCCAGCCCCTTCTCTGAGTAGTTAGTTCAAAACCTTCAGCTCTGCTGAAGAAGGAAGTGGGGCTCCTGGGGTGGAAGGAGGGGGCCCCTGTCACCTTTAGTTCCTGGTACTATTGGGCTGTTGGCAAGGGCAACCCATAGCTGGTATACAGTTGTGACTTCTCCAGATGTTAAAGTAGCATGTCCCTGGGGCATTTCTGTGGTCTGCCCTGTGCCTTTGGCTCATGCTGCTTCCACAACCCACTCTCGGGCATAGAATTCCAAACACAAGAAAATGGTATGAAAGCTAGGGGCCAAACCTTCCTCACTCCCTAGAAGCCCTTCCCATCAGAAACCATCAGATGGTTGCTCAGCTTTCTCTTCTAACTGTCCTTGAGTCCCCAAGGAATACTGGAGCAGAGCAGAGCCCTGGAGGAGGACCTAGGATCATAGGACACTGCCCAGGAACAGGGTTAGAAACTTCCGTGACCCTTCCTGTGTGGTGCTGAGCTCCATTTCTCAAACCTTGAGTTTCTTATATGTGGAATGAGGTCAAAAGTCTTTCAAAGTTGGGGTGCCAAATGAAATCAGAAAACTAACTCATATTCATCAGCCTAAAGCAATGGCACACAAATGATCATTTTGGAAATCAAAGGCAGAAGCCGAAACACTCCCACCAAAATTGATATGCAAAGCCTTGTAAATAAGGACTAACAGACATACGAAATTAGGAGCCAAGGCTGCTGCTCAGAGGCCTGGGCAGAAGATCAGGAACACTTTGGCTTCTAGACCCTTCTACAAGAAGCAGCAGCATCCCCGCCTCTATCCACTGTGTGCTCAGAAGATCTGGATTTAAGCCCACAAACCACCCAAGCCCTCAGCCCTTCAGAAGACAGTCCTCTTGTAATTGACTGCTTGTGTGTTTGCTTCTTGGCTGTACTCCACAATGGAGAGGGTTCTAGCTATCCACTTGCAGCTGCTGGAACTGTGCTCACTGTGGTGGCTGCCACCTCCTCATGACTAGATTCCACTCCCCCATCGTCTCTAACAAGAATAAAACACTGTCACGGATCACTGGCTCTGGCTCAATTGGGATCAAATCAGGACCAAAGGCCAGTGAGAAAAGAGGATCCCAGATGTGACCTCACCCATTCTGTCCCCTTAAAAATAAAAATACTTTTTTTAATGTGCACATCTCTTGCCTTGCTCTTTCCAGCTCCAGGATTTTCCACGGTGGATTATGTTGCTTGAGGTTAGCTTGTCATGGGAGGAAGGCTTTAGAGGCTGCACCAGTCACTCATATACCGTATCATTTAGTTCGGCATGTTGTGAAAGGACTCACATTGGGCTGATGGCAAGGGCAACCCATAGCTGGTATACAGTTGTGACTTCTCCAGATGTTAAAGTAGCATGTCCCCACAGTGACCAGTGCTTGCAAGGCGCTCGAGTCATGCTGTCCCTCAAGCCCAAAAGCCATGCCCAAGGTGATGTCCCATCTGGAATTCCTTTACTCAAGCCAGACTGTCACAACAGGAGTAGAGCTATGTTGGCCAGACACTTGTGTCCCTCCCTGGCAGACTATTGACACAGTGGATCCCAAGGAGTCACACAGTGGGTCAGGCACCATGCAGAAGAGGTGGGTTAGTGATGGGTGGGGCCATGCCTTGACCAGGACCTAAGACCTCTCGGGGTTCCAAAGGCAGACCTGGAGGTAAAAAGTCATTAGATTTCTCTATGCATGCCTCTTCCCAGCGTGCTGCAGTGAGTAAATCTTTTTCTGCTTTTACCAATCCCTCATCTTGTTAGTTCACATATAGGGAACAGGTGGCCAAGCCCAGACTGTGGTTTACTCAGGTAACCACCATGGCACTCCACCCAATGCCAAAGCCCCGGGAGACCAGTGGGGGATCTGTCCCTACCCAGTCCCATTTCCTGACAGCCTGCTGCTGCACCCACCCCAGATCTGACCACCGATCTCCATAGCCCAGTTCTCTGCAGAGAACTCTGAGGGCTATAGAGCCTACCTTCCATGTCCAGGGAAGATGATGCCAAGAAGGCAGCAGCCCAGCCTCCTGGCATTGGGGCATGACTGAAGCTCGGAGCCACTCGGGTATCAGACAGGGATCAGACCGAGGCTGCCTTGTAACTGACATGGCTTCCCTCTTAGCTCTTCCCCTACCCTTCACGCACCCTTTCCTCAGTAAATGACACTCATATGGGCATTTCTCGGGGCTGCTCTGAAGAGCCCAACCTGAGATAAGAACCAACCCCATGACTTTTCAGACACTAAGGGTCAGTGGAGGGGGATTTAGGTCAAACCTCCAGAGAGTGCCAGAACTGAGAAACAGGTGCCAACTGGGTGTGTCCTGCAGTGTCTGGGTTACTGACAAGGTCCCAGGTCCCCCACCCCATCTCCCCAGAAGTCTATACTAACTTCCAGAATATCTAACAAAAGAACTGCTGCTCTGGGCTGGAGAGATGGCTCAGAGGTTAAGAGCATTGTCTGCTCTTCCAAAGGTTCTGAGTTCAATTCCCAGCAACCACATGGTGGCTCACAACCATCTGTAATGGGGTCTGGTGCCCTCTTCTGACGTGCAGGCATATACACAGAATACTGTATGCATAATAAATAAATAAACATTTAAAAAATAAAGAACTGCTGCTCCTAAGAAATTCCTTCCAGTCTCTGGGCTTGAATTTATACGAATAACCCAGGGGCTTAGATTGGACCGGGGGACACCACAGAGACTATTGGCTCAGATTCTTGTTATGATGTTGAAAAGCTGGAAGGTTCCATGTAAATGCCTGGATGCTAGACAGTCTGAGAGCTCCCTGCTACATGCAGACACAGAGCTGAGTAGAGACTGAATCTTCAGAGGGCCACCCAGGTGAGCACCTGGCCCTGGGAGACAAAGGAGTTTGCAGTGCCTGAAGCTCACTTTAATCCCCTTCCAGATCCCAGGAGGTCTCAGTTCATTTTAAAGTTTGCTTTCTGTCTCCTTCCTTCCAGCTGGAGAGATGTGCAGAGAACAGGAAGTGGGGCTCATTGGGAAAGACAGAAACGAAAGCAGGTTGTGCCACAGGGTAGCACCCAGAAACCCTTAGCCCACAGCAGCAGTCAGAGAAGAAACCAGCCAAGAAGATATATGAAGCGGCTGCCTCAGGAAGCCCCAACTGAACCAGAATGCCCTAGCTACCCCAGGATGCCCCAGCTGCCCCAGGATCGCATGAGGATGCAGGAGACCCAGAATCTGCCTGAAAGGCCCAGGTTCCCCATCACCAATCTCAAGCACTGGGTCAGTACTGGAAATCTTTTCTTTGAGACACAGACCCTCACTGAACCAGATAAGCTGGGCAGCGAGCCTCACAGAGCAGCCTGGACCCCTGGGGATAGTGTCACTACAGAGGTTCTTTATGTGGAAACTTGGGATCTGAATTCAAGTCCTCATGCTTGAGCAACAAGCACTTGACTCACTGAGCAATCTCTCCAGACCCAAAGAGCTCTAGTCTATGGCTATGCCATGCAGCAGAGATGATGATTCCACTGCCACCTTGTGGCCACCAGAGGAACTTCCCAAATGCACCAGAAGATCTGGGTACTGACTGGGTTTCTTCCTTCCGGCTCTCTGAATATGAGGGAGTTAGAATCACACTAGGACTCATTTCCTGTGAATGAATCCCCAGTCCTCTCTCCCAGTGACTGATGGTCCCTCCTGCCTTTTCAGTGTGGTATGCTGGCCCCCAACTCCAGCACACTGCCTCAACCCTGAAGTTTCTTGGGCTGTGCATTTCCCTCCCTCTTGATCTTCCGCACCCTCACTCCTTCAGGTAAAGCCTCATCCCCCTCTCTTTTGTGTGACCAGAGAAGCAGCCCCAAGCCAAGCCCTCATCCTCAGTCCTCAGTTCTCTCTGTCTTACCTGCTGAAGGATGCGCGCACTCCGGGAGGCCAGAGCGGTATTGTGCTCCTCGATGCCCCTCTGGGAGGCCAGAGAGATATCCCGCAGCGGAAAGTCCACAATGGGGTACACCTGGGGAGAGACAAACAGAGCACCTCACTTTCTCTCCCAGAGCACCCCCACATAAGCTATGGAAGATCCCAGGGCCAACCCCACTAGGCAGAAGAGTAGGCCCAGAGGGTGATGGGGGAAAGGCTCCGAGGCCATGCAGCAAGCTGAGGGAAACTCATTCACCAGTTGATTGGCTCAGGGTGTCCAGGACAAAGGGGAGGGGTGCAGAGATTCTACACTCCCACCTGCAGCTCATGTTTTCCAGAAGACCCTTTCTGGGGTCCTACTGTGTGCTGAGCGAGATAAAGCCGGGACTAAAGCGCATGGGTCGTGTATCACACCAATATTGAAGCTTCCCACTGTGTGTCTCAGGGACACAAAACGACCTGCGCAGAACCCCAAGCAGCAGGTTAGCAGCTTCCTACAGCACTGACTCGAGATCGGTCTCCCTCGTGGAGACAAGCCCCGCCTCTCTTACAGCTCCTCCTTTAGCTCGTAACACAGGCAACCTGGTGCCCTTTCCCACATCCTCTCAACATCCCACCGCCTGGGCAGGGGGCCGATGACCTCGTGGCCCTGACACCAGACTCCATTCAGAGTCACCCAGGGCCTCATCTCTGTCTGGGCAGCTCTGTCCCCACCATACACATCTGCCCTAAAGCCCGCAGAGGGTCAGATGCTCCAGCTAGTCTTCAGGATGCCAACTTCCTCGCACCTTCTTACCATGGCATTCTCGTCCCTGAAGAGGTTTTCTCCTTTGGCTTTGGCAAGCAGCTCCCCGGGGCAGTGGAGGTGGTGTGGGGACACAAACTCAAACAGGCTGTTCTTCCTGGAGGAGGGAACGAAAGGGAATCTGCCCCACCTTCAAATCACTGACCATCACACCTAAGCGGGGTGGTAAATGGGGGCTGGAGCTAGTGCACAGCCTCTCTAAGCTCAGGGCCTTGGCCTTAAAAAAAGTCAGTCCCCATGTACCTTTGGTTACCTAGCGTTTATCCCAGCCAGGGACAGAACATGTACTTTATAATAGGAGAACATCCATGGCTGACCTTGGGGATACATGCACACGGTTTTATCCCAGACATCAGCGTTCATGGGCCCCATGGCTGCTGCCCCGGCAGGTGATGATGACAATGTAAACTCAAAGCTAAAGCCAGGACGATAGCTCAGGGGGTGAAGGTGCTTGCTGCCAAGCCTGGCAAACTGAGTTCAATATCAGGATCTAATATGGCGGAAAGAGAAGCAACTCCTACATGAGGGCCACAGTACCCAAGTGCCTTCACGTGTACGCACGTACTTCCACATCTGAGCATGCTCACGCTCACACAAAGTAGTAGGAGTAGTAACTTGAAAAGTGAGAATAAAAGTAAGTTCAGAGCCAAAGCCACCCTGCATTCTCTCCGCCACCGCTGCTCCCTCCTGGACCAGGGAGAAGCCCCCAGGAGGAGGAGGTTCTCTGTATCCGCAACACCCCCCACCCACATCCTCCAGGCCTGGCCCCTGGGTGTCACTTACCACATGATGACCAGTTGGACAAAATGCTCCAGCTTCCTCTCCCCCTTGCAGGTGGCACATGTCTTGTTCCCCCTCCCAGAGCAGGTGCTGCACCTGTGGTCACAGATAACAGCATTCCTGTGTCTCCAGAGGCCCCTGCTCCTAACCCTCTCCAATAGAAGACAAATATCTGCCCACTGTCACCTTCTCCCTCCTCTGACTGCTGAGCTAGAGTAGCCCCTTGGGAGTCTATCCTCTCCATGCCCAGGCCACTTGGTTCCGCGGCTTTTTGTTCCCACCCTCTGTGGCCAGCTTGGGGTCTCAGCTTGGCTGATTACCTCATTCCATCTGTCTGGCGACCAATACATGGACCCAAGTCAATAAGAGGAGAACCACCTTAGAATGTTTTGGGAACTCTTCAGAAGAATGTCCCTTCCCAGTGGGCTACTTAACCTGGTCCCCTCACCACTCCACTTCGGTGACACTATTTAAGCACCTGGATCTAGCCAGACCTGATACCATGACATAAATATCTTCTTAGACTGTATTATAAATGTACTCTTTTGCCACAGCCAATTTGAACTGGGTTGCTGTACTTGAAAAATGAAATAAATGAATGTTCTAACCCAAAGACATTATTCACTAGTCATGGTAGAAGGTACAGTAAACCTTGGCCAGTGAGGCTCAGCCATTAGCTAATCTAATTTTAAACATTTTCTCTCCTTGTAGTTTTCTGTTTCCCTCCCACAGTTTATACATATTGAGAGGACATGAGTTCCAAGACATCATAGCCCACTGTATGCAAAGCCCCAAGGGCAGAGATGGAATGTTCTGGGTTGCTTAGTTGGTCCACCGACTTGCTAAACAGCTCCTACAGCTAGGCCCTGCTCTGAGTTATATAAAGAATGCTTCGTCCAGAGCCTGGGCTCAGAGTTTAAACTGGCCCTTCCCACTGGTGTTCCTTAGAGTGCCTCTCCACACCCCATCTCGTCACATGTGCACACTTTTGATGCATTTCCTGAAATGCCAGGCCCTGAAACAAGTTCACCCACACACGAAGTCCAAGAGTACCCAATAGCCACGGACTCTGGCAGTACAGTGATGAGAGGGTCAGTGAACCATGGCCCTTTCGGCTGCGCAGTGACCAGAAAGAAACCTAAGAACAGAGAGCCTCCCCCCACCCACTGCAAACACACTCCTACCTGCGCCTGCCGGATCCCGAACACATGTGGCATCTCCGGGGCTGCCTGGCCTTTCGCTTGGTACCACTGCAGGACGAACACCTCACCTGTGGACACGCCCAGACTCAGAAGAAGTCTCTCCCAGAAGCAGTGCCCAGGCCATCCTGGGACCAGCTTCCAACCCAGCCCTGTGACCCTGACCCAGGTCTCTTCCTCCCCTGGGTTTGTGGTTTGTGGCTTGAGGATTGGTGACTTTACACCATGCCAGGCACAGGGTTCCAAGACTTCATGTCCATAGATGCCTGCTTCTTCTCTCTGATTTGACCCTACTCCAAAGCCCCAAGACCTGCCTCCAACCAAGTGTCTGGAAGGAGCCAGGAGCATAGAGGCTGAAGACCAGGATAAGGGCAGGTCATTTTTAGGAAAGTACCCAGGGGTGGACTCCTGACGTTCAAAGCAAGTTCAGGGAGAAGGGAGAGGAGGAAAGGAGCCAGCCAGGAGGAAAGAACAAAGAGATCACAAGGAGGTGGGGCGGAGGGTAGAGGGGTGGATTGCAGAGGCCCCAGGAGGCAAATGGCAGGAGAACACACGGAGAGGAAAGAAAAGCCAGGGGCAGCCCACTGGGACCCATCATGAGCAGGTGAGAGATGAGGGCCCAGCAGGCGTCTGAATGGGGAGAGAGGCATGGTGGTACAGCAAGCAATCAATGTATGTCTGATGAGCAGACTCAAATAGTGAGCCTTGGCTTGAACTTCTAGCCTCCAGAGCCAGCGGTCTGGCCTCTGTACACCCAGGATGTCTTGGTGTGCTGCAGCAGCCTGGGCAGATAACCCTAGCCCTTCTACCTCACCTCCCAAGCCTTGTGAACTTCACCTCTCTGTGTCCACTTCCCTGAGCTCATGGCTGTCCTCCACAGAGGGCTCTGTCTCTAGTGACTGGCCTCACAGTCAAGCAACCATCCACCATCTTGGGGTGCTCAGTTGTACCCCCTTTGCAAAAGTTCATCCAAACTGAGATTGTTGACAGTTTACACCCCCTCACAGAGGGGTGGGGAGGGTCACAAGAGTCTCACCTCAGTTCCTGTCACTCTCCACCGCCTGTTATACACAATTCTGCCTCAAGGAGGCGCTAGAGTATCTAGGTCTGGGAAGAGGGACTCCATCTATGCCAACAGTTACCACCTGCTGGCTAAGGCATTTCAGAGCCAGCACGCTGAGGGAGGCACATTCACACCCTTATAAGCAACCCTCAGAACCCCAAAACACTCATTGGCTCTCCAGAATAAGCTCAGGTGGAATTGTGCCTGGGCCTGTGGTTGGGACCTGGGGAAAAGGGACAGATGTTTTCATCGTTCCTTGGGGAAGGCATTTTAGCATGGCCCTAGTACCCATTCTCTGACGGGGCCCAGCCCTATGCAGATCCTCAATGCCTGTGACGAGGAAGAGGAGAAATTCCTAAACTGCATCATCAAAGCGTGAGTGAGGGTTGCCGGAGGCACCTATTCTGACTATCCCAGTCACAGACGGGAAACTGCAGACTTAGAAAGGGAAGATGATTCACTGAGGTGACACCTGGTTCAGGAAGCCTATAGACCCTGCCCTGCCATCCCTAAGTCCACCCCAACACCCACACAGGATCACTTACTCTTAGGGCCCACCCATGACTCACCATGCCGGCCCCGTGGCAGCCGCTGCACTTATAGCGGCCACGCCCGTGGCATTTGTGGCATTCCTGAAAGGGAAGAGTGCTCCTTAGGTGGAGGTCCCTAAGCAGGACCAGGCAGCATACTCTCACACTGAACATAAGCAGAAAGGGCCTGAAAAACTCAAAAGGCTCATGCATTCTGCTTGAGAGAAAGGAGGACAGGAAACCCTGGATGGCTTCGTTCTCCCAGCCCTAGACTACCATGGGAAATATAAGGGGAAAAGACCCTTCCAAGTAGCTGGAGACACAAAGCAGCCTTGAATGCCAACACAAGGTCTCAGGTTAGAACATCCCCGCCCAGCTCAGGCTTCCCAGCGAGCTAAGATGCTGATGCAGTGAGCCCTCCGCTAGCTCACACTCTAGCTTCCTGTCAGACTAAGCCACAAAGGCTGTCCTGCCTCAGTAACCCATTCACGTGGGCCTTGAGAACACATGAAAGGGACAACGCTTTTGTGAAAGGCAAGGAACTAGCTGCTAGACTCTGTCGCTAAATGGAAATCGTTTCTATGTTGTCCAGAAACGAGCGAAATGCTTTCGTGACCCTCTTCAGCTCCTCTGTGTCTGGTTACTTTGAGGACTCAAGGAGTCAAATTACATTCTTAAATCAAGTGTTAATGAGAAAACAGCCAATTGTCAGATAAGAAGAGAATGAGGGTGTCAGTCAAACACCAGGTTTCCACACTTCCTGCTAAGACAGATTTCTAGACAGCAGACATCAAAACTGTTCTCCTACTGACTTCCAAGGAAAAGCTCAGTGAAGTGGGGAGGGTGAATTGTACGCTTGTGTTTACACAGCTCATATGGAGGCCAGAGGTCTTTTAAGTGTCTGCTTCGGTCTCTGCCCTCCTTACTTTTTGAGACAAGGTCTCTCTCTGAGCCTCCAGCTCACCACTTTGGTCTGGCTGGATGGCCAGAGAACCTCAGGGGGTCCTCCTGTCTCTGCTTCCCAATGATGGGGTTACAAGTGCAAGCCTCCATACCCAGCTTTTTACCTATGTGCTAAGGATAAAAACTCAGGCCCTATGCTTGATCAGCAAGTCATTTACCCGCTGCATTTCAGAGTTGAGCTCGTGCCAATTTCATTGAGTCCTAAACTACTTACCTTACTCTCAAGCAAAAACCAAGCAAGGAAGCATGCATGCACACAGTTGCCCTAGGAATGTTGTCACTTGCTATATCCAGCTGGTGACGGCACTGTCGCCTCCCTAAGACACATGCTGTTCTTAAGTTGGGTTTTATTTTTACCACAGGCATGGCCTACTAGGCTGGCCTTGGGAGCAAGCCTGGTAAAGCACGGAGAAGGTGAGAAACAGACTTAGTGAGCAATACGGATGACCCAATCAGCTGTTACCTTGACCAGAGAGGAATGAGGCACTTGGAACTTTCTGGTGTCTTCCTGAAACATCGGAGGCACCTGGACCTTCATGTCCCAGAGCCTGGGAGAGGCACCTCTCTGTGGTCCATCCACCAAGTGGTCTGACACAGAAGGGGTCATCGTGAGGACCGCAAAAGGCACCAGGCATAAACCTTTGTGTTTCCACCCAACAGCATGACTCCCCCTCCTTGGTGTGCACATCATGAGCTTGGGTTGCAGAAGAGTGAGTACAGGGCCCCCCTGCTCTCTAAGGTTAAGCACTTTGGACCTGGGTTTGAATCCTGGTTCCTCTACTTCCCAGCTGTGTAACCCTAGGAAAGTGATTTTTTTAAATATTTATTTATTTATTTGTTATGTATACAATATTCTGTCTGTGTGTATGTCTGCAGGCCAGAAGAGGGCACCAGACCTCATTACAGATGGTTGTAAGCCACCATGTGGTTGCTGGGAATTGAACTCAGGACCTTTGGAAGAGCAGGCAGTGCTCTTAACCACTGAGCCATCTCTCCAGCCCCTAGGAAAGTGATTTTAACCTCTCTGGAATTTAATCATCTCATCTCTAGCATGGGGATAAATAATGGGCACCTAGCATGTAGGATTACAGTGACAATTAAACTGAAGCTTGTGTATAAGATGTCTGCACAGGATGGGAACACTGAAGGACCAATGAGCAGGAACCATCGCTACCTCAGCCTCTACCCTGTTCCCATCCTCCTCTTCCAGACAGCATGCTCTCACACTGAAAACACACATAAAGGGCCTGGAAAACTCAAAAGGTTCGTGCATTCTGCTTGGGAGAGAAGAGGAAAAAGAAATCCTGGAAGGCTTCCTAGAAAAGGTGACACCAGGTTGGGTTTTGAAGAATGGACTAGAGATGAACAGCAGAGAACAAAAATCATCCCAGGAAAAAAAGAGAGATGCCTCTTGAGCACTGCAGTGTGCAAGGGCACAGTTGGTGAGGAATTTGAGGGTCTAGAAATTTAGGGATGTTAGGTGGATGTCCAAGCCCAATGCTGTCTTCGCAGTCAAAGTCAAATGCTAGGCTTTCCTTAGCCTCTTGCAAACTACTTCCCAGGCAGAATCACTTTCCAGGGTCAGCACTGGGGAGTCACTAAGATAAAAGGCATCCCACTGTTTTATAGGAAGTGGGGAAACTGAGACACACACACACAAAGACAAACATCAGATTCAGCTTTACTGACTGAACCAAGTCCTGAGATGGTCCCGCAGGCCCAGCCTTGTCCCTTCCAAGTAAACTGAGTCCAGACAGTTCACTCACTGGTGACGGGCTGAAACGTCCACTCGCTGCCCCGGGATTCACTGAAGGTCTCCAGGCGATACTACAGATGAGAACACAGTGCCTCAGCACAGATGAGAACACCAGTGCCTCGGTACAGATGAGAACACCAGTGCCTCACAAGCCGCGCCAGCCATTCCTGGTGATAGCACTCTGCTGCAAAAGGATGATGCTTCCACCCGCATGGGTTGCTGGGAACAAAAGTGTGACTACCGCTGCCAGGACCCAGTGCAATCACAGCTCCCCATGAAATTCCACATAAGATCCATCTACAGGACAAATCCTGTACAGCGCAGTACTAGCCCATGGTCCAGGGAGGCCCCAGGTTCCCTGTTCTAAGCACTCCCTGACTCATGACAAGGTCCTTCTCCTTAATCCTTATGCACAAAGCTAGGGTAAGAAGGGACCTTGGGCCTCACCTGGGTCTCTCTCTCTCTCTCTCTCTCTCTCTCTCTCTCTCTCTCTCTCTCTCTCTCTCTCTCTCGTTGGAGAAAATAAAGGCTTAGAGAGGTCAGCTCTTTGCCTAGATCACAGGGTTGCAAGCTGGTCCCTTCTTTCTCTACATCCAGGACCTATCCACTCTCTCTCATGAGCTGACTTCCACTTAATTGTGTCTTCTTGGAGTAAAAGTTAGACACTAGCAAGTATGCCCTGAGATTCTGTTTCAGGGCCCCACGTGTGCAGGAGACCAAAGCACCATCTATGGTCTAAAGGTCAGAGGGGAGATTTCCCCAGTTCCAAGGCACTGGCATGACTTGGGAGACACAGAGTCTAGGCAGGGTCAAGGGAGTAGAAGGTCTCTTATCAGTCTGTGCCTCATGGAAGTGTGCAAGGAGGCCTAGGCTTCTGGTTGACAAACCTAACTTTGAACCCTAGATCTACCACATCTAACCATAGGTGTTTGGTCAAGCATCTCAGCCTCTCCTAATCCCCAGTACTGGCTCCAGACTCTGTGGACAACTCTGCATTGTGATGGACAGTTCGCCAGGGCGGGGCGGGGGGAGGTGTCTGACATGGTCTTATCTGCTTTTTACAATACCTAGTGCACGTGAACTTGTCCATCATGATGAGATTCCTATGTTCTGATTATTAGATACAAAATCGGGAAGTTGTGGAAGAGACTGTTTGCATACACCCCCAGGACCAATGCCCCCATGGCTCAGTGTCCCCAGGCCCCCAGGTATGGCCTCCCTACCCTGCAGAGGGTTTGCTGTCTCAGCTCCTGGATGATGATGTTGCCAGCAGCCGCACTGCTGTAGCAACACTGAGAGTTCACGAAGCTGACCAGGGCCTCCCGGGCCACCTCCTCAGTCACCACAGGGACTCTGCTGGGAAGAGAACAAAGGAGCAGAGGTCTGGGAGGGGCCTGTGGGCTTGCCACAACTGGTCCTTTAGCGTGTAGGGCAACAACACTCAAGCCCAAAGAGCAAACAATCCAAGGCCTGACTGGGCTAAGGAGTCAGTGCGGGAGATAGCTAGCCAAGGGGACCACGTGACAGGGTGCTCGGGGTAAGTAGGACATTCTTGAAGGCCTAAAACCCACATTAGCCCAAGTATGGGGCCTAGGAAAGAGGCCAAATTGTGAATTTAAAAAAAAAAAAAA
>NW_004949099.1:26252207-26262403 GCF_000317375.1 Microtus ochrogaster
TGACAGTCTCCATGGTCACTTGGCTCCATGCTTCTGAGCTCACAGTGAGGCAGAGAGCCATGGTGGGAGCCTGTGGGGGTGCACAGAAGCTGCCCTGGAGGACAAGAAGCAGAGAGAACAGGAAGGAGCCAGGGACCTGCTTCCTCCAATAAGATCCACCCTCAACAGTTTCCACCACCTCCCAAAAGTCCATGCAGCTGTGCTCGCAAGGGGTGAAACCAACGACCAGGCTGGTGCCCTCAGGATCCATCACTACTCAAAGCCCTTCAGTGAGGGGGAAAGCGGGAGATGAAGTCTCTGGCACAAGAGCCTCCAGGCTATCTCATCTTCAGACTGTAGTAGATGAATGGCCCTGCTGTTACAGGTGTGGGAAACTGAGGTCTAGAGATGATGCTCCTTCGTCCTATGGTAGAAACAGACTAAATGACCTCAGGGACCCGGATCTTTGTCAGAAGAGCTGTGAGCATGCACGATAACTAACTGAGGGCTGGTCCCCAGACCACAGCCTGAGTGTGATAGAGTGGGTACTCTCCAGCCCCTTCTCTGGAAAAGCTTTCTCCCTGAGATCCAGGCACCTCCTTGCTAATGTCTTTCCCCAAAACACCTCAGTAAGGAGCCTTCTGCTCTTTACCTCCCTCCTTCCCACAGGCACAGTCTCCCCGATGCCTGGAAAACCATTTTCTCCCTATTCCTAAATCTCACCACTCCCAGCACAGCCAGGCCTAGTAGAGGGTCCCATGTGAGCAACAGAGCTAGCCACTCAGTGTCACATGGGTTCATGCTAGGACTGAGATGCAGATACAGAACAGAAGTGTACGCACACAGAGTGACAGGGACTCTGGAAGACTCCTTTAGGCAGGCCACATGCTGAGCCACAAGGTGCATTTGGGAGGGGGCCTCACCACATCCCTTTGGCACAGAGCTGGCTGGAACCCAGAGCTCTGTGACAAGTTTTCTCGAAACAAAAAGGGTGTACATCACCCCTCCTCGCGTCCGCCACCAAGATAGAGATTGGGAGGATGGGGTGGAGAACTTCAGCAACAGAGAACCAGAGTTAATATTTGAGCAGCATGAGCCAGACAGGCATGGGTCTACTGAACTCCGCAGTGGCAGGGCAAAGGCTGCCATGGACAATGTACACACAAATGACTGTGGCTGGATTCCAGTATCACAGGACTCACAGAAAACAGCCTAGGGGCTGGGTTTGACCCAGAGGCCAGAGTTTGCAAAGCCCTGATACTGTCTGTGGTTTCCACTGCTGAAGAACCCAACACGCTGAAGATTCCCAGGCCATATCCCCAGGGAGATCTGGTTCAGTGAGTCTGGAATGGAGTGTATCACCGGAGGGTATTTCAGTGGCGGAGGCAGGGTCAGAGCATCCAAAGAGAGTTCCCATGGGGCAACAGGAGCATGTGGAAATGCACTGAGACTCACCTATGCTCCAGGACTGAGGACCAAGATGCAGGCTCCTGGCACCTTCCCAGGGACTCTAGGGATGGAAAGAAGACCTGTCCTCCTGGAGAAGAGGGAGGGAAGACATTACCACAGCTTAGAAGAACACGTGTTGATGCAGTGAAAGAAAAGGCTGGCCTGGTGCTAGTTTAAGGTTAGCCTGGACTACAGAGTGAGTTCTAAGGCCAGCTTGTGCTATTAAAGAGAAAGGAAGAGGAGGAGGAGGAGGAGGAGGAGGGAGGGAGGGAGGAGGAGGAAGAAGAGGGGGAGAGAAGGAAGAGGAGGAGAAGAGAGAAGTAGAAAGGGCTGGCTCCAGCAAACAGAATAGGAATTTTAAGACCAGCATCGTTTGGGTAGCAGAAGGTTCAGAGTCACAGAACACTGCCGACTCTCTATCAAATCCCACTCCCCACATGTCTCAATACCCTAGGAGAAATGAGAGCTATCTCAGCACTGACCTATCTACCCCCCCCCCCAACCAGCAAGAGCTCCTGAAAGAAGCTGTAGAAACCATGACCACTCTGACTCACCGCGCCCTTGAAGAAGCCAGTCATAGCTGGGGAGTCCTTCCAGGAGCTCATCAGGGGGCGCCACAGGACTCTCAGCCTCAAAACTGAGGTCAGCCACACCTGCCGTAAAGACACCAAGAGGACAGTGCCAAACTTTGTAGCAGCCAAGGAGATGGGGCAGAATCTGCAGCGAATTCAGGGGAAACTGAAAACCGAGGGTGGGTACACACAAAACACCTCATTCTTTGGGGAAGGCGCCTCTTCCAAACCCTGGATTGGGCTGAGGGTGTGACTTAGTGAAAGAGAGTTTCCCCCACCACACACAAGTCTGATCCCCACTGTAGGACAAACATCAGAGAACCCTCTAGATTGTTACTTGTACCAAAATTAAATTTTATGGCTAATATAAATGGTGAGCAGAATGCTAACCAGGTCTCGTGGTGTGGGAAGTCCTTCTGTATATGCGTTGCTTTTATTGGTTAATGAATAAAGAAGATGCTTTCGGCCAGTGGTTTGACAGAATATAGCCAGGCTAGAAGAGATAGAGAGAGAGTAGGAGGAGTCAAGGAGAAGTCATGGAGCTGCCAGAGGAGAAAGGTGCAAGCTGCCAGCTAGAACCTTGCCAGTAGGCCACGAGCCTCATGGTAAAATATGAAATAATAATAGTGGGTTAACCAAAGATATAAAAGCTAGCTAGCAATATGCTTAAGTGATTGGCCAAGCAGCGGTTTAAATAATATAGTTTCTGTGTGATTATTTCGGAAGTTTGGGTGACTGGGAAACAAACAAACAACCTCCGACTACAGTATCGCTCTCCAGGAGAGCAGCCAGGTTCTCCTGGAAGGGAGGGCTTAGGGTTGCTGAAGATTGCAACATGTGGCTGGGGACAGTGACGGGAGAAAAAGAGAATGTCATAAAGACTGATACTCCTCCCTGACACCCTCCAAGTTAGCAAGGCTCTTCTCTAATAGTGAGACAAGCTACCTGTATCTCTAATCCTTCTTTTCAAGGCAGAAAACATGCAGGGGTGGGTTTGTAGCTAGAGGGAGTGCCCTTCTCAGTGGGAAGAGGGGTGGCAGTGATACAAAGTGGCAGGGTCCCAAGCTTTTCGAAAGGTTTTGCTTTGGATGAGTTCACTGCTTAGCTGCCAGAGTCAGCCACTGTCTTCTGTAAAGAGGTAGGAGAGAGGTGTTTGGACTCCATAGGCTTAACAATCCCAGTCTCGCTTACTGGGCGTCACTGCTGCCATGAAAGCAGCCGCACCTTGACAGGTAAGTGTAGCTTTGCCCCACTCCAGTGTTTTGTAGGGAGTGAAGTGGGCATCCGGGTTGGCTGCTAAGCTGTATCTTGCCACCTTCCTTGGACCCTCACAAGCCAGTTGATGGAAATAGTCACGTGTAGGGAAGGACCCTCAGAGGGTCAGGAAGGTGGAGGCTGGAATGGGGGTCTTTTCTAAGCCAGGATTCACATGTGGCCATCCATTGTCATTCCCAAGAGCTCAGTAAACATTAAAGTCAGTGCTGAGTATATGCCAGCCCAGAATCAAAGGGATCAAGGGCCATCATGGCTGTGTGTGGCTATGGTCCTGGGCTCTCCAGCATGCCATGCCTTCCCAGGTGTCACACAGATCGAAACTGACACCCACATAATGGGACCGTGTGTGACAGCCTCCAGCCCTGAGCCTGGCACATAAAAGCCACTCTCTCCCTGGGCTGATCTTGATGTGTGTTCCTTTAAACTAGAAAACAGCAAGGAAAATGTCAAGTGTAGCGAGAAAGGCCACTTCTGTCTCCTGGGATGGCCCTGGCTATCAGGCAGCCTTGGGTCAACTAGGGCACCAATCTCCGTCCCTTGAAGGGAAGACAGAGAAAGGCCATGTGGTTGAAGTGACCTCCTAGAGACCAAATAAAGGACAGGATGATGGGAAGAATGGAAGGTGGGTGACTCAAGCCCCATCCATCACCCTGGAGTGACCCTGACCTCTGGGGCTGTCCCGGTACCTCAGTGCTAAATTTATACCCCCATTCCACCCAAACAAGAAAGGACTCCAGGCTGACCCCCAGAAGGGCACATTTCCTGTACCACGGGAGGAGCACAGCAGAACTATGGCGGTCACCTACATTGTGCCACACTGTCCCCAGGGCATTGGGGTGAGTTTGGGGGCACCTGTCTGGCTGAGCACCTCACCCTGTTGCACATGGCACTGTCTAAGCTCCCACAGAGGTGGCCTCCCCAAGCCACGACTGCTGCATGTTCCCACTCGTGCAACTGCAAAATGAGGCCCAGAGGTTCAACCTGAGGCCACCAGTCCACACAGGCAGAGCAGAAAGAAGTGCTCATAGCTCAAGCCCTGCCTCCTTGTCCCCAGGGCCTTGGCATCTGTCTCCAAGTCCCCAAGTAATCTGCTGCCAAGATTTGCCTTGCAAAGACAGATGGGGAGGTGGAGTCTGCTTGCCAGTCACAAACTAATTTTCTTTTGCATGAAAAGAATGGTTCTTGGAGAGGAAGCCCTCTCATCTTTTATCTTTCCCAATGCTATTCTCTCTGGCTCAGAACCTTCTCTGTCTTAACGGGATCCCAGCGGTATCCTCTCCAGAGCACCGGGATCTCAATGCACACCTGCCCATCACATCACATGCCACTCTCATCCCCTTCCATGCATGGGTGCTCCTCTAGAATACTGAGAAGAGCAGGCATTCAGTAGGCACATACGAGTGTTAGGTGTGCAAAGCACCCCATGTGTGCATGAGTGTGTGTGTGTGTGTGTGTGTGTGTGTGACTACATCGTCGCTTAAGCTTTAAAGAGACATTCAGACCTCTCTTCCTCCAGTTCTCCTAACACCTCCCCCCTCCCCCGCCCCTAGGTCCCTCGGCTCTCTGTTTCAAACCATACAGCCTTGAAAAATGAAGTCCAAAAAGTTCGAGTGGGCTGAGCTGAATCACCCAGCAATCTGGAGGCAGAGCTTGGATCTGAATCCAGACCCGACTTGCTAGCCTAAACAGCGGGAAGGGACGTGCCATCTGTAAACTCCAAGTCTGCTAAAGAGCCACAGCTTAAAGAAAAAAGATGTCACTGAGTGTGAGAAGTCTTTCAGTCCCAGGGTCCATGGAGATATGCTTGGCTCACAGACTTCTCTAGGATTCCCAGAAAAGTGGCAAGCCCCTCAATGCTGACCTAGAAAGCAATTCAGCGACACTGTACGCATACCCCATGGTCCCCACATTCAGACCTCCTGGTCCAATTTCCTTTTACACATGCAGAAATGGAGGCTTGGAGACATTAGGTGTCTTGGCCCAAGACCACACAGTCAATCTAACTCAGAGCCAGGATTTGAACCATATCCCCCAATTCTCCACCTGCTGCTGCCATGACCACCACTGCATTGCCTGTACCGAGTCAGGAAGCAAACGTTCTTTCATGTAAACATAGTCTCTTTCCTCTGAAACCTGTTTCCTTTCTTGGGTTTTAAGCGGCTCTTCGGTCCCATTGTATTTCTATCCTGCTAATGACAGACCGGGGTGACCAGGACTGTGACAGGCAAGAGGGTGTGTGTAAAGATTTGGCCAGTGACATTGTACATTAGCTGCATCTAGGAATGAGACAGAAAAATCCTGAGGGTCAGGCTTCTGTTTGGCTGGATTAGGGGGAGAGGGAGGGTCACTATCACCTAGAGAAAAGAGAGACAAACATGGACAGGGCATATGATAGGAAGGGAGATGCCCTTGAGGTAACTGTGGCATTCTGCCCATTGCTCTAAAGGATATAATAGAGGGGCTATTGGCTGCCACCCTCTGTCTTTCCCGAGCAAAGAAAAAAGGAAGGAAGAGGTATCAAGACAGATGCTAAAGGAAGGCAAGTGATGTGGAGCCAGATCTCGTCCAGTGCTGGCTGCAGAGGTGACCCATTTCCCCCCTAGGTTCTACTCACTGTCATCCTCATTCGGATCCAGGTCCATGGTCAAAGTGTCCAGCCAAGTGAGAGTCTGCATTCTTCAGGGCTGAGGTTCCAATCTGAGGGACTACCCTCGGCCCCTCCCAGCCCATTGTTACCATTCTACACACAGCAGAGGCAAAGCTGCCACGCATCCGTCAGAGCAGAGCCCCGCCCTATGTCCCAGCTCCTTGAGTGTCCCACAAGAACCTTTAATTTGCCAAGCTAGAGACCTGGGTCCCTGCTGCACTCTGTGTGGGGAGCTTACACCCTGTCATTGTTCCCAGCTAGGATTCGAACCATCTTCTGCCTGACACAAACCCAAGTAGGCCACTCCATGCACCGGTCAGGGGCAGGCTTCTACATCCCAGAAAAGCACAGGGAGCTGGCTGACAACCACAGGAGACTGCCCCTCATTGGTGAGATCACATAGGTGCACTGGCTGGGATCTCTGAAGTCTGGGCAGCAGTCTCTTGTGTCCTTGAAAGCTTGGAGCAGGAGAACACACAGCACATCACAGTCAAAGCCGGGTTCCCACCTAGGGTGTGTGGTTCATCCTGATACCACTCTACCTACCTATGGGGTTGTTTGGGGAGGTGTTCTGGGGCTAGAAGCCAGGTCCGCAGGCATTTGAGGCAAAGCCTAGCACTGAACTGAGCCCCAGGTCTGTCTGAGTTGTATACGTCTGTGTAAGTTTGTGGGTGGGTGGGTGAGTGGGTGATTGTATGTATGTATGTATGTATGTATGTATGTATGTATGTATGTCCATGTATACACAAATGTGGTGAAGGCTAAGGACCATCTCTGGTGGACAGCCTCAGACACTGTCCACTTTTTATTTGAGACAGTCTGTCATCGGCCTAGAATGTCACCATGCAGGCTAGGCTGGCTGGCCAGGGATGCTCTCTCTGCCTCCCATTTCACCATCACTAGAGTTACAAGGTCACACCACGACATCTGGGGATTGAACTCATCTTCATTTTTCCACAGAAGTGCTTTACTGACTATGCCATCTCTCTAGCGCCATCTGTAGACTTGGAAAGGTCTTTACAAGCCTTTGACAGTGAGTCCCCCAAATTCTTCATCCCTCACCCTTGGAAGGCCATTCCTCCTCCAGGTGAGTCTAAATATTGCCCACCAAAGTTGGTCTCCCACTGATAAATGTAGACGGCTTGAAAGTTGGTCCCATTCTCCCTGTGGCCTTGGCAAGGCTTCCTCTGGGCCTGGGAGGGTCCCTAACCAAGGTCATGCTGCTCTGGTTGGACCTGACTTGCCCACCAGTACCCGTGGGGATGTATCATGCCACTCCTTCCCAGGCTCCTGGTCACTCTGTAAAGCCTGCCTCGGGTGGCCACAGTGCCAAGAGGCCGCTCCTGTGCTGTGCGAGCTGCCTTGGCTTTCCCTGCTGCCTTTCTCTCCTTACTCACTGTCACCCTCAGGAGGACGCCAGAGATCCACAGCAAAAATGATACCCAAACTTGACATAAAAAACAGACAACTTGCCTGACAATGATTGCACATACCTTTAATTCCAGTATTCGGAAGGCAGAGGCAGGCAGATCTCTGAGTTCAAGGCCAGCCCGGTCTACAGAGCCAGTTCCAGGACAACAAGGGCTACACAGAGAAACCCGTCTTGAAAACCAAAAACAAACAAATGAACAAAAATACAGACAACTCAATTCTCACAGGTAGGTTTTTAATGGGTAGGAGGATTGAAGTTCCTCCCTGTGAGAATTTTAAATGTTGTATCTCTGCAGATATAGGAGTAAGAACAGCTCCCTGCAGAAGGAATGCAGATTGGGGACTCAGTGAGCATGATTCCAAGCCAGGGGACGTGCCATCAGTGTCTACATAATGACCAGAGATTTGTGTGCTTATATCTCTGCGTATGTGTGCAAGCACATCTGAGTTTAAACCTGACAAATGGTAGATCAACGGACAGGAATACAGATGACAGACAGATCAATGAGCACAGCCCTAGCACAGCTACAGTGCCCCACCGTTTTATCTGGGGCCTTTCATTCGGCAAGCCATGCTTGCCTAAACTCCTTTGGCATTTGAAAGAAGCATCCATAGCGAGTGGTTTCAGCAGCAAACAGGAAGGAACAGAATATTAAGTAGAGCTGAGTATTAGGAGTGACAGAAATCTCAAGGCTGCAAAACTGATGGTAGCTGCTGCCTCTTAGGAACCAGGAAGCACTGGACAGCGAGAGTGACAAGTCCTTTGCTATCCTCTGCCCTCACCAAGTTTAAGAATTCATAATAGCTCTTAAAATACATGGACAAATGGGTCTATGTCTCAATGGTAGAGCTCTTGCCTGCCACGCACGGGTGGGGGAGCCGATAGAACCTTCTAATCTTGCTTAGGTGTTAATAGAAGATACTGTGTGCAGTAGCATGTCTGAGTGAGTTGGGACCAATCACATCCATCATCATGTCGCTGTTATGCTGCGAGCAAGGACAAGTACTGCCCATGTGAGAACTCAGACCAGTGTTAAGGTTAAAGGTGTACCACCTCCTGCCACCATCTCCAGGGTGGGCAGGGTGGGAAAATAGATCACTTCCAGCATGGTACCAGGCAATCTGCATCCTTCTGCACCCTTGGGGTTTAAGGCAGCTCCTCCACACGACCCAGGCCCCGCCACTGGTCCAGCACCACAGCTGTCAAGTACCCAGACTCTACTGAGTTCTTCCTGACGTCTCACACTGAGCCCCTGAGAAAGAAATCTCAAGAGCTGCTTTCTTCCATAGGCTAGTATCTGAGCACCTTGCTCCTGTGGAAATCAACTCTGTGTGGTATCCTCTGCTCAGACCACGGATCTCATGGGATGCCATGGTGGCAGGGAGTATTAGGATCAGGCTGAGCTCTGGAATGGCAGCCGAAAAACCATCTCATGTGGCTGTTTTTTAATACGATGGGAAGGGGGATGCCTAGAAGCATGGGTTGGGGGTGCATCTAAAGGTGTCTTTGTGTATTTTAAAGACCATCCTGGGACAGAAGCTGTAGAGTAATCTCAAGACAAGCTGGTGGAAGAGAATCTAAAGGGGGCTGTTGTCTCCTCTCCCCAGGCTTTTGGGTTATGGCAAAGCAGCTGGCCAAAGCTTAAGGCTTAATCCAGTAGCAGAACACAGCGTGTGGCCTCAGAGTCACGTAGACCATGCTTGGAGCCCATTTGTGAACACAGGTTTGCCTGTTCAACTTTGCTTTCTGCCTGAGCTTGCTAGCCCGTTGCCCCCACCCCACCCCACCCCCTGCCTGCCCACTTCCTCCCTGAAACTAAAACCTCTCCAGGTAGTACACAAGCACTGGCCTTTCTCCATTCAAAGGGTGGCCACCACATCTGTCTGGAATTCCCACTTAATTCACTTCCTTGGGGGTGGTCCCGGGCTCTTATTTCTTTGTAGGTGAACAGGTGTCAAATATGTGAATATGTGAATCTAGGCTCCTTCTGGGGAGCCCTGGTCAAGCCTACATAAGGCAGAACCCTGAGTGTAGATGGTTTTACAAGACACCACTGATTCCAGCTTGAGCAGTCTATACTAAAACCCACTAGATGCAGACAGCCGGACTGGTATAATACACTCACTGATCGTTCCCTCCTTAACAGGGTCGCATCAATAATCAATAAACACTAACTAACAGTGTCTCTAACTGCTCCAGGAACTGAAGGAGGAGGATCACTACAAGACCAAGGACAGCCTGATCTATACAGTCAGTTCTATACAGGTCAGGGCTTCAAAGCAAAGACCTCGCCTCAAAACAAACAAAGTGAGTCAGTGGAATCGAGCTTTTTCCTGAGGTTCGCTCCCTCTGAGTGGGACTTTCTTCGGCTCAGATGAAAACTCACAGAAAGCTGGGAGCTTAATGAGGTCCCCAGCTTCCAGCCCCAGGGACCATCCTCACTTTCCACCCCCAAGGCACACAGATCTAACAAGATGTAATCATCTTTACAGCAGGGCTGAGAATGGGTCATTTTGCAATCATGGAGAATCTCCTCCAGGGCTGCGTGAAATTTGAGCAATTCCAGGACTTTCGAACAAAGGTATGTGGTTTTCTGCCTCGCCTCTTCTGACCCCATCGTGACCCCCATCACTACTTGAGGATTTACCCAGAATTTCCATTATTCAGGGTTGAGCTGTGACAGGGGAAGGGCTCAATTCTTGTTAACAATAAACTATACAGGAAGATGGTGGCTGTGGACTTAAAAATGTCATTAAAAAACACAAGTAGCATGTCCCACTGTGGCATTTTTTAAGGGTACAATCTAGCATCAAACTGATGCTCCAGGGGTAGGGAGATGGCT
>NW_004949099.1:26263929-26302071 GCF_000317375.1 Microtus ochrogaster
CAATCACACAGTAAAAAGCCCAGCTGGAACCACTGGGATCTGGTGTAACTGGGCCACATCCCCCTCATCTCTCCACACACCGTTTTATTCCAGGGGCATTCACTGAGTGCCTACTGGGTGCTAGGCTCCGCCCTGTGCCCTTTCAGCAACCATCTAAACCTAGATCCACCCAGAGCCTGGCAGAGGCCAACAATGCCCAGAAAGTGATTTCTGCTTGGGCCTGGAATCCAGATAACATTGTTGTTGGCTTATCTGCAGGCTGGCGCATGGAGACCATGGTGCCCAGGGCAGACCAAGGCTGGCATGCAGAAAAATGCTTTTGACGCAAATAAGAAATGGGACTAAGTGGGGTATTCCTGCCACACTGCACCTAAACACTCTCCTCTCTGGATCCAGGGAGCCAGGCACATCCTGCAGGCCCAGGTTACAAGCTCCTAAGCACACAGAAGGAAAAGAGACCTCTCCATGTCCCTCACAGGACAGAGTTAAAGGGCGATGTCCCCCAGAGGTGGCTCTAATCTAAGCATTCACAACAACCTGCTAGAGATGAAGATCAGGATGTAGCTCTCAGCTTCTGCTCCAGTGCCGTGCATGCTACCTTGCTCCCTGCCAAGATAGTAATAGACTGACCCTCTGAAACTGTAAGCAAAATAGTTTCTTATATAATAATTGCCGTGGTCATGGTGTCCCTTCGTAACAGTGGAACAGTGTCCCATCTCCCCTGGATAACTTGGGTGTCTTCTCGCTGGTCTGCCATTCTTTGCATGCTCCACACAGTCCAGCACTGAGCACAAGAAATGGCGCAGTGACTGTGTTCTGCCCCACTCCCAGCCTGACTGTCACCTCCGGGAAAAGGAAGTCAATCTTTTGTCAAGGGCTTCAAGGACAAGCTGCAACCCTGTCCTCATCTCTCTCCCACTCTTGACTTCAGTCCTGACTGCCTCCACCCTGCTCCTGGGCCACAGCAAGCACACTGCAGTCACAAGGCCTTTGTACACATCAACCCCTCTACCGGGAAGGTACTCCCTCACCTCAGACAAATCATTATTCAGATGTCACCTGCCCAGTGCGGCTGTCCCTACTTTCCCTGAAATTTCTTTTAGCCCAGTGGTTTCATTTTACTTCAATAGGTAGCATTTGTACATATTTATGAAGTGCATACAACATATACAGGTGCATATGGTACGGGCTATTTATGGTATACACATTTCGGTACATGTATGCAGTATGTGACATCCAGTATCCTGTATGTAGCTGCTGTATCCTGGTGTGCCTCTTGATTCATTTCTTTGGGTTTCAAGCCTTTGAACTGCGCTCTTCTAGATCACTATAAAATACACATATTATTGTGAACTATAGAGACAGAATATCCCCTCCCCCATTTAATGGTATTTCAGTACTTGTCCCAGTCATAGCTCAACTACGTGAACACCCCTCCCCCCCTCCTCTCTCTCTCTCTCTCTCACACACACACACACAGAGTCAATGTGTTTAGCATCTGCATAATGACAGAGTTTGCAGTATTTCCATTTCTAGCTTATTTCATATCACAGGAGGCCCTCAAACTCCATCATGTTTAAATCGAACATCCACTACCCCAGCTCTCACCCCTTTTCATCTCTCTTTTGTTCCCAGAACACGTTTATCTATCTCACTGCTGTTTTGTCTAGTACCTCTTCATACCCTATGATCTGGATGCAACTACAAAAACAAACAAGAAAGGGAACCAGATTTTGTACCTATCCATTTAGCATCCTCCTGCACATTTAGCAACCTGAAGAGGACCCAGCAAGCATCAGCCGCTCCACACATCTCTTGATGAGTGAACAAAGAACATATTCAATCTAATAATACAGGGGTCGTGTCTTCTCAGCACCCTGGAATTCTGAGCTGTCTTCTGCAAAGACAAGCTTTGTGCCTCCAATAAGCAACGGAAAGAAGAAAAACCTCCAGTCGTGCTAAGCATTCCTAAGCTGCTGTCTCCAGAGACTGTCATTTTCAACCATGCAGTGGGGTCTCAGAGTCGCTGTGTGCAGAGAGGCAGGGGAAGTGAGGCTTGGCCAATGCTCACCTGGGAATAGTACACGCTCTGCCCTGTGTGCTCTGGAAACTAAGCATGGTGGCTCTGGCTCCATTGCCAGTCATTTCTCACATCACTTTCCAGCAGGTCGCTGCAGAAGCCCAGCCTGAGCACTCCAGGCTAAACCCACTGGATCCAGTTTCTACAGCTCGGGCTCCTGTCTTCTCTAGGCTAGAAAATGGGACAGGGTCTCTTGTGGAGGTTCATGGCTGGCAAAGAGGACAGAGTGCTCGTCACCAGCAAGCCAGAATGGCTAATCTCATAAGGCAGAAGGCTGCCTGGCCGTCATTCCACCCACGTCTCCCTGTCCCTCCATTTCTCTCTCCCTTCCTACTAATCAGATCCATTTTTTCCCCCAAAACCAATTCAGAATTTTAAAAGGCCAGTCTATTTGATTGCTGAAATTTTCAAACTCAAATTCAATTTGCTTTGCAAGGCGCCATCAGCCTTCCCAGACATCACCCGTCAGTCTTGCGTCTGCACAGGAGGGTTCCAGCATAAAAACTTCAAGTCTGTCCTGGGGAACTATTGCTGCTGTGGACCGGGATGGTTGAAATATGAAGTGTCCTCCTACAAGCTTGGCTGAACGTCTGTCCACTCATAGAAGGTGACACTATTTTTGTAAGATGGTAGAAACTTCGGGAAGAGGGCCTCAAATGGCTGGGTGCATCCTTGAGGACTGCATCCTGCCTGGAACTTTCTCGTATTTCCTCCGTGTGCTTCCTGTCTGTCACAGGATGAACACACACTTCACATGCTCCTGCCACTGTGCTCACTGCGCTGTTTTTCCTCACCACGGGGTCCCAAATCACTAGAGCCAAAGATCATGGACTTTAATCTCTGTCGCCATGTGCTAAAATAAATCTCTTGTCTCAAAATCAGTATTTTGGTCATGTCTGTGTGAAAGTAACTCACCATGGCCTCTGGGGACCTCGGAAAATGTTAGCCTACCTTCTTATAGGGCACTTAAGAAAAGGGAGAGACTTTACCTGGTCACCTGGCAGAGAGAAGCCAGTTGAAGCTCAGTTTCTTCCATGACATAGATGCCTGGTCCTGAGCATGCTGTTCCAGACGTAAAGGACTCAAGACCACCAGGGGAGGTAAGAAGGTCCTGGGGACTAGGAGTTGGATGTGTTTCCACTTGTTGTTACAAGAGTTTTTTTCTTTTCAGGGACCTTGGTGGGGACAGGAACAGTAAGCTAACATCAGCTAGGGTTCCATGAAGGTACCCCTAACCCAAGAGCCTAGAAAGGGCATAAAGGAATCTTCCTACCATCTTGCCAGAGAATGAGACAGAGCTCACCAAGAACCAGGCATTTCCAGTAATCCCTAGCCCATTTCAGCATCCTCAGTCTCCATGGAGATGGCCAGCTACACCTTGGTCTCACACTCCTTATCCCACACTCTGTTTCTCTAAGCAGCAGGGGCCACTCCAAAATCCCTGGTGAGGGGGAAGCCAGGAAAGGGTGGAGAAAAGTGGCTCATCCCAGAGGAGAATCAGAGCAACTGAACCATCACAGTTGTACTCAGAGACCAGAGAATACCTCAAAGCCATTTCTCCTTCCTGTGCTGAGTTCCAGGCCAGACACCATAGAGGTACCTGCTTCCTTTATCCCCTGCCCCCCAAGGGCATCAGAAACTTTATGGGAGTCAGGAAATCCACTGAACCTAGAATGGACATGATTTACCATCTTTTAGAACCAACCACAGATTGTTTTTGTGGCAGCTACTTTTCTCACAGCCTAACACGGATGTTTACGAAGCCTACCCACCTTCCAAGACTCTTTTATACCTACAGACATGTGTACATGTTCACATGTACACATATGCGCACACACACAACACACACATATACATACACACACAAAAAAATAAGAGAGAAAAAAGTAATAAAGATCAAAGTCTTCATCTTTCTGCACTAGAATCTGAATAATTCAAATTGTAAATTGCAAATCCTCGATGGCTTCCTGTCATCTTTCCTAGCCTTACCCTTTATGCTTTCCTCAACCCCCAAGTACTTGCTCACACTCCACTCCTGCATGCCCCTGCCATGTATCAGTCACAAGCCAAGCCCTGAGGATACAGTCTCCCCACCTAGAGTATCTGCCTCCTTTGTTCACTCCCATCAAACTCATCTTCCCAGGACCTTCTCAATGTTCCCTCCTCTCTAAGAAGCTTTCTTTGATGTCCAGGAGCAACGCAAGTGAATCCTTTGTCTGTGGGCTCCTCTTCACAGGGCTGTTCTCTTTGAATGTGAGCTGATTGATGCCCCTGGGGATAGAGGAGGGGATATCCCTGCTCTGGTTATGATGAAAACTCCTTCTCCTCCTCCTGAGGACCAGCTACTTGCATGGCTATGCTGGTCTATGACACCTCACTTCTGGAACTAGCTCAATATTCAGCTCCTACAATCTCAGCACTCCAGGAGCAGAAACAGGAGGATCTAGGCTACCTAGTGAGACTGTCTCAAACAGTAGCAGTCAGTAGCTCCAAATTCAAATTCAGTGCCTCAGACACAATAGGTGGAGAAGGGACTGGGGAATTCATTTAGCTCAGCCTCCACATCTGCACACATCCACATGCATGTGTAACACATACCAAAGAGCCACAATGGAGAGTTAGTGACCTGCAACTCAACTCTGCTTCTCACTACTTCCAGCGGCCCCACTTCCAATGCATATGTAAATCCATATGCAGATATGCATGTAAATTAGAATTTCTATAAAGCACAAATGAGGTCATATAAGAAATATTGCTCAGAATCACTTGTTGAAAGATCAAAATATATTATGAACATGTTTCTATGTCAGTGTGAATAATATATAATAATATACGTATTATATTACATTATATACAGGTCTGTTGATTTTATTGTTGGTTTTATAGTAGAGTTTTTACCTTTAGCCCATACTTACATAAAGTCCTGAGCTAGATCCCAATAAAAGTTCTTACATGTAATTATCATTTCCTAAAATAAAGGGACTTTTTATTTTTATAAATTTCATTGTAATATAATACAGGCTCTGAAAACAACATATGTCCTAAGAATACAACTTGATGACTCTTCACACTCATACTCAGATGCAGAAAAGGACATGGTCAGGCTCTAGCCACTTCCCAAAGCCTGCCTTGCCACCCACCCAAGGACATTTTCAGCTGACTCCAGTGCACAGCACACATCTGTCTACTGCTGACTTTCATGCTGTTGATGGCACAGGGCAGAGATCCACACAGCCTACTCAGGCCTCAGACCAGGAGTTTTAAGATAGAAACTGATTTCCTCATAGCTCTGAAGATCAGTGGAAGTTAAGGGGCCAGTGTGGCTGGGGTCTAGTATGGACCTAGTATGGACCAAAGTTCTGGCATGCAGGAAACTTTCTGCTGTGTGTGCCAGTCAAGCAGAGATAGAAACACACAGAGACAAAGTCAGAAACACAGAGACAGAAGCAGCCGCAGAAGAGCAGCATCCTTATGGCCTCTTCTCACCAGGATCCTTTCCCACAGACCCTATCTCCAAATACCTTGAGGGTTAGGGCTTCACTGCTTGAACTGGGAGACAGACTCAGCTCTAGCAGGACCTTCTGGATTGACTCATGTCTCTACCTCATTTCCTTTTTATTTGTTTCATTTGGTTGTTAGGTGTTTTGGTTAGTTGGTTAGTTGGTTTGCTAGTTGGTGAGTAGGTTATTTGTTTGTTTGTTTAGTTGGTTGGTTGGTTCATTCATTCATTAATTGATTATTTGGTTGGTTGGTTGGCTAGCTGGCTGGTTGGTTGACTGACAAGTTAGTTGTTTTTGTTTGTTTGTTTGTTTGTTTGGTTGGTTGGTTGGTTGGTTCATTCGTTCGTTGGTTAGCTGCTTGGTTGACTGGATGTATGAATGGTTGATTTCACTAGTTAGTTGTTTGGTGATCTCTGTAGCCCTAACTGACATGGAATTCATGATCATCTTCCTACCCACCCTTCCAAGTGTTGAGATTGGAGTCATGAGCAACCATACCCAGCTTCCACTCACTCTGAAGACTCCATTGTATCCTATCTTAGAAACATGCCATGATGTATTTAGCTCTTCCCTTCTTAACTGATAGTCACCTTGTTTCCTATTATTTCTGATCAGTGTTAAGATCTTTAGTAAACCATGAACATATATGTCTTTCCTTGGGGCAGACAAGTTAGAAATAAATAAACAAGTTAGCTTATTTTACAGACAGATGTTGGTGCCTGGGGAGCAAGGAGGTGGGGTATGATTAGCTAAGTGGGCAGACTCCTCAAAGACACCAAGCACACAGGGCTAGAAGCACAGGGCCCTGATTTCCATCCCTGCCAGGCTGGTGCACACTCCCTTCTCTGTTCTATCCTATTGAAAATGCAAGAATTAAATGCATGTCTTCATTTGGGACCCCAGGCATGTGTGCAGATAGTTTCTAACAGGCTTTGGAGCTGCAGGCTTCTGCAAAGGCCACTCCATTCCACCTGTTTACAGCAAACCAGGCCGCCTAATCACTGGGTCTGCTCACCATTCAGCTTCAGTTCCCAGACAACTCTCAGTGGGTTTTAAGCAGGAGGCCCCAGCTCCGGTTAACAGGGACTGCCCAGGCAGACAGACTATGATTTCACAATTGTACACCATTCTTTTCCGAGCACAGGGT
Organism: Microtus ochrogaster; assembly: GCF_000317375.1. Classification (NCBI taxonomy): domain Eukaryota; kingdom Metazoa; phylum Chordata; class Mammalia; order Rodentia; family Cricetidae; genus Microtus; species Microtus ochrogaster. Next base: position 26,270,657 of record NW_004949099.1, read on the forward strand.
GCTGGGGAATTTTCAAGAACACCCCCACCCCATGCTCTTTCTTCTTTTCCCATGTGCCACCTCGGCACAGGGGAAATTGTGTTTCAGAAGAATATTATTCCAATTAAACACAAGATTGTGCTGCTAGAAAACAAGGACCTGCATTGTTCTGGTTTTCAACACCACGTGCTCCACTTTAACAATGGTCAAGGAAAGAGGGAACTAGCAGGCTAGTGCAATATTCAACCAGAACACATACCACAAAGTGACTCAGGCTTGAGTTCACATGAAAAGACCTCAACCTCTAGGGACAGGTGGCCCCCCTACGGTCCCCACTCCCCGCTGTATTTATTTGTAACCATCTGGTCTCCCCAGGAACAAGATAGCCCGAGAAGAGGGCTGTCCAGGACCCGTGACCTTCCAAAGTCACATTGCAGACTTCCCCTGAGTGTCCCCTCTGTCTCCTTGCTGGCCTGAGCGGAGTCCTTATGTCCCCTAGACCCCAGGACAACATGGCATTTATTTCCCTTCCCTTTATTTGTCAAGCATAATTTCAAGTTGCCTAAGGAATAGGAATGAAATCCATGAGCTGCGAACTGTGTTCAGACACTGGTGGGGTTCAGTGTCCTTTGGGAAACTGGGCTGGGGTGTGGAAAGCAGTCAGTTGAACTCTCTGACAACTTCACCCCTGCCTCTCAGCAAAAGCAACTGGTGAGCCATTGGATCTAAACTTTAAGCATGGCTCCAGATATTTCAAACTCTCTCCAGGCTTCAGTTTGCCTGTTTATACGATGAGGCTGAGGCCAGGCCAGGGAAGGGAGACCTCTGGAAACTCTCTTTCCCGAACTCCAAAACAAAGAGCCTGGAGACAGATGCAACCCTGGTTCGACCAAGTTTGAGCCAGGGATCATTGATCCAGCAGTCCGTCTCTCCATTCTTGGACCCCTTGGTGACTCCAAGCCATGGTTAACTGAAGAAGGATGAGAGGCAGCCATTCCATTCCTCTTACAATAGTCCTTGAGAACAGGAGATGCCATGAAGAACAAGGAAGATGTGGTCCTTACTGTGTTAGGAAGGAGAAGGGGCCACAATCTTCACACATAGCTCACTCAACTCCTACTACATCCTGAGGTTCAAAGGTCAGGGACAAAGGCACAGGAGGGAAATGACCATACCCAGGTCTTCCAGTAGGACCATGGTAGAGCCGTGATTAAAGTATGTGTCCTCTTGGCATCCCCAACTTCTCCAATTCCTCTTTTACAGAATTTGCCATCTTCAAGTCATAGCAACATCCTTTTTAAAGTATCTATTCCTTTCTTGAATCTAAATCTCCAAGGAAGTGTCTAATGGTCCTCTGCATCTCTCACACTAGTCTCAATGTCTGTGTGATAAGTGGGTGGATGGAAGGATGTATGAATGGACTTCCAGGAAGACAGTTAGCCGGATAGATGTATATAGGTAGATGGACAAATGGAAGGGTGGATGGATAGGTAGACCGATGGCCAGATGAAAAGACAGGTAGGAGGATGGGTAGATGGGTGAGTGGGTGGATGAAGGAATAGATGGATGAAGAGATGGACAGACAGATGGGTGGGCAAATCTATGGGTGGATAATTACCCCTATGGGCAGTAAGAAGGTACTGATGAGACAGACCCAGAGTGGCACAGAGAAGCATAGACTAAGACCACTCCTCAAGAAGCTCTCAACCCAATCAGAAAGTCACTTCATGGACATACAAAATACCTCTAGCCCTGAAACATGACTTGTACAGACAGGTCACGACAAAGGCCATCTGGAAGGATGGCCTTGTGTACTAAGTGGGAAGAGGTAGGGTGGCAGCCTAGAGGGTCGATGGCTACAGCAGGCACTGAATCATAGCAGGGATTAGATAAATGGGGAGGAGGAAGAGACAAAGATTAACTGCAAAGACCATGGTCTTCCTGGTGTATTCCACCAAGGGAAGGGCAGGCTCCATGCTTCTGGTCTGCAGGTTCCTGGCACCCTAGCTCCCCATTCTCATAAAGAGTGGGTTCAGTGACCCCTGGACCCTGGAGCACACTGGCACTACCCACAGTTACCCTCACACTGTGGAGGTTCTACTTGTCTCTTCTCAGCTGTCAACAGGAGGTGGCCAGGAACCTAGACATCCCCATAATGAGTTAGCCACACTGAAACCTCAAGAGGCAAAATCAGGGCCAGGGTGAAGGTCTTTGCTATGAGACTTCCTAATAATTCCTTGCTTCCACCCCCCTTCAGGGCAAGCACTACAAGTAGCAAGAAGGGTATGAACTCTGCAGTAAGTGGTCAAACCACTCCCTACCTAGCTGAGTAACCCTGGATAAGTCGCTTAACCTCACCCAGCTTCAGCTTCACAAATGGAAAGTGGGATTGTCCCTCATAAGGACATCTCAGGATAAGAGGCAATGAACAGAAAGTATTTGGTCAACACACAGCTTGGCATCTATGAGCAGGAGCCACAGCTATTACAGGCTAGCTTTTATCCTTGTTATATGAGGGAATCACACTAAATCCTTACTATTTCTTGCTTGAGCAGCTTATACGCTCTCCGAGTCTCCAGCTGGGAGTCAAGGAGGAGGACATGTGGCCTCTCTACCCACTGATGCCTCTAGGAGACCCATGTCCACTGGGACAAGTCACTAGTCTGGGTGTGGAGTGGGTAGGGCAGGCTCTGAGACTCTATGACGCATTCCTGGGCTCCCCAGGGTAAAAATAGCTTTTCTTTGTTCGTCTTGGATACACACCCACTGGACTGGCAACATGCCCACTGGACAGGCAAACGGTGGGCTATTTTAGGCTGCAAAAACAAGCCTCTGCCAAGTCCCAAACTCAGGCCCCCAAATGGTGGTATTAATAACCCACTATCTCATTCTCTCTGGCCAGAAAGAAAAGAAAGGAAAGAGAGGTCTGACGTTGACCAGTCCTTGTGTTCCCCACAATCCCTGATGACAATGCCCGCAACGGGACACTCAAATGTCATATTCCTGCAAGTAAAACAAAACACACAAAGGCCAAGGTCGCCATAGTAACAATAACAATAACAAATTGTCCTGAGATATTTTCACTGGCATCCTGCTGCCCCAATTCCTACCTCCTCTGACAAACTCCTTACACCGTACATCATGCTGGGGCTTCTCTATGTGGTCTTACTCTGGTCCATTGGCCCCTCAGCCTTCATTACCAACTCCTCTTCGCCCATCTAACTCTCCCTACTCATACATCCTGTGGAGGCCCAAAAATGTGAGCCTATTTCCACCTTGTCTGATAGTCAGCGAATTTTGAGGATGCTCAGAATTGTTGACAACCATCAGAGCTACACATCCTGACTCAGAATGTGGTTGCTTGGTTCTTTTGACATTAAGATGGCTCATACAAGTAGATCATTCCATCCTGGCAGATGGTCAGGGCATGCAAGCATACTTCTGCTCCCTCTTTTGTAATATGAGGTTACCTGGGGAACAGCTGTCTTCAGGATACTTGGTCTAAAGTGGCTTCACTGCCTAGACAACAGATTGCTAATGGCTTGATGTCTTAAAGTGTTAAAGCAATTAACTGTTCAAGTCATCTTTTGTATCAGGTTAAAGAAGTCTTTTGTTGCCTTCTTCCCCTTTTTGTATTGTGGTATAAAAGCATAAAAAATTAAACGTGGGAGATTTCAGTATTCACTGGAACTCCCTCCTGGTACTATTCTGTTTTCTGCTTTATGATTTTCACGTCCTTGTACTCTTATTTATATTTCTGTTCCCCATGCCCTACCCTGGCAGGAGGTGTTTTGTCACGCCTGGTCCCCAACAACATCCCTCCTCCAGCAAGTTTTCCTCAATACCCCCTTGGCCAAAGTAGAGTAGTTCTCTCGTATCCAATCTCCCTTCATATCCAGAGTCCATAAACATGGGACACCTTAACACAGGTGACCCTGTGCGACAGAGATGTGGATGTCTGTGCTGTGTCACCTCAGTTCGATGCTCTGATGCTTCCTGAGACAATGGCTGCGCTCAGGCTCCTGTGTCCATTCATAGAGCTTTCCTGCTCCACATCCCCTGGGCATCGGATACATCTCTCTACTCATGAGCTATTCACCCATGCATCAGCATATTACATTGTCACACAAGTTCTCTGCAGTGAATAGATACAGAAGTTGATCCAACAGCTGTATTTACTTTTCCTGGGAAGACTTGAACAAACAACTCTTTGACCAAGTCCAGCCTGATAAACCAATATCTTGCTTGTTGAGCACAGATGGAGGGTTTACTTAGAGCAAGGTGGGTGACCCTAAAACATTACTGCAAACCTCACTCTCTTACAGACCTCATGGAAGTTGCAACGTGAAGCCCCCCCTTCACCTTTAGTGAGTCTTCTACCTTCCTATATACTCCAGAATCTCCCAAGATAACTTGCAGCTGTCATGTACAAGGGAGTCATAGCTGGAATCCCAAGTGAGGGTTCAGTGACTCTCTCCTTCCTTCTTTCTAGAGAGTCTTGACAGGCCCATTATCATTGCCATAGACCTAGCTATCACTTCACTGCCCTTTTTTATTTTGTTACCATGGCTACTGAATCAAGGTTATTTCTACTTCAAGGGGTCAATGGGATTATCACATTGTGTCCAGAGAAAAGAGTCATATAAAAAGCAGATTCATGCCATCAGGGGCAAGAAAAAAAGGGGGTGATTTTTACAACTGTCAATAAACCGTATGGAAGAAAAGGTACTGGGGTCATAGGTATCATCCCAGGAGAAGTGACACTGGCACTTGGTTTTAATGACAGAGTGGAGGCTAACAGGTGACAGTAGGAAACAGTCTTCAGGCTTGAAGACAGCCCTGGAAGGTCTGGCTTACTCACTTTCCTCTTCATCTCCATCAGTTCTGGGCCAGTCAGAGCCTGCTGCAAGTAAAGCTGCCATCCAGTCAGGGTCACGAAGTGTTTCAGCAGTGTTTACTGCTTTAACAGTGAGCTGAAGTCTGCTTCCCAGAACCCACACTGGGCAACCCACATCTACTGACTGTAAGTCTGGCTCTTGGGATCCCACTCCCTATTCTGGCCTCTGTGTGCACAGGAACACACCTATATGTGTGTGAGCATACATGCACACAAATAAATAAATAAAACTTAATTATCTTTTGAAAGTATTTGCTTTCGTAGGGCCAGTCATCCACGGGGAGGGGAGGGGTACAACACAGTGTGGTTATCTGTCTAGTTACAATGGAGCTGTTGGCTCTGAATGGTGAAAGAGAATTATTACAAAGCAAGAGAGCAGGCGAGAGGCCCTGGAGGGAGCAGGGACTTTCTGTCCTGTGACAGACAGCTCAGCTCTGACCCATCAATACCCTGACATCCCCTTCTTCCAGCCTTCCCAAGAGTTTCTCTGATTGAACATCCCAGTGACAGCAATGGAACCAGGCCAATGAGGGCAGGAAGGATGAAGGGTGTTTCAAGAAGGAGCAGAGCACACTGTCCAGACCAGCTAGCCATGAGTCCCTGGCTTCGGTGTTCCTGGACTAACCACTTAATTTACCCTTCACCTTTGCACTTCTGGGCCCGTACTTTGTTCCCTCTCTCCAGGCTTCCTTTGCCCAAGCTCCCATCCATCAAACCTTGTGCACCCGCAAGCCAAACTTGGAACCTCCCTTTCCTCACTTGGCCAGAAAGTACATGTCTCTTAGCACCTGTATTTCCTCACTTCCTTTCTGCCTTCCTTCCCTCTACTCCAAGTCATCTTACAGCGATTTAAGGCTGGTGGATACAGCTTTAAAAGCCTGAGGAGCTTCCTCTCTTAAGTCACTGTCACAGAACCTGTCAGCACTGTGAAGGAGTGACTGCATCCAGTGCAAGCTCACACGTTTCCCAGTCAAGTTCCTGGGAGTAAATACATGATATCATCAATCCAAGATGGAGGACTTTATTACTCGTGCAAACAGCAGGAGCCAAATCAGCAGCATTTGGACACCAGTTCCCTGAGTCCACAGGATCACATGAAGAAGGCCAGGAAGCAACTGCACGTTCAGTGCCTCATACTGCTGGAGAGCAATGCTGAGCATCAGGAACCCAAATGCGTCCTAACTGAAGGTTACCCTGTCTGAAACCATCACCCAAGGATGTTTGCTATGAACCGTGTAGGATAAAGGGCAGAGAGTGTCTTCCCTCACAAGAAATGAAAGACCTGGGGCCCTGCCCTCCTGACAGAACTTGGTGAACGACACCATGGGTAACTCTGCCCTCCTGCAATGCAGCATCAACAGTGAGAATGAAGGATACCCAGGGGAAGTCCCTCCTAAGGTCTGTCTTCCAGAGGCTGCCACCACCCACGGTAACACTATTGTCCCTGACAATAGAAGGAGCCATTAACATAAGGTGGTCAGGGAAGTGTGTTGTGTTCACCCCTGTGAGTAACTGAGCAAGCACACAGCAAGTACTATGCATGTGAGCGACAGAGAAAAAAGAAAAAAAGAAGAAGGAAAGAAAACATACATGGAGAAGGGTAGAAAGGGAGTGCAGATCAGAAGGGCCTGCCCTGCTCAGCGGTGGCCAACAGAAATCCAGCTGTGAAGTCAGATGGCATTATTGCCTTCTCCCCAGCTGCATGGACCACATAGGCAGATGTCATTTTCTGCACCACTGACTCTGGTCCCCATGCCAAGTCATAGAAGGGATGAGGTGACATCCACGTGGCTGAATATGGCCCAAGGCTCCAGTTGGGATTAATCATTGTCCACTAGAAACCGAGATGAGTGAGTCATTGTGGATTCTTTCTTTCCAAATACAAAATAAGTATCAGGGTCATTGTCAGACTATGATTCCTATGATTCCTGCTGAGGGGTAGAGATGGAGGAGGCTCTCTGAGAAGCATCATTATGAAAGAAAGAAAAAAAGAAAGAGAGAAAGAAAGAAAGAAAGAAAGAAAGAAAGAAAGAAAGAAAGAAAGAAAGAAGGAAGAAAGAGAGAGAGAGAGAGAGAAAGCAGCCTCTCCAGTGTCTTAGCTTAGTAGTTCACATGCCGACACTAAGACTGGACTTACATGCTCAGTTTACCTAATCTTCCCCAGGGACAGGGACCATCAGTTAAGCATTGTCTCTGTTAACAGTGAAGTTCACAAAGGCAAAACAATTTTGTCTCAAGTTCTAAGCACAGATGTCAAGCCAACTCTAACCCCGAAGGGTAGGTTTCACAACACTACACTCCCCTGCTGCAAGGAGCCTTGGGGATCATCAACCAACCCATTCAACAGCCAGGTGACATACCAGGAGACAGAGACTGGGAGAAATACAGTGTGTGTGCTCAGTCCCAGGAACAGCCTGGGACCCAAACTCCTAACACTAGGCTCAATCTTTCATCCTGCAGTCTTTGTACGCACAGCGTCAGTGAGACTCTGTGGGAGCTAACAGGCTGCAGAAATGGCCACACAATCGTGGGGACCCTCAGCACCCAAGAAGACATCCAGTATGGTGATGCGTGCTATGATCCCAATGCTGGGCGGCTTGCTGGCTAGCTAACCTAACCAGTTAATATGAGCTCCAGATTGAAGGAGAAAAATAAGTTGGAACACGATAGGGAAAGACATCCCTGTGTCGGCCTGTGGCCTGCACATACACGTATACTACTGAACAATGCATACATTCCATGAAGATGCAGGTACGCACAACAGAGAGAGGAGAGAGAGAGAGAGAGAGAGAGAGAGAGAGAGAGAGAGAGAGAGAGAGAGAGAAATAAACACAAAACACAGGAAAAAATTAAGAAGCTGTGGTTGGAATAGGGCATCGGTGAGAACCTCCTGTCCTAGAAGGGTCTGGTGGTATCTGGCTGGGAATGCTATTTCCAATTCAGTCAAGGCCAAGAATTCCATGATCTAATACAAGCAGTGCTGTCCACCAGGGGGTGCTGGGAAGTCACTGATTGGGAGGCTATCTCAATCCAAAGCCATCCTTTCCTCACAAAGGGTCTCAAGATCAGCAGTTTCCAGGAGCACCACTGAGGACCTACATGGTGCCAATGATAAAATCATACCAACTTATTAATATCTTTAACTTAATAGTACATCATCTAAAATTTTTGTTTTCTTAATTTTACTGGAACAAATAAGAAATTTGCTTTCTATTCAAGAAAGAAATATAATTTTTCCTTGGTTATAAATGGAGGGATTTTTTGATTTTTTTTTTTTAACTCCAAAGTACAGCTTCTCATGGAAGGGCTTAAAGACTTTCAGTGAAGACTCCTGGTCCAGGTCAATGCAGTGTCTACTGAGCGGGGTGCTGTGCAGGAGGCACTGTGCACATCCATACTCTGGAGCAGAGCATCAAAAAAAGAGAAGCTGATTGTGACTAGTCAGAGCCGGTGTGTTTCAGATGCCACAAGAGAATGGAAAAAAAAGAAGAAGAAGCATAAGAAAAATGAAGGCTGGTGATGTAACTTGATTAGTAATGGTTTGCTTAAGATGCACAAGGCCCTGGGTTTGATCCTCAGTACTACATAAACCAGGAATATGTGATGTGCACCTAAATCCAAACCCCAGCACTCAGTAGAGACAGGAAGACCAGGAGTTCAAAGTCATCCCATGCAGCACAGCAAGCTAGAGGCCAGCCTGAGATACATGAGAACGTGTCTCAAAATTGTAAAAGATGAAATGACAAAGAGATAAAGAAAGGAACAGGGGATGAAGGACAGAAGAAGGGAGGGATGGAAGAGATCAAAATGCCTGGCCACAAAGGGTGGTGGGTCATGTATCAATCATTTCTCCACCCTAAGGATCCATAGTAGCACAGTCTGCTGAAATCAAAGTCTGTTAGAGAAACCAAAATTGAACACAGTTAGCCCAGTCTCCTTAATTAGGGAAGGGACAGTCTGACTCAGAGATGAATCCTAAATAAGAAAAGAAATGAATCTCATTATCAGAGACCATATGATCTGGGAAAGATTACAGAGATCACAAAGAGTGCTCCCTGAATCATTGAGCCCAAACCAAACAAACAACACCTGCCTCCTTTAATGTCGCTAGGAAAATCCAGACAAACAAAATGTCACCAGATAAGGAAATGCAAGGCTGTGGCAATGGAAAAGCATTTGCTCTCCCTGCAAGAGGGATGGGATTTCTTGTGCAGCAGGGTTTGTTCTCTTTGGTCAGCATGGTCACTGAGAGGCTGAGGGAGGGAGAGCAGCTGAGAGACGCTCTTTCAGATGACCTGAGTTCAGTTCCCAGCACCCGTACCAGGCAGCTCACAACCACTCCAGTTCCAAGGGCTCACACACGCTCTTCTGGCTTCCACAGGCACCAGCACACATGTGGTACACATGTACACACGCACACACACACACACACACACACACACACACACACACACGGGGGTGGGGTTAGAGATAAAGAAACACATAAATAAAACTAATACAATTAAATCTTTTTTTAATGGACGTATCTCGAAATTCACCTTCAACAATGAGGCTGCTGGTGGTTTGTTCTGTGGCGACATAAAGGAGAGACAAACAGGAAATACTTCTTTATATTCAGGAGATCTGAATATAAATTACTTACCCTCCTCACCCTCCCCAGTCTGTACAGCAAATTGGTTCCCAGTTCTGGGTTGTTATAGACTTTTCATTTTTGTTGTGGGTACATGCTTGTGGATCATGAAAGTATAACATCCCGTGTGACACTCCATGACTTCCCTTCCAAACAGCCACTCTAACTGTAGAGAAGTTCACTGAGATGCATAGTCTTAGGGTCTGGTTAGTTTCAGTTATTATTTGTTATTTACAACATCTTTGGTAATAAAGTTTTTTCTAATCTTTTAAAAAGTGAATCTTATTATCATTTTCTTGATTAGGTCAGGCCTCATTCCAAGAAAACCTTTGAGGAAACTGCCCAAGAAGGAGGGCAAATGTGAAGGAATTCCCTACAGGAAATCAAATGTGCTTTGCAGCCAAGACACTGACGTAGTTTGTAACTGCTATGACACAATGCCCTAGGCTGCATAATTTATAAAGAAAGAAGTTTAGTTGGGTCATGGTTACACAAGAGTATGCAGTCACATCTGTGAGGGCACAGGCGCTACTTCATAACACAACGGAAGCAGGAAGCAAGAGACGGCATTCCTGTAGGGATTGGGATGAACTTCCACCAGGTCTGATCATTAGGCCTCAGGCTCCATGATCTCCATACTTCTCTCTCACGAGGCCCTCTCCCAACATGGCCTCATTGCGGAATGGCGATTCCACCCTAGGAACTCTTGGAAGTCTTGGAAGCACACTCACATCATGGGATTCCTGGGAGAGGGAGCATAAACGTTACCAACACTAAACGCCAGTGCGTGTCTACAACTCATGCAGTGTAGCTATGGGTAAAGGTGGCTTGTAATTCCTAGCCCTATGCAACTCTGAGAAATGGAAGAGATGGTCGCGTGTCACAGTCTCATGGTCACTGCATGTGATGTTTCAAATGCTCTGCTCAGGAGACCAGCTCTCCTGGGTGAAGATCCCCAGCAGCACACACTTGAAGAAAACAGAGCTGTGAGGAGTTTGGGAGCCACGTGGAAGAGTGAAAATAAAGACGGAAAGCGAAGCAGGGTGGCTCACCCACCCACCGTGGGAGCTGCTTTGCAGGGGCTTCAGGCCCAGGTCCTGAAGTCATGTGATCCAAACTCCCAGAAGTCACTTCTCCCTGTGATGGTGAACAACAGTCCCAGGATTGTCCTGGAGGAAAGCAGGAGTATGGGCACCCTCGGTCAACAATCTCTTTTAGGAAACCTCACCCACTGGGAACCAAGTCTTCAAGCGCATGCCCATATGAGAGAGGTTTCTCACCCAAAACAACCAGAACCAAGTGCATTCGTATTGAATGACAGACATGGGCAGAGGTCCATTGAAACTGATGGAAATTCTGGCAAAAGTTCATGTAATGGTGATGTTTTATGAAATCAAACCAATGACTCAGACATGAATTTTTTAAACATTTTCTATGAATAAGCCATCATGTTTGTATAAGGAGAAAAATGCCTCTAAGTCCAGTAAGAACACTACAATTCCTAACGTATGATGGTCTTGGTTCTGAGCCAAGTTATCAGGCACTGTTTTTGGTTCTATTTGGTGCGTAGCATGCCAAACACAAAGTACATATGTGGTCAGAACCAAGATGCAATGGAGTCTCATGATGCAACGTGAGCAAGCCCCACCAGAAGCAACTGGAACTTATTACCCATTTGATTAAGCTGGGTCATTGAGCATTCAGAAACCTTTCGCTGCTGCCCAATTTTTCACAACCCCCTCATTCAGGTCTACGGAGTGGTGACTCACAGCACAAAAGGCTGAGTTTTAAATCACCTGTATGTTACTTCTCACACCTATTTCAGTGTAAGTTCATGAGAAGAGTCACCCTGCTATACTGTTTCTGGGGAAAGCGACAAGGAAAACAGGTTACATATATTCAACACTGATGCAAAATTTCTGGAATAATTACGATCAATGGTTTGTTGAATATACAGATGTTAGACCAACAGGCATAGTGATGACTGTGTATGAGTGTGGGTTTGTGCACATGGGTTTGGTGCCCTTGGAAGGCAGCAGAATTGGGTGGGATCCCATAGAGCTGGAGCTACAGGCAGTGGGTGTTGGAAACTGAAGTCTGGTTATCTGCAAGAGCAGCACATGCTCTAAACTGCTGAGCCATCTCTCCAGCCCCAGAAGGCACTGACTTAAACACCTAGACTTTCCAAAATTAGAGTGACTGTGGCCTGTGTCAGCTCCAGCCAGGTTCACAGATCTGCTGGCAATAAAGACACCTGAGTATACAGGATCAACAGGCTGGGGTTCCCACACATGACCTCTATACGAACAGGGTTCTGCCAGAACCGTTCTTCACTCCACCGCTGGGCAAAGACAAGACACCTAAAATCTAATCTTTCCTTGTCCCCCCCCCCCAAAGTGTTGATCTTGAACCCTGCATTGCTCAGACACACTTAGAAGCAGCCCAGTTTCCCACCCTCCTTGAGCTCATTATTCCAAAGGTTTTGACAGTGCTTCAGAGTATCGGCAGGTGTGGGTTCCGGGGCTCTGGGGACACAGCAGCTCCTTCAGTGCAGCAGGCATAAACAAAAGCCATGAGCACAATTTTCCCACACGGGTAATAAATGAACCTTGAAATGTGATATTTTCCATAAAGCCATCTTTTCAGCCCTTAGCTGCAAAATGAGATCCACAAGCTCTGAATTTATAATTCCCACTCCCCGGGTTGAAGTTTTGGCAATACACAGGTTCACGGACTTTACAAATCTCCTCAGCATCATCAAGTTCTCATTACTTTTCTGATAAAAATTACTTTTTCAGACTGTTTCCATGAGCTGGGTGGATTCTTCATTCACTATTCCAGCTTTATCAGCCTCATACACAAAAACAAGTGCGCATCATTAAAGAGAGGAAAGGAGGCAGAGCGGAGGAAAGGAAGGGAGGAACTGCAGACTATCTTTTAAAAGTTTCTGCAACTCAGATAAACTCAAGTTGTTGGAATAATAATACACTCTCCAAAAAATAAAAGAATTAAGAATTACTAGAAGCAGACAAGGTGCCTCAGCATTTGCTATTGGACTGTGTTTAATCCCTGTGACCCACATATTGGGAGAGAGGACTGATTCTCAGAAATTGTCCTCTGGCCCCTGGCACATGTATACACACACACACACACACACACACACACACACACACACACACACACACACACACACTAAAAAAACAAGCAAACAAATAAATGTAGTAAAAGGAAAATACCAGTCCAACCTAATAAAGGGCAAGCAACAATTTTAGTGATCTGTAATTTGTTGTGTTTTTAAACTACGAAAGAAATATTACATCTACAGGACCCAAGGACCAACCTGAAAGAGCCCCCAGTGGCCAAAAGTGGAACAGCCCGAGCAATAAAACAAGTAGTAATAATAATGGCGTATCACCCAGAGAATAAAATAAATAATCGTAAGCCATACAGACATTAAAAAGATTGAATCGATAATAACTGGGAGAGGCATGATAAGGCCTCTCTGTAGAACTTCAATTAACAAATGGGGGAGAAAGGAGGAAAACTGGGAACCACTCCAAGAACACTACACAGATGTCTGCCACGGGAGCCGCCAAACGTGACTCAACTCAGCGGTGAAAGTTTAAGGGAGAGATGCTACTTGATAGTTTCGGAGAAGTACCTTCTCTGTTATTTATTGTTTACAAAAGAGGAAAGAGATGCTTGACAACAGGTAAGCGGACAGACAGGATCTGCACCACGTGATCAGGGCCAGCATCACCACCATGTGTGACACCCGTGTAACACCCTCACCTGTATCTGGCACCTCACTCCATTAAGTCATGAGAAGATGACAGACAGACACAAATGGAGGAACAGCTCCACACACAGAAGAGTGAATTCATACCTCTTCCGCTCTGTACAGCTTTCAACTCAAAGTGAGTCCAAAGTCTGAATGTCTGACCTGACACTCTGCAATGGCTCTATGGAAACAGGGAACACATTGAGACACCAGGAGTGATAATGGCATTCTGGACAGGACTCTGAAAAGCACATTGGGCACAAGCAAAAAGAGACAAGTGTGATCTCATAAAGCCAACAAACCTCTCTATAATAAAGAGAACACTGATAGCCACACTGTACAAAAAAGTTTTTTTAAAAAAAATCCACTTTTAATGGACAAATAGTCTGACTAGATTGTTCAAAAGAAAAATACATCTTTAAAGTTGCGGTTTCTATTGCTGTGATAAAGCACCCATGACCAAAAGTAATTTGGGGCGAAAGAGTTTATTTCAGCTTACAGCCTTCACTCGGGTCATACTCCATCACCAAGGGAAGTCGGTGCAGGGACTCAAGGCAGTAAATGAAGCAGAAACCACAGAGCAACACTGCGCACTGGCTTCCTCCTCTTGGCTTGCTCGGCCATGTTTCTTATATCATCCAGGAACATCTTCCCAGGGGTGACAATGCCTACAGTGGGCTGAGCCCTCAATCACTAATCAAGAAAATGACCTACACATTGTTTACAGGCCAATCTGATGGAGGCATTGTCTCAGTTAAGATTCCCACCTCTTAGCCACGTTGAGGTTTGTATCAAGTTGATAAAAATCAACCAGCACACATAGAACTGATCGATAACTGCATGAAAAATGTTTGCCTTTGAGCTGCAATTGAACCTTGAGACATTCTCTCATCCTGGTCAGATTGGCATTTTAGAAAAGGGCAGAAAGCAAATGCACGTGAGAATGTGAGGTGAGGGTAGGAAAGTCTTAGGAATGGTGGGGATGCTGATTAGTGTAACCATTGTGAAGGACAAAGAATCCTTGAAAAGGCAGAAACAGGATTGCTACCTGATCCAGCTGTGTCAGTCCTGGATGTACAGCCACAGGAAATGACATCAGATTCCTAAAGAGACATTCACTTGTTGCTGAATATTACGGCAATATGCGCAATATTCAAGATGTAAGATCAGACTACACATTCATCAGTCTGTAGACAAAGTAATTGTGGCATAATTACTCCATGAAATGTTATTTATCCATAAGAGGAATGACGTCCTGTCATTTGTAGCAAAAATATGGACCAACTAGAAGAGTTTAAAGTCTTTGAACATGAAGAAATGATTTAGAGCTAGGAATGACAACTACTTTGATCTGATCATCACAGACTATATACAGGTATTAAATTATCATAATATTCCTTATAAATGTATGCAATAAAAAATTAAAAAATAGAATGCCTAAATGTGTTTGGCATTGGAAAAAAAAACTCTATTCTAAACTGATAAATTGCCCAGATCATTTAACAGACAAGTACAAATATGATACATGATAATTAACTCCCAGTCCTGGTGACCAAACTCCTGAGATAGGCAACCTCAAAAGAGGAAAAAGCTGACTTTTGCTCATGTTGCAGCCCATGAGCGGCCTGTTGCTTTGGGGAGGGGAATCTAGACAAATAAAATGGTCACGACTTGACAGAGAGAAAGAGAGGCAGAGACAGAGAAATAGAGAGATAGAGAGTGACAGACAAGTAGGAAGGAGAGAACTAGGCAGGCCAGCGTCCCCTCCCGAGGGCACACTCCTAATGACTCACCTTTCTCGGTAGACGCCATCTGGTTTCTACCACCTGCCAATATCACTAGAGGTTGGGACCAAAGCCTTGAACAAGCCAATGGAGAACATTCCAGATCCAAACCAAAGCAAAGACACAGTGTGTCTAACTTATGCACAAGTGTGCGTGCGTTTTTGGCAGGAGAGTGAAGTTGGGCTGTGACAAGGTCATGGACGTGACAGCGTTCTTTCTCCCAGTTCGGCCGCATAAGCAGCTAACACCATCCGTGTGAGGCAGGCTCTCACAGCTGCTGCAGGTGGGCCTGGACTGTTCTCCAGATACACCTAATCAACATTCCAAAGATAGGCTATGAATTAGATCTAGTCTGTGTTTACGAAGCAGCCACTGAGTTGAACAGCTCCTTCTTTGGAAGGAATTGACAAAAACGAAAAATTGTGTGTTTTACATAATCACTGAAAAGGAAGACAGAATGGCACATTTTGAATGAGTTGTCAACTACACACCCACGGGCCTGCCTCAAGTGTTCAGAGCACAGAAAGTTAGGTAGCTGTTATCCACAGTGGTTCAGCCGGCCGGAACTGAAAGGGAGTTCTGTTGTAGACTTGGACTGTCTCAACTCTGCTCTCCAGAGGCTTGTTGTCTGCACAAGGACACTCTGAAACAAACAACGCGATTATTCTGGTTTTATGAGGAATGAGGCTCAGAGAAGCAACCTGCATACAAAATGTTCAACAGAGTATTAGCACACAGGGAGCATGTGGCATAGCAGAGTGAAGTTATAATTATCTGATACCACATAGCACTGTGTCACAGCTAGTGAAGGACAGAGAGCGAGGCTGCTGTGAAGATACACAGGTGACCCACAAGGCTGTCCAGAATGCCACAGGGATTTCTTAGCATATAGCTTTACTGTGTTTGAGTTAAAAATCTTTCTTATATAGACAAAAGGAGTGAAATGTGGTGGAATAATCTTTTTGTACACTGTAAAGGTATGTCTTTGGCAAGGTGCCTATTGAATGGTTTAATAAAAATCAGAATGTCCAATAGGCATAAAGAGGTTAGGTAGGACTTCCAGGTGAGAGAGAGAAGAAGAGAGATGAATCAGAGAGCATGAGAGAGACACCAGAGAAAACAGAGAGGGAACAGGAGGTGCAAGAAGGAAAAGAGATAGAAAGTCATGAGGCAAAGCGTAGATCAATATAAATGGGTTAATTTGTTATAGGAGCTAATGTGAGAAGCCTAAATGTAGTCTTAACTTTCATAATTAATAAGTTTCCTCATAGTTTTTTGTAAACTGGCAGTCCAAAGTTAAATTTGTCTATATATGGCAGCCAACGTGGGTGTTCAAATATCCAAACATAGGGCCTGAGAAAGCTGAGAAAAATTATGGACAAGGAGCCAGATGTAGCTTTCTAGACCTACAGTCTCTCAGGTGAGCAGATGCTTGGCATCCAGAGGTGCAGCTTCCAGACGCTGCCTGTAGACTGGAGTCAGCCACCAGCACCATGGACCAGCACCATGTGCCAAGCTGAGCCTGCAGTGGCTGACATGACAGTTTAAGATTTGTCCCACTCAGTTAGAAAACATTGCAGATGCTCAGTAAAGACAGATCCAGATTGGAGAAAGAAAATAAACCTCCAAACAGATTACAGTGTGTTTAAAAAATGTGTATAGACATAAAAAATAAAATAAGGTGGGTACGGACATAGAAAAATAGCTTATAAATAATAAAATAAAGTCTTTAAGTAGAAAATAAGACAATATAAAAAGGATAAGCCATGTAAAGGTGGAAAATACACAGGGAGTCTGGATCCTGTATGCCTTGTTGATTTTTTTGATTGCTGAATTTTGATTATTTAATTTTTTGATTGCTGATGAGAGATTGACAGCTGCTGAGAGATATGGGATTGTAAGAGGGACTGCTGAATTAAACTAGCCTAGATACTTTTAGAATGACTTCATTTTGAAATCAAAGTCAGAAAATGTGTTGCTTTGGGGAAGTGTTGTGGAAGGTGGCTTGTTGGTTTCCCAGCTGCTCCAACTCCCAAAATGACCACTCAAAAACTGTATTAATTAAATCCCTGCTTGGCCTATTAGTTCTGGCTTCTTATTGGCTAACTCTTACATAATAATTTAACCCATTTCTATTAATCTGTGTATTACCACGAAACTGTGGCTTACCAGCTAAAGTTCTGGCATCTGTCTCCAGCAGGGCTACATGGCTTCTCTTCTGACTCTGCCTTCTTCCTCCCAGCATTCAGTTTGGTTTTCCCTGCCTGCCTCTGTTCTGCCCTGCTCTACTATAGGCTCAAAGCAGTTATTAACCAATGGTATTTACAGCATACAAAGGGGAATTCCACAACACCTCTTTTTTTCTGTTAAAAAAAAGGGAAGGTTTTAACTTTAACACAGCAAAATTACATATAACAAAAGTTACCAAACAAGAATTACAGTTACAATATTTATATCTACTTTATCTTTTATCATAACTAAGGAAAACTATAACAATAAATTTTTCAACTCCATCAAAGACTCCAGAAGGATATATTACCTAAGTAAACATGAAAGTGCATTGTAGGCAACTTCCAAAACTCTGAAAGTGACAGAGACATCTTGCTGCCTGGACAGTCACTCAAAGTTCTTATGTACCATTGGGGCACCTATATTTATCCTACATGCCCATAGTTTCCAGCAGACTTTTTCTTCTGTTTCATACAGAATGTTTGTCAGACTCTTTCATGAAGCAGGAACCCAAAAAGATCATCTCACCTTTAGGCAAGTTCAGCAGCCATTTCTCTGTGGGTTCTGCATATTCAGTTCATCAAGTTGTACAGGCAAGAGCAGTTTCTTGCCAAATGGTCAGCCAACTACATAAGGAGCTTCTTCATTGCCCATCGTCTTCTTGAAGTAGCTTGGTACTACCAGGAGCAGATGTATCTCGCTGTCATGAAAAGTCCTAAGTTCTTAAACATTTTAAATGCCATATTCCGTAGTCTTTGAAAGGTTGAAGAATGCCTATCCATCTGAAATACATCTCTGTACATCTAGAAAATCTAACTAGCATAAGTACAAGCTTGATTATTATAGATGATTATCTATTAAGCTATATTTCTTAATTAAACATTAAATTTTTATACATTTTTAAATGAGCTGTATAAACACAATACCTTAATCAAGAGCAAAAATATACATATAACAAAATTGACCATAAATTTGTATCAATAAACCGAGATCCATATCAATGCAAATCTCTATAGCATATCCCCTTTTAAATGTAAAGAAACATTTATAAACAATATTTGGAAATATGGGCATAGCTCTTCTCCAAACTGCTTCCTGCTTTTTTGGGGGTGAAGTATTTTTGGGGGTATTCTTGGCAACCTTTCAGGGGGTTTTGGTCCATCAATTACATTAGTCTGGTATTAATCCACAGGTTCTCATCTTCTGTGGAAACAAAAGAAGAAACTCTTTTCCAAAGCAGCATATCCTTAGACTTAAATTCTGAAGTCAAGATAACTTTAAAGTATATATGTTGGTTACTTGGCTCCTTCACAGTCAAAACACAATAATGTACACAATCCAAATTCTCTGAATTTTCCATTTTTACATGTCTCATTTTTCTTTACTCATTTTAATCTATGACTGTCTGTACTCTGTCTCTTTAAAGACTTTATTTTTTAATACCATTTGCTTCTTTTTATAACTGTCTATATTCTTTTTCCTCTCTCTCTCTCTCTCCAAAGCCTATGTACATTTATCCAACACTTTTAAAGGTCTTTTATGTCTGAATCTGTCCTATTGTGTATCTGTAATTCTTTACTGTCCAGGAGTGCTTCTTAAAATGCTAAGTGCTTCTTTAAAACTTAAGTGTTTAAGGTATAGAGGCATAAAAGCTTAAACTGTTCATCTAAGAATATGTTTTGAGGTCTAAAAAAGTAGTCTTGGAATGGTAATACAAGTTAGGATAGAAATTGAATTAGATATAAAACTTTGGACTCACAAAGATAGGCTAGATACTGTTGGACTTTCTCTGAATTTGCCAAATGCAAATGATTGGACATGGTTAATGTAATTTCTACCTGATAGTTGTTTTTATAACTGTATGTAGTTTTACCATGTTAGCATTAAAACTTTCCCTTTTATTTAGACAATACTTGATAATTTTTCTTATCATATATAGTTTTACTGTGTTAGAGTTGAAACCTTTCTTTTTATTTAGACAAAAGGGGGGGATGTTGGGTAATAATCGTTTTGAACACTGTGAAGAGGGGTCTTTGCCAAGGCACCTTCTGATTGGCTTAATAAAGAGCTAGTGGGGCAAACCTAAAGTATAGGCCCAGCTTTCATAATTAATAATAAGTCTCTGTGCCATTCTTTAAAAGCTGGCGACCCAGAAAAAGCCTACTATACCCATCCCCTTGTCCCTTTATTCCCATGACAATTATTGTTTATGCACCAAATCCATTTTTTATCTCCAGTGGCACTTTATTATCTGTGTATTCCTAGAGATAGGCTGATGGTCAACAAGTCCCAGCAATCCTCCTGTCTCCACTCCCCACAGCACTGGGTTTACAGGTGCACCCAACCACACCCAGCTTTGTATGTGGAAGCTGAGGATCTGGTCTCATGTCTCATGCATACACAGAAAGCTCTCTTAATCACTGAGTCATCTCTCCAGCCCCAATATGTGTATAGGTTTAGTGACAGACACTATCTAAAGAGAATAATGTAGAAAATGACGGAGCAGAAACCTGATATCATCCTCTGCCCTCTGCTCAAAAAAAAAAAAATCCCTGCACATTCAAGTATGCTTTACCACATGGAAGGAAGGAAGGAAGGAAGGAAGGAAGGAAGGAAGGAAGGAAGGAAGGAAGGAAGGAAGGAAGGAAGGGAAATGATAAAAATAAAAATTAACAAACTGTAATTAACAATTTTGTTTTTAAGAACAGTCCAAGAGACAGCCAGTGTCAACATATAGTCTATTGTTTAAAAGGCAGGCAGCAAAAGTCAAGCCATCAACATCTTTATTTGGCCAATATATGACTTATTTTTACCAAGATTTTATAATTGTGACATTTTACATAATTGCTATGATTTATCATTTCCCTTAACCCTTTTTGATGAAGCAGCGGTGCATCCTAACTGTTGCTGGGTAGGCACCCCCTTTGTATGAGGCATGGTCTCCACATTTGCTGCCAATTTCACACTCCCTATTGTGTCAGCCTGGGCTAAGTCATTTGTATTGACTGCCAAGTCTGAACCTACAGTTATTAACACTAGAATCACTGTCCATGCCATCTCAGTCCTTTATCTGTGCAAACAATGTGTATAGCCTTCCTGCCACCTGATATTAATAATTTTTCACTTGCAAATTTAATTATATGTTTGTGAATATTGCACATTTATATAACATTCTAGTTCAAACAGATGTATACTTTGACTTACTGCTTTTTAATTTATTGTTCTAATGATGTATTTTTATTACATGCATGAATAGGGAGTGGTATGCATGAATGCAGTATCCGCAGAGGGCAGAAGAGGGCATCAATCCCTTGGAGTCAGAGTTATAGCCTGCTGTGAGCCGCTCAATGTGGGCTCTAAGAGCCAAACTTAGGTCCTCTGAAGAGCGGGGGATGAACTTAACCATGACATTTTCCCTTATTTCTGTTATGTAAATACTTCTTATAACTGTTATGTAAAACTGTGATGGCCCTTTTTTTTTCAGTTTATTCGATCTTTTATTCACATGTGTGAGCCTCAGGTGATTAGAAGATTACCCTTTTAGAGTCCCCCGTCCTGGGCTCACCCAGTGGCCCCTTCCGGTTTCATGCATGAACTGAACTGTGATCTTGCCCCACAACATTTGCTTCTCTATAAGCCTTTGTGCTGGTCCTCCGAATCCACCCCCAGAGCAGTATCTAGGATGGATGTGTTCCTCATAGATGCAAGGAGGAATCACCTAGGCCCAGAGCTATGCAGAAGGAAGCCACAGTTGTCCCTCAGGGCTGTGATCACCCACCTGTCATACTCACCCCAGCACGGGGTACTCATAGTGACCCACCTCCTCTCCCATCTCTTCACATCCTACCCACTGTGGTCAGATGTCACTGCACGTGAGAATTTCACCTTTCAGAGTATGACTCAGGATACAGGAAAAAGCTAAAGGGGCTTTGACAAAGTCAAATAAATATACTGTCATCACCCCGTGCAGGAGGCCAGGTCCTCACTCATGGCCAGCCGTGACTCACATTCCAGACAGAATTTTAACGAGGTCGGTAATCTGATCTCCTAGATCACTGCAGATAATGAATAACAACAAATGGGCAGAGAGAAAGGGCAGAAGGCTGGACGGCAGCTGATAAGATGCAAAGTCGCTGTTGACAGATGACAGACGGGGAGAAATGTGGAGTGGGGGGTCTATCTAAAGCGTCTATAAGATTCAAATGGCAGGCGCAGCACGCTGGGGTAGTGGTAACTGGGGAAGAATCTGGAAGGGGCAGGATGGAACAAATGTCAAAAGAGCTGAAGGCCAGGAGTGGAGTCACAACTCTTCACCAAGCTCAAGAATTCTGGGCCTCAACCACCCAAGGCTGAGAAAAAAATGACCTAGGTTCTCGGCCACCACCTGTAGGACTCAGTCCGGCCCCCAGTAATGAGCACTTCGAGTTCTGAGGTGCAAAAGGGCTGGGGCAGCTCCCGAAAAAGAAACACATGGAGTCTGCAGCTGACATTCAGGTCAGGTGTCTCTGTGACCTGGGGTCAGAGAGCTTTCAGGGGACAGAACATGGTCAAGGCTGAAAGACCACCAGGGACCCCTGCTCCTCAGCCTCTCCGGTACCCACTGTGGCTTGATGATCCAGGGACACCCAGCCAAGCCAGCCGCACACTGAGGCTCACAACCCTCCCACCAGCCTTGCTGGCAACCTTTGTGATTAAACGTTTTCAATGTGAGCAAGCATAGCAACTGTTATCGCTGTGTGGGAAGAGAGATTGTCTGGGGCGGGGAGGGGGCTGAAAGCCTGCAGAAAAGCAGGGTGATGCTCTGCCCTGCCTTGCATCTAATCATCTTGCTGCTCGTGAAATCATCTGGAAAGTCTTCTGGATGACAGTTTGTGTCAGAAGCTTTGTTCTAAAATGGAGCAAAAGAAAAACTTGGCTAGAATACAGGCACTAACAAGTTCCTCACGTAAACTAGGGAGGCCTGGAGTTAAGGTGTTTATGCCAAGCAACTTTTATAATACGATCTATTATTTTACACTTGGGACATCTGTTAAGAGTTGGCTGATTTTCCCCCCTTAGTTCGTGTGAAGCTGCTGTGTCCTGTTGAAGCAGGTTTCATCTGGATCCTAACTGAGGTCAGCCATGAATCCTGCCTTATCTGTCGGTCAACTGAAACCTCACTGGGGTCCAAATGCCACAGACAAGACACCAGGCAGGCAAATGAGGAGCAGATGAAGTTCAAATCTAAACCTCTCTCCTTTTAAGGCTTTATGTCTGAGTGAGTTCCTCTGTTAGCTGTCTTGTGGCCCAGTGACAAAACACCTGAGAGAACCTGCTTCAAAGGTACTCTGTGGCTTTTCATGGGGAGATGTAAAGAAAAGTCTAGTTGAGGTTAGAGAGATGGCTCAATGGTTAGTAACACTGATTCCTCTTCCAAAGGGCCAGGGTTCAATTCCCAACATCCACATGGCAGCTCATAACTGTCTGTGACTCCAGTTCCAAGGGATCTGACACCCTCACAAGGACATATATCAAGGCAAAGCCGCCAATGCATATAAAATAAAAATATAAATTAAAAAAAGAATTATCTAGTCACTTCACAAAAGACACAATGCTACCCAATCATATCTCAGTGAACCAGTGAGTTTGATGGCGGCGGGGGAGTTGTTAGAAGAACGTGGGTTCCAAACTACTCACAAGAGCATTGGTGACTCAAAAGCTAGCAGTGGACCCCGAAACCCCACCCAGCATGGGTGATAACTCACTAAAACTGTGTTTTCAGGTCCCAATCTAACTTACAGGTAGCTCCACCAAAGACTCTCCTCTCCTGCAGAAATTATGTTTTTATGACCTTGGAGAGGGGTCTTGTGACTCTTGCAGCAGCGTTTGTGAGTTCTCCAGCCTCCTCTGTAAGCTTCAGTAGTTTGCTGAGTCTCATGAGTCGGCCTCTTCCCTCTAGGAGGAGTGTTTCAGTTGAGGGGAAATCACTATCTAACCAAATGGGAGTAGTTACCTTTGGTTCATGATCACAGGGGTTCATGTTTGTTTGGGCCTTTGGTGCCAAAGTATTTCATGGTGGGAGCATAGGGGGGAAGGGACCTGTTTACTTCAAGGCAGCTGGGAAATAAAAGGAGAGGGAAGGGTCAGGGTCCCTCAATCGCCTTCATGACCTGCCCCCCAATAACCTAACAACTCTTAATAACCCTACCTCCTAAGTCATCACCCTAGCTGTACTACAAGATGGTGACCACAACAGCCACATATGGGCCCTGAGGGATACTTAACTAAACCACAGGAGGCTGTGGAAGGCCAGAATTGAAGACTTGGGTTTGTCAGTTGACAATGTCCATCTAGAAGCAGGTAGAAAGTTCTTCTTCTTGATAATGTATCATTTTTATTTGGGGAAATCCTCTTAGGACAGTGGTTCTCACCTGTGGCTCATGACACCTTTGGGGATTGCATGTCAGATATCCTGCATATCAGGTATTTACATTATGATTCATAACAGTGGCAAAATTACAGTTATGAAACAGCAATGAAATAATTTTATGGTTGGGGTCACCACAACATGAGGAACTGTATCAAAGGGTCACAGCATTAGGAAGGTTGAGAACCACTGTCTTAAGAGATTTGGGCAAAGAGTTTAGAGAGGCCATGAGGGTAAAAGTAAGAAAAACCGAACTGCTGCTGTTAATGGGAATTTGCTCTAGAACACCAAGGAGGATGGAAGGACGAGATAAATAGAGAAGAGGTGGCCTGAAACCTGGGAGTCTCAAATGACAGCTCACCCTGCATCATGAGGGGCCTGGAGATGACAAGGGCTCCCAGAGGGATGCCCACTGCCTAATCACAATTGCAAAACAGAGATCCAGCTATCCTCCTTCTCCTTCTCCATCTTCACAAGGAAAAGTCACTGTGTTCACAAAGGCCCACGTGTGAATGGGATTTGATCCAAGGAGGAATGAAAGCTTCATTTCTGCACTATCTCAGCTCCCTCTTCTGTTGCTATGACAAAATAACTCTTGACCACAGCAACTTAAGGGAGAACAGTTTCAGTTAGAGTCTGTCATGGAGGGAAAGAGTCTGAATGGGCTGGGCGCATTCATTGGCAGCCATGAAGCAGGGAATGAACAAATCACACTGCTGCTTGCTCCCTTTTTCCACTTAAACAGTCCAGGATCCCAGCCAGAGAATGATGCCATCCATGGCGGGTGAGTTTCCCACCTCAACTAACACAATCAAGACAACCTCTCACAAATGATTCTAGATTCTTCCAGTTTAAGTAACACTAACCACACATCCAGCAAAAGCAAAGTAGAGAAAGAGGGAAGCTGGAGTGTGAAATTGTGGCCTTTCAAGGCAGACTTAGAAAGTGATCCCAGCCAACTTGTCTCCAACTTGGCATCTAAAATGTAGGAGAAAGATGAAGAAAACTTTGGTTTGAGTTAGAGTACAAACTCCAAGTTAAAAATAAGCACAGGGAAGAATCTCTCTTGGGAATGCATAGGGACTAGGGCATGGAGGTGGCCTTAAACTTCCTAGGGCAAAGGCAATGGCAGGCCAAAGCAATGTTGTCTCCATGACAAAAGCCTATATCTAGGCATGAGGCCAATTGCAAAGAATATGACATTTTGATGTCTAATTTCTTGACTTCTTTCTATATTTTGGAGATCAGTCCTCTGTCTATTATGGGGTTGGAGAAGATCTTTTTCCATTCTGTAGGTTGCCACTGATGCCCAAAATACATAAAGAACTCAAGAAACTAGACATCAAAATACCAATTAATCAATTAAAAATGGGGTATAGATCTAAACAGAATTCTTAACACAAGAATCTCAAATGGCCGGAAGACTCTTAAGGAACTGTTCAACATCCTTAATCATCAGGGAAATGAAAACCAAAATGACTCGGAGATACCCTCTTACAGCAGTCAGAATGGCTAAGATCAAAAACACCAATGATAGTTTATGCTAGAGAGGATGCAGAGCAAGGTGAGCACTCTTCCATTGCTGGTGGGAGTACAAACTTGTACAACCACTTTGAAAATCAGTATGATGGTTTCTCAGAAAATTGGGAATCAATCTGCCTCAAGACTGAGCAATGCCACTCTTGGATGCACACTTATACCACAAGGACATTTGCTCAATTGTTTTCATAGCAGCATTATTTGTAAAAGTCAGAATCTGGAAACAAACTAGATACCACTCAACTGAAGAATGGATAAAGAAAATGTGGTGAATTTACACGATGAAGTACTATTCAGTGGTTTAAAAAAATGACATCTTGAAATTTTCAAGGAAATGGATGGAACTAGAAAAAAAAATCCAGACCCAGAAAGGCAAACACAGTATGCACTCACTGACAAGTAGATATCAGACTTATAACTAGCCTATAGTTCATGACCCCAGAAAAGCTAGGTAACAAAAAGAACCCTAAGAGAGATATATGAGGATTCCCCTGGTAAGGGAAAATAGACAAAATCTCCTGAGAAAATTGGGAGCATGGGGGGGGGGAGGATAGAAGAGGAGGGGAAGAGGGAAGGGGGAAGGGGAGGGGAAGGAGGACATGACAGAATAGGATGGTCAAGATGAAGGAAGGAGAGAGAGGGAGAGCAAAAAACGAGATATCTTGATTGAGGGAACCATTATGGGCTAGCAAGAAACCTGGCACTAGGGAAACTCCCCAGAATTTACAAGGATCCACAACCCTAGCTAAGACCCTAAGCAATAGTGGAAAGGGTGCCTGAACTGGCCTCCCCCTGTAATCAGAATGATGGCTAGCTTAATTGTCATCATAGAAACTTCATCAAACAAATTATGGAAGCATATGCAGAAATCCACAGCTAAGCACAGGGCTGAGTTTCTAGAATCCAGTCATAGAGAGGAAGTAGTGATAATATGAGCAAAGGGATCAAGACCATGATGGGGAAACTCATAGAAACAGCTGGCCTAAGATAGTGAGAGTTCACTGACTCCAGATTCACAGTGGGAGAACCTACACAGGACCAAACTAGGCCCTCTGAATGTGTGATTTGGACAATCTGTAGGGCCACTGGCAGTGGGACCAGGATTTATCCCTATTGTTTGAACTAGGTTTTTGGAGCCTATTCTCTTTGGAAAGATACCTTTCTCAGCCTAGATATGGGGGGAAGGGTCTTGGTCCTGCCTCAAAGTGATGTGCCAGACTTTGTTGAGTCCCCATGGGAAGCCTTATCCTCTCTGAGGAGTGGGTGGGGGCTGGGTTAAAGGATGGTGGGGTGAACAGGAGGAGGGGAGGGAGTGGGACCTGGGGTTGACACGTAAAATGAGAAAAGATTGTTTTAAAAAATTAATTATTTTTTTAAAAAAAAAACTATTGCCGCAGTGGGGAGAACAAAAGAATATGACAAAATCTCTAGATGATTCCAAGACATAGTGGATGAGCTAACACTTGAAGGGCCAAGTCCAATGATCTCCCCCGTCATCCTTCACTTCCCAGGCATCCAACCAACATGGCTCCTTTTCAGTTCAGCAAACGCTGTCTTCTAAGTTCTCCATCCTGGATTCTAGCCTGCTACTTGAACAGATAGATATGGTTTGAAGAACAAAAATGCAAACCAATTCGAAATGAATATTATACCATCAATAAAAACAGAAATTTAAGAGTGGTAGCTATAAAAATTGAATCTCACCACCAGATCCCTGGGGGAGTGACTGGATGACCTCCATAAAGAGAATAGATGAAAGGAGGGATTCTGAAAGCAGGAAGGTAGAAAGACTTTAGGATAATCAGTATATGATCCAGACCAGTATTGATTAGCTATCAACAGCTGGGCTTTTATTCCATTTCTGCTGTCTCTTCTGTGAAATGCATATAATGATATCTACTCCTCCAGTGCTAAATTCAAAAGTGAAGTTGAGCTGTAGCCATGAAAAGCCTGTCTAGTCTGCTTGCCTTTAACTTGGTAGCTAGAATGAAAGGAAGAATTGGAGAGAAGCCTGAGCTTTTGTTCTGTGTCTCCCATGGTGCCAAGGACAAACACAAAGATGATGTTGAAATCCACACTCAAGCAGGACTTATAAAGAATATGATGGAGGAGGATAATAATAAGAGCACCTGAATTCATTTGTGTGACACTCACTGCTAAAAAATGTCTCATAGCACTGGCAAAATGACTCATCAGGTAAATGTGTCTGCTGCTATGTCTGGCCATCTCAATTTGACACCTAGGACACACCTGCATCTGACTCTGCTAGATTTCCCTCTGACTTCCACATATGTGCACGCACACGTGTACACACACACATACATACACACACACACAACCAATTAATCAATCAATCAAAGCATATCTTGTGCATTCCCTCTTGAGTCTCCCAATGGGTCAAAGATGGCAGCACCATGACTATCACCCCCATTTTGCAAATAAGAAAACTGAATTACGTGTTCAAGTCATGTTGTTAATAGGTTTCACACCAAAATCTGAATCCAGAAGTCTGACTCCAGATTCAGCCATCATCCTGAATTAATGTATTATGCAATTATATTACAGCAAAGAATGATGTTACGGTCATGGTCACAGTGTTATTATGTAATCCCCACAATAATGGACTGTAATCTGGAATTGAAAGCAATAGAAGGAGAAAAAAAAAGAAACCTTCTTCCGCAGGTTGATTTTTGTTAGGGTATTTGAGCACAGCATGAGAAATGAAACTAGAACAGGTCATTAATATTATTACCCACTGCATTTGGTTCTTCCCTTAGCCCTTTGAGCAATGTGGCTTTTCTCCATCTCACAGATGGGACAGCTGAGGCTCAGGGAATCACTGTCTAAGAGGCAAAACCGAAATACAGCCTTCTCAACAATGTATTTCAGAAGGTGTGTGTAAAAAGCTCACAAAAGATTTTAGTCTAGGTACTTATCAACCTTGCAATTCCAAACAGCTCAGGGTGGCATTTTTAGTAGGGGCATATCATGAAGACTTGAAATTCAACCACAGACATGCAGGTGATGACTGTTATTTTAGCCTATTTCCTGACTAATCCTTTCAAGTGCTGAGATTTGGCTTTGGGCTACCATAGATAACTTGCAGCATAATATTTTGTTATAAAAAGAAGCACTGAGCTTCAGAATCTCCAAATCCTTCCATCTCCTAATACAGATGAAATGATAGAGATGAAGTCTGCAATGTACAAGTGATGAGTGAAAAGAAAGAAAAGGTTTAGGCTAGGGATGGAGCTCATGGTAGAGTTCTCACCTATTGTACACTGGATTTCATCTCCAGTGATGGGGAACATTCCTGCATCCTGAATCTTCTACATATGAGGGGATAGTGGGCTTTGTACAAGCATCACTGCCCAGAGAAACTTCCCACAAACGCTATTTCTGCCTCTTCCATCTCCTCTAATCACCAGCCTCTGCTTCAAAGGTACAGCTGCACTCGATTGGAGGAGTATGGGCCATAGGATCATCCTTAGCTGAAAGGGAGGCTGAGAAGTGAGTAGCTGACATTAACATAGAATAACAACTCATTCTGATTGTTTCAGATCATAGAAGCCACTTCCCACACACTTAGTTCTAAGCACACCATGATAACTATCTGATCAGTATGAGATGGGCTTAGGCTCTTGAGGTAGGGGATGGTGCATCAGATTCCAGGTGGTCATGACAGAATGCTATGTCCTTCATAGTCTCCCAAAGAAGTCAAAGATCCCAATGACTCCAAAGGAAAAAGAAAAAGAGGGAGAAAAAGAAAAAGAGAGAGAGAGAGAGAGAGAGAGAGAGAGAGAGAGAGAGAGAGAGACCTTTCCCAAGCCAGGGACACAGGCTAAGTGAACTCACACGTTTTCTTACAGGTACCAGATTATAGAGCTCTGCAGTACCAGAGTTGCTTTTTTTTTTTAATGCCACAAGGCCATGATTCTTTCCAGTAGTCTATCACTCTTTCCAAGGGCAGAAGCATAAGACAGAACATATATGGATGATCCCTACCACTACAGTGGTCAAAATAAAATTTAAGGAAAGAGCCCAACACTCACTGCTTTATCCCATCCCATTGGGATAGATGAGGTGATTCAGAAACAAATAAAATTACTTCCCAAGAAATAAATCGCACCTTACAATTCTTCCTAGAATCTCTAATCCTGGCTTCCTCAAGATACTGACATGAGCAACAAGGGATGAGCTGTGGGCGTTTTCAGGACTCACAAAAAAACCTTCCTAATCTTTTTCCAGCCCCCTCATGGCCCATCTGCTAAAGAAGAAGCATGTGACCCCAATTTGACCAATCAAGGGCCTCCATTGCCCTGACTCACACTTTGATCCTCCCTTGGGATTACCCATTTAAAACCTGCCTTGGTGCCATAAGAAAATGAAGGAAGCTAGGAGAGAAACCACTTTCCCGCCAATGAGAAGGTCTGTTGATGGCAAGAAGGAAGACTCCCTTGGAAACTGTTAGAGACCTAAGAGATGGAGAAGGAAGACACAGAGAGGGAGGAAGGGAAAGCACCTGTCCTGCTGGCTTCAGTTGCCTGTCCCGTCCTCCTGTGAGCTACTCGCATGTCTTCATGACCAGGTAAACCCACAAGGACACCTTGCTTTCTTCCCATGAAGCCGTTAGCGTGCAGACTGAAGTTATGAGAGCTGAAGAGTGGCCAGCAACCAATGACCGCCATGGGTCTACTCTGCAAGTTGCTCTGGGAATTCTGGTGTAAATGTAACCATGTGACTTGTAGGGGTGCCAACACCCAACCAGTGTGCAGAGCTCTACCACTCTGATGGATCTCTTTAGTCTCACTCACCAGCATCACCCACTATAAAACACAGATGGAGAGAGGACACAGGCTTCTCTGTAGCTCCTTGGGGTTAACACATGTCCCTCTGGCTCCATACACCATGACTGCTAAGTAGAATCGCAACTCTGTGTGTGGTGTGTGTGTGTGTGTGTGTGTGTGTGTGTTTGGGGGTATAGATGGTGAGGGGTATATGCATGTGTGGGTAGGTACATGTGGAGACAAAAAGTCAACCTCAGGGGTTTGCTTTGCTTCTTTGAAATAGGGTCTCTCACTGGAACCTGCAGCTTAGCAATTATGCCAGACTGTCTGCCAGTAAGCCCCAGAGTCCCATCATTCTCTACCTCCCCAATACTAGAATTACAAGCATTCACCATGATGCTCAGCTTCTCACATGGTTTGTGGGCTTGAACTCAGGTCTTCATGCTGATGTAGCAAGGGCCTTTCCCACTAAGCCATCTCTTCAGCCCTCCCTAATCCAGAGAAGCCGGGGGTCCTCTGAGCTCACACAGCTGGAGAGAGCAGCAGAGTTTGGGTCAGTGTCCATATACTCAAAATCTGGGTCTCTTTCTGTTCTGGTACAACTGTGCAGAAGGAAAGAGGTGCCCAGGCAGACTTTCCGTGTGAGAGGAGAGGTGAACTGACAAAAAGACAAGAGGTAGAAATCAGTGAGCAATGCCCCCCCCGCCCCCGGCTCGTACAACCTCTCCTTTCTTCCACAAGACTCTCAGAGCTCAGCACAGTGTTTGTCCATGGATCTCGGCCTCTGCTTCCATCAGTTACTGGATAGAGTATCTCTAATGGTAATTAGGGAAGTCACCAATCTGCTTACAGTAGATGACCAGTTCAGGCACACTCTCCAACATTGCTCAGAATCTTAATTGAAGTCATCCTTGTAGATTTCTGGGGTTTCACCGGCACCAGGTTTCTTCCTAATCCCGAAATGAACCCCCATATCAAGATGTCTCTTTTGTTACTCTCCCCCACCATCCTGCCTCCAGCTTGCCTCCAGCACCCAGCCAGCCCAACCCCACTCCCTCTAGTTCCCCACTCTCCATCCCCTGATGTGGGAGTGTCATGTATCAATCTGTTGATTTCATTGGTTAATCAATAAAGAAACTGCTCGGCCTGATGAGTTAGAACATAGGTGAATGAAGTAAACAGAATGCTGGGAAGAAGGGAAGTGAGGCAGAAGCCATGCCGCTCCTCTCCAAGTCAGACTCGATGAAGCTCCAGCCCAAGATGGACGTACACTAGAATCTTCCTTGTGGGTCACCACCTCATGGTGCTACACACATTAATGGAGGTGGGTTGATAAGGATGTGAGAGTTGGCCAGTAGGAGGCTGGAGCTAATGGGCCAAGCA
>NW_004949099.1:26302514-26315095 GCF_000317375.1 Microtus ochrogaster
GAGGAGCTCAGCCCTGCCTTAACTTGATATTTTCGGGGAGCCCATGGGAGGCCTACCCCTTTCTCAATGGAGATGGAGGAAGAGTGGATGGGGAGGTGGATAGATGGGAAAGGGGTGGGGATAGAGGAGAAGAGGGAGGGGAAAGTGATTGGCATGTAAAATAAATGGGGAAAACGTCATTTAAATACAAAAGGAATCAATAAACAAATGTTTTGCAAACTATTTGAGGAACTCAGTCAGTTCCTTGGCCCAAATGGAAGCTGTAAACAGCTGGCCTTAGCTGGTCCTGGGGGAACCAAGAGTAGGGTGCCTCAACAGATGAAGGGAACCCAGTTGCAAGGGCCATTTCTGTTGCAGTGACCGATGGCATTGCCAGCTTCCTCATTGCCCTTAGGGCTCCTCTTCAGATAATTCAGTCAGAGGGATGGAAAGGAAAAGGGGAAGTCAGGGAAAAGGAGGAGAAAAAATGCCAGACTGCACACTTGGCAGAGGGCTCGAGACAGGAAGTGCACAAAAACTCATTCCTGCCGAGACAGCCGATTGAAACTTAAGCCAATTCATTTCTTTGCAAATTAAACCTTCAATACCCCAAGTGCTCAGCCATTAGTAACACCGTGAACTTATCAAGTTTCATAAGTTAGCGGTACACAGGGTGATACGAGTGCAGCTCCCGGTTTTAAAACTGTGCTGGCTCAAGGGGGAGGAGAGGAGAAAGGCAACCATAAATCAGCAAACACGAACACCTGTCACAGTTCATCTCTACATAAAGAGCCTAGACAATGTAAACCTTCAGGCAGTGTACAAAAGACTGGAGGAGAAAAGTTCCCAGGAGGGGGGGGGCATTGAAAATAGTAAAATATCATAGAAAACAAATGTGTGTCATTGCCAGCTACCTAGCAATGAAAGCAAGGAAGTGGTACGTGAATGCAATTAAATCAAAAATGTGGCATAGCCCCAGGTCTGCAGAGGTACTAGGAGTTCAGGCCTGCACCCCATGAGCAGCTTTAGAAAATACTTTAATATAACTAATGCAAAAAGAAAGGTTTAGAGCGGCGGAAATTTCACAGTGCAGAGACAAGGATAAACCGTGTTTGTGGGGATGCGGAGCTGTAGGACAGTGGTTTTCAGTCTCAGTTCCTCATTGAGTAATCCGAAGCTGTAGAATCATTCTTTCTATCTGCCTCTCTCCCTTTCTCTATCTATCATTTATCTATCTATCTATCTATCTATCTATCTATCTATCTATCTATCTATCTATCTATCTATCTATCTATCTCCCCAATTTAAGGCTATCTATAAAATAACGTGCAGGGGGAAACTCCTACAAATAACTATCACGCCAGAGAGGGCCGAGCCACGTCTCCTTGTCACCCCTCCCTCCTGTCCTTTCACAGCTGGGCTCCAAGAGTCTGTGATCAGGTGGGACTTGGCAGCTGCCCAGGTAACATGGGAGGGTAATGTTCTGAAGCTTCTGTCTTCAAGCTGTTTCCCAGCACATCCAGCACCTAATTCCTTTTCCAGTTAACAGGTTCCTGGGATTTGTACAAAAGACTGGAGAAGGACCACAGGAATCCTGCTGGGGGAAGACTGCGGGTCACCTTGGAGGCCCCCACTTCCCAGCCTTCCACATCTGGGCTAACAATGCTGGGAGAAAGTGTAACTAGCCTGACAGAAATGATTATTAATTTTTTCTGGAGTTAAGTCTCACTATGTAGTTCAGGATGGTTTGAAACCTACTGTGTAGACCAAGCTGGCCTCAAACCCAGAGAGCCACCTGCTTCTGCTTCCCAGCTGCTGGGATTGAGAGCATGTGCCACCACCCTACCTTGGGAATGAAGATATTCATGGGTCTCTCACCTGACTACCAGACTATTGAGACAGTGGACCCCAAGAAACTGCCTTTTCCCCAGAGTCTCCTGCTGGGAGAAGGAAAGGGCAGAGTTCTTGTGCCAGCCGAAGGGGAACTTGTCTCCCAGAAGGAGATTGCACACGGTTCTGTTACCTTACAGGAGAACAGTGAAGTCCAGACAAGGAAGGGTCAGGGTAGGGTGGGACCACACTTTGGCCAGGACTGCTTAGATGTGTATAGCCCCAGCCTGCTACCTAACCTTCAGACTCACTCCAGGACCCCCATAGATGGTCTTGTGAGAGTCCCTGGATCTGTTTGTCCCTCTTCCCAGTGTGGCCACATTTGATGGGGGAGAGTCTTCTGGCTTGTGTTAATTTCATTGGCTAAGTAATAAAGAAACTGCTTGGCCTCTGATAGGATAAAAAATTAGGTAGGCGGAGTAAACAGAACAGAAGGTTGGAAGAAAGAAGCTGGGTGAAGGAGTTGCCATGATTCTCCTACCGGACACAGACGCAGGTTAAGATCGTTCTTGGTGAGACACCTCGTGGTGTTACAGGAATATTAGAAATGGGTTAGATCGATATGTAAGAGTTAGCCAATAAGAGACTGGAACTAATGGGCCAGGCAGTGTTTAAAAGAATACAGTTTCCATGTAATTATTTCCGGTAAAGCTAGCCGTGCGGGGGGCCGGGTGCCAGAGACGCAGCCCGCCGCTCCTATTACAACAGAGCTTATTACAACACACATTGAATAAATCTCTTTTAGCTACTTTTTATTCTCAATTTGTCTATTTTAACTGCATTGTAGAGAATAGCTGAAGCTGGCTTCTTGGGGTACAGACTGTGACCCCAAGTTCAGTAACAAGGGGAGTAATAGGAATATTATGTGCCTCTTCTTAGGAGGACACTGATCCTAGTGGATCAGGCCTCACTAGGACCTTAATTACTTCAGTCTCAATACACTAAGAAAGCTTTAGCATATGGATACACAGAACACAGGCCAGCCACAGACTGGCCCTGGTATGGCAAAGCCTTGGGTTGTCCTAGGCATGTCAAGGACTTGACCTCTTTCATCATTAGGTGGCTTTAGAGAGGCTATGGCTCAACGGAAACCCAGTCAGAGAGGGACAACTAGGTCCTTACTCTGAAGGCTCTCCTCAGCTGCCCAAATGTTCCTCCTGGATCCATCTAAGAAGACCATTGATGTGGGATTCCCCTCTGTATTCTGTAAATACCACTGGTGAATAAAAAAAAAAACTGTGGTGGCCTGTTGATAGGACAGAACTTAGGTATGTGGGGAAAATTAAACTGAATGCTGGGAGAAAGAAGGGGGGAGTCAGAGAGAAGCCATGGAGCTGCCACCAGAGACAGATGTACTGAAACTTTACTGGTAGGCCACAACCTCGTGGTGATGCACAGATTAATGGAGATGGGTTAAATTAAGATGTAAGAGTTGGCCAGTAAGAAGCTAGAGCTAATGGGCCAAGCAGTGATTTAAATAATACAGTTTCTGTATGATTATTTCAGGGCTAAGTAGCAGCCTGCCTACAACAGACCATCTCCTGTCACCCATAGCATCCACCACTACAAGACGATCTTTCTAAATATCTCAGCCTTCCTTCAAATAAATGACAATACATAATGGATTGGACAGTTAAACACCCAGTTTGGTCTTCTTTTGAATAAAGGAATGCTTGCATAACTGTTAGATTTTGAACATGAAATGTCTCTCGTGGGCTTGTGTATCAAGTGCTTCCTTGGTCTCCACCTGGTGATGCTATTCTAGGAGGAGCAAGAAACTTTAGGGATGGTCCTAGCTGGAAGAAGTACATTCCCAGGGTAGTACATTGAAGGTTGCACTTGGTTTCTGGTCCCTTCCTCCCTCTCTGCTTCCTGCCCACTGTGATGGGAGCCCCCGTGCTCCACCACACCCTCCCAGGCATGATGAACTGACATCTCTGAAACCATGAGCCAGAATAAACTTTCCCTCCCTTCAATGGTTCTCCTTGGGTGCTCATCACAGTGACAGAAAGTCTAACACAACAGCCCTTGCTAAATGACTGAAGTTGATTTCAAGTCCTCTGTCAAGTCTAGAGTCACGGCCTCAAACGTGTGTTAGTGACTTGGGTGCAGTGTCAGCACCTCCCAAACAAGCAATGAAAGTTTCTGCATTTTACACAGTCCAAAAGTAACGGAACCCCAATTCTAACTTGAGACCCCTATACTAAAGCTATTTCCCAAGGGTTGTGGTGTGGACTGTTTCTGACAGTGAGAATGTCTTCACATTTTTCTTTTCCTGTCATTTGGCCTTTTAGTAGAATACAGGGTATGAAACCATCTCAAACAAGACTCTAAATAATGTTGCAAGTGATAGAGGCCTCAGGAGGCCTAGAAATGAATTCCTGGGGACCAAGAAACTTCCCCAATTCTCGACTCCTTTGGAATCTGTTAAAGTATGCTTCCATTAAGCAGCCTTGAGCACAGATTACTTGGGTCCCCATCTTCCCTGTGTCCTATCTGTCTCCCATGCTCACTGCCATTACATACACATTCACCTTAGACTAGACCCTTATGATGAAGATTCTAGGTTTCAGAATCTCTGAGCCCAAGGGAGACTGGGACAGCACTGCCCTTAGTGACCTGAGTCCCCACTACCAAGACCAACACCAATTTCAAACAACATTAAAATTCCAGTTCTCCAGACTGGCAACTCAGCTCCTTATCTCTACTTTCTTGACCAGAGTACAGACACGGTACTAGGGACCTTCTATTGAGGGCTGCTTTCATGGCCACATAACTCTAGATCCATTAAACACACACATACACACACAAATGGTGGTGGTACTTGGTACATGGAGCTGGAACTAGACCAGTCCAGCTTGTACGGCTCCATCTCTGCTTTTACTCCCTTCATTGCTGGCGAGAAAACTGTTTCCTTCCTATACCTTGTAAGTCCATGAGTTTCCTTCTCCAGTCTGAACAGTCAGGCACCTGAAACCTCAGGTTCTGATGGTGTCTCTCTCAGGGTCCTTCATACTGCAGGCCATCTTGAAGATGCTGGAATGTCCTCAACAAGAAATGGTTGCTATGTGAGCTGTCCTGTAGTGTGTCATTGGATGAGTCTCCAGAGATGTTTCCTCTCTGGGCAGTGTGTCTTTGGAGACATGCAAGGGTAACTGACTTTCTTCATCGGGCCAGAAGTCTCACATTCAACTACTGACTTCATGGCCTTGTCATTCTTTGTGGCAGAGGCTCTCTCGTGCATCCAGAGTGTTCTGCAGTAAGACATCTTGACTAATCCAGATGCCAAGAGCACCCCCAGGACCTAGATACAACCAATGTCCCCTGGTGCTTCTGAGTGACAGCCACCATTTAGATACATAGCTGATGCCTCCTCCACTACACTGCCAGAGGGAACTGGCAGGCCCTGGGAGCAGGAATACTCAGGAATAAGTGACCCACGTCACTTCCAAGCCAGACCAGGAAGTTTTGGCATGCCTGCTGTCACAAAAAAACATATGCAGGTGAATCAGTGGTCCTAAGATATAGAGGGGGTTTGAGTTTGAGAAGATTCTGAGACTCTGTTGAATATGTTGCTTATATGGAAGGTACAAGGAAAATTAGCATCATGAAGGGGATGAATGCAGGAAAGGGGCATTGCCAACCATGGT
This sequence comes from Microtus ochrogaster, assembly GCF_000317375.1. NCBI lineage: Eukaryota > Metazoa > Chordata > Mammalia > Rodentia > Cricetidae > Microtus > Microtus ochrogaster. Next base: position 26,308,034 of record NW_004949099.1, read on the forward strand.
TAGCCCGTCAGCCAGTCATTGGCTGCTGATGTCTAGAGTATAAAGCTCATGGAGACCTCAAGGTGGCAGAATTGAACACCACATGCTACAGAGTTGTCTCTAGCCTGAGAGTCAGAGGTATTTACATACCAATTCCCATCATCCAATGATCACAGGCTTCTCACATGGAGTGATGTTTCCCCAAAGCAGGCCCCAGGGACAAGGGAATGCCTTCAGCAGGAAAGGAAAAAGGCAGGAGCAGGGAGTCAACCATCCATGCACCAAATTATATGTCGGCTGACTGGGCCTGTTGGGCCTCACATCCACATCTGTGAGCGTTCAGGTCTCACCTCCCATGAATGGTTTGGGGGTTGGTTGGTTGGTTGGTTGGTTGGTTGGTTGGTTGGTTGGTTGGTTGGTTTTTCAAAATAGTGTTTCTCTGTGTAATAGCCCTAGCTGTTCTGGAACTCGCTCTGTAGATCAGGTTGGCCTCGAACGCACAGACAGAGATCTACCTGTCTCTGCCTCCCTAGTGCTGGGATTAAAGGCGTGCACCACCACCACCCAGCCCCATAGATGTTCTTAACTGCCTTGGTTCAAGTTAAGGTTGAAACTTTTTTTAAATGTTCTTAAAAGTAAGTGTAATGCCTAATAAGACTCAGAAGAGAGTCGTTCTGGTTGGCTGAAGGGACAGAGAGGCAGAGAAGAAAAGGAAGTGAAGTGCCAGATCCCCCAAGCTGCTCTGCCCCCTCAGCCCACCCTCCACCAGTAGGTGACCTTATTAAACCTCAGAAGTAAGTTTGCAAATACCAAATTTCCTGTCAACCCTATGACCTTTGACCCTTGACCTCTCTGAGCCTCACTTCCTGAACATGAGATGAGGCAAATTGGGACCCACGTCTCTCACCTAGCTTTGTGACTAAACAGGATCCCACCTGTGGTGAAGGTTCCTGGCTCCTTGCCCAGATTCAGCTACCGGTACCGCCTTGAAAATTATAGTGTGCTTCTCCAGAAGCTGAGCTTCGAGGGTGAGTGTTCATTCATCTTTCTTTCTCAGCCCGAGGAAGAATGATTGCAGCAAAAATCCTTTCTGCTGTGTGCTTGGCAAATGCCTTCCAAGTTAATTCATCAAGTCTCTTCGGGTCCACACCAGGCATTTCTGGCTTGCCTTAGAAGCCTTCCCTTGAACTGAAGCCTGCTTCTCCCCTACCCCATCCCTAGCTGGAATTCTTCTTCCAAACAGGGTGGCTCACTTGCCAATGAGAACTACATGGTCTTCAACATGCCTGTCACTCCAAGACCCCAGTCACTAATTCATCTTGCCAGAACCCCAGTCTGGGTGAACTGGGTTTTCGGTTGCCCCCCCTCCCATCTCTTGTAATAATGGCACTGGTTTAAGGCTTACAGGAGACTGACCTCTGCTTCTTCCCCTTCTCCCAGTCACTGTGAAGGGTCCAGGTGTGAACCAGGCTGGCCACGGTTGCCTTTATACCTTGCTGGAAGACTCTGGACTGGGGGATGAGTATTCTCTTCCCTCTGGGATTGGTAAGCGTATGATGATTCCTCGTGTCATGGAGAGAAATGGGGAGTCTGTCTAAGAGGGAATGCCCTGATGTTGCTCCTTGATCCAAGGGGACTGTACCCCAGTGCTCTTCAGGTTCCTGAGCCTCGTCAAGTCCTTGAACCCACCAATTTGTTTCTCTGGCCAGTGTAATTGAGTCCAGGTTCTGACATCTGCAGGTGAAAGAATGCTTCCTGGCCTAGGATTTTCCAAGGTTTGTAAGGCTTTTCCCAAAGTTCACAGGCCAGAAGCTTCACCCCGTGCAACTCTGCTGGAAGGTGGAGCCTGGACACACATGATGGGATCATGAGACTCTGCCCTCATTAGCAAACTGATATCATCATCAGAATAGGCTTTCCCAAAAGTTATTATTATTAAGATTAGTACATAAGGGTTTAATCATAGTTAAACAAGGGTTAGATGTAAAGCCGCTGTCATGCACATACATAATGTATTTTTAGCATATTCTCCTGCTTCCTACCGCCTTCTCCTCCTTATTCCTCCCCTACCATCACTCGCCCCTATTCCTCAGTCATCAGTACATACATGCTTTCATGAATCTATGACGTCTAGGATTCATGAATGAGAGAAAATACACAGCATTTGCTTTCTGAGGCTGACGTAATCCATTTAATATGATTATCTCTAGCTGCATTTGTTTTTCCTACAAACAATATAACTTCGTTCCTTGTTATGGTGGAGAAGAGTCCCATTGTGCATATGAAGTGCCATTCTGTCCTCCCTTCCTCTGTTGGACACCTCCATCAGCCCTGTAGCCAGCTGTTATAGATAGTGCTGTGATAAACACGGTGTCATGCCGCTCTGTGCAGCTCCTTTCTGTCTCCTTCCCACAATCCCTTACTCTGTCAATATCCCTCCATGTCAGTACGCTGCCTGAGACCCACCCTCACCAGACACGGGCCTCACCTACAGCTCCCACCCTAGCCAGCCTCCACAGTCATGAGCCAAATCACAGTCTGCTGTCTGGACGTTACCCAGGCCATGAGCTTCTCTCATCTCAACAGAAAGGGACTGAGACTGAGCCAAACTCCTGGCAAGGGAGTCGTATGCCCTCCGAACCTCACTGAAAAAGAAAATCTGAACATTCAACCCCCCTGAGTCCTAGATATCAGTCCCCTGTCCTGCTGAAGCTCTCAGGTGCCTTCCTAAAGATCATAACAATGTGTGACCCTCTCACCCTGCATTTTATAGGGACCCACTTCCACCCTGGCTGAATCCACAGAATAATCTTAGCTGAAGGACCTCCTGCCAACTCAAGAGAGGTGGAAAGAACTCGGGCCTTGACTTCAGTCAAGCCTGCTCTTCCACATCACTTTCTTCCAGAGTGACTGCAGGCAAGGTGTGTTGGTTACAGTTCTGTGGTTGTTAGAAAACACTAAAACCAAGGCAGCTTCTAGAGCAGTGCTTCTCAACATTCCTAATGCCACGCCACTTTTATACAGTTCCTCACATGGTGGTGTATTTCACCTCCTTGAAGCTCAGGAGCACCCATCTTGTGAGGTCCAAAGGAAGTGGCTACAGAGTGCCCACTATACCACCTGCTATCCAATCTTCAGAACTCATTCACTGGGCAAACATCAGTAATACATCTTACTACTCCCTCTCATCTTGTTATTATTAGTAGTAGTAATAATAATGATAATACATCTAGCGGCTGCCATGGGTCAGGCATTGTGTGCTTTACACTCATTAAGTCGTGGTTTTACTCACTCCACCCTATGAGCTAGGAACTGACTACCCTATGTGCAGAAGAGGAGGCTAAAGTGCAGGGAAGGAAGGTGGCTTTGCCTAAAGTCACACTAAGTGTGCAGTGGAGCCAGGGTGAATATGAGTTTATACAACACTATTTACACTTTTCAAAAAAAAAAAGTCTCCAGAATGTCCTGGGTTTAGCCTAAGCTTGGTAGCCGTCAATGGCCTTTAAGAGCATTCAAAGTCCAGCTGGGAGCCGTTCCTACTCTCAATTTGCTCTGACATGTCCCACTGTCTGGGCACAGAAGTGCTATCTAAAAGTTCCCTGCTGAAGCATCATGGGAAACAAGCCCAGAGACTATCACCTCCAACTCGATAGCTCACATGGATGCTGTGCTATTCACACGATTTGTTTTTCCCTCAGCCACCTTATCTCACAGACTTTTTGGCTACCTCTGTGCACTGAGACCCATTCTCTCCATGGGTCCCTGTAGTGTTGCAGGATATCTGTACACTGTGCAAAGATACATGGCTGTGGTTGGATTAATAAAAAGCTAAACAGCCAACAACTCAGCAGGAGGTTTAGGTGAGATTTCCTAAAATCCACCTAAACCAAAGGAGGTGGAATAGAGGGGCAGGAGATGCCAGGAGACACGGAAAAGAAAATGGGGGTTACAAAATAGAAGAGGGGTAAAACCATGGGGTAGACCATAGATTAATATAAATGGGTCAAAATAAATTATAAGAGCTAGTTGAGATAAGTCTAAGATAAAGTCCAAGCTTTCATAATTAGTATAAGTCTCCATGTCATTAATTTAGGAGCTGGCTGGCAGGACAGAGAAAGACCCATAACATTATGGTACCTGAGGGCCAGGCCCTGTTCTGCAGGAAGCTCCATTCTAACTGCTCAGAACTTCTCACTGGTTCCCATCAGTTGGCTTCTGGCAGAAGTTTCCTTTTGGTTTGGAAGGCCAGTACAGCTAATTCCTCAGTACACGATGATCTTGTAAACTCACTTATTCCCCAGTTAGCATGGCTTTCTGAAGGAAGAGACCCTCTTGTTCCTATGCTGTGCTATTCAAAGCCACCCACTCCAGCTTATCTGCCTGGCCTATTCCTCTCCCCGTCTCACTCAGTTTGCAAAGCTTTCTTCTCTTCACATCCAGGTCTCCCTGCCTAGCTCTCATGTTAGTTTGGTAAGCACCATGACCAAGAGCAACTCAGAAGGAAAGGGTTTATTTGGTTTATATACTCCAACCACAAATCATCACCGAGGAAAGTCGGGGCAGAAACTCAAGAAGAAAAAGAAGCAGCAACCAGTGTCAAGCTGAAAACAAGAAACCTTCACATCTCTAAATCTGCTGGCTTCCTGTGGTGATTTACATAAGAATGGCACCCATAGGCTCATAGATTTTACTATTTGCTCCCTAGCTAGTGAAACTGTTTGGGAAGGAATAGGGCGTGTGGCCTTGTTATAGATCCCTGGGAGTGGGCCAGGCCCAGTGCCTTGGTATCTCTTCACAGCAATGGAACAGCAGTTAAGAAACCTTCAGTATCTGCACCTGCCGAATGCTCGGTCCTTTTCCCGCATCATGCCACCTCCTTCCCTACCCTTCTGGGCTGCAGGGAAGCAACCAATGGGACACTCTGCCTTGAACACAAAACAGATAAAACAGAGAGGCCTTCCAAAGAAACAGCCCATTTCCCTTAATACAAAATGAATGTTTGGGGCCTGGGGAGATGTCTCAGTCAGTAAAGTGCTTCTTCTGCAAGAATGAGGACCTATTTGATTTCCAGCATCCACATAAAAATTGGATGTGGCCATGTGTGCCACTAATCCCAAGATGGAGAGAATCCCTGGGACTTGCTGGTCAGCTAGCCTAGCGAAATCAGTGAGTTTCAGGTTCAGTATGGTGGTTTGAATAGGAATGGCCCCAATAAGCTCTTATATTTGAACGCTTGCTCAGGGAGTAGGGCCACATGACAAGGATTAGGTGGTGTGTCACTGGAGGTGACCTTTGGGGTTTCAAATGCTCAAATTAAGTCTAGTCTCTCTCTCTCTTCCTATTGTCTGTTAATCCAGATGTAGAGCTCTCAGCCACTTCTCCAGCACCACGTCTGCCTGCACGCAGCAATGCTTACTGCCATGACGACAATGGAGTAAATCTCTGAAATGTAAGCAAGCCACAGTTAAATCCTTTTCTTTGTAAGAACTGCTGTGGTCCTGGTGTCTCTTCACAGCAACAAGACAATGACTAAGACAGTAAGAGACCCTGCTCCCTCAAAGGTCAGGTGGGAAGTGACTGGGGAGGAGATCCAGTATCACCCCCTGTCCTCTGCACACACAGCTACACAAATGTGAAGATGCAGAATTGTAAATGAGAGCCTAGGAAGACGGATCAATGGGTAAAGTGCCTGCTGTGCAAGCAAAAGGACCTGATGTCCCTCACACCCACACAAAAGCTGGCACATATGGTGTAACCTCACTGCTGTGGAAGGCAGAGACAAGAGAATCTCAGAGATCACTGGCTAGCCAGTCCAGCCAAAACAGCAAGCCATGGCTTCAGTAAGGATCCTATCTCCAAAAGAGTAGAGAATTATAGAGGAAGACATCCAATGTCAACCTCTGGGCTCTCCTTGTGCACACATGGGCACCTGCAGACACACACATACACGTACATGGACACACACACGAACAAATGCTTGCTCACTAAAGACCATAAATATACAATGGCAAAGAAAAATCTGTACATGGGCCAAAGTTAAGTTTTTCCTCACAAGCTTGTGCCAGCCCTTTGTGTTGAAATGAAATATTACAGAGATACCCTTGTATGTCTGGGTAAAACAAAGAACTCATACATCAGAGCAAAATATCGACCCATCATGAGCTACAAAAGCCCCTCTGCAATAAGAATTTGTAATTACCTGGCAGAAGCACCACATTCACAAGGTAAACACAGCTTGATGAATCGCTCCTCCCCACAGACATTTTAATGATCCCATTGGAGATCTCTGGGATTTTTCTGGAGATGATCAAAGTTCCATTTTTTAACACATTATTAAACTTCTGACAGCCCTTTCCTAGACATCCTAGCACACTGTTCTCCTTTGAGGCAAGGCTCAATTTTAGCTAGTGTTTATCAAGCTCTCCATGGTAGTTGAACATTTTATTCCCTTTGCATCCTGGGCAGTGACTGACCCCACATCTAATCTTAATGCTGGCTACTTGCTCCCCAGACTTCTATCTCGCCTCTTGCCAGCTGCCAGGGTGGCTTTATGAAGATAATGAGGGGATCTTGAGAGGGGTTCCATTATATGGTGGCTGAACTATCGCTCCCATATCTGTACCCCTACTCCTCCCCATCCACCCAGTTCCCCAGGGGACACCTGACCTGTAGCCTCAACCTTCACCCCTGCACTACCAGACAGGGTTCTAAAGCTACAGTCATGATGGTGGAAGGAGTTTTCAAAGTTACTAATGCTTCAGTTCTCACCCAGGCATTCTGCTGGAACTGACTATGAAGGCTATTCTTGGTTGCCAACATTATCACATCTGGAATTAACTAAAATCCAAGCAGCTGGATACATATACTTGTGAGGAATTTTTTTTCCTAATTAAATAATTTGAAGTAGGAAGACACACTTTTACTGCAAGTATTTTGTACACTTTTAATCCAGACCTTTTGAGGTGGGAAGATCCACCTCTAATTTGTGCCACACCTTCCACTGGCGGCCTATATAAAGAACATGGAAGAAGAAGGCTTGAACTCTTTGCCTGGTTGCTGTCACTCTCCCTGGCAAGTCCTTCC
>NW_004949099.1:26315428-26335605 GCF_000317375.1 Microtus ochrogaster
GATAGATAGATAGATAGATAGATAGATAGATAGATAGATAGATAGATAGATAGATAGATAGATAGATATTCATTCTATAAGTTCTGTTCCTCTAGAAAACACAAACTAATGACTTGGCCTAATGGGTATCCTGGATTCCGGGGTTCTCCACAGCCTATGTGGTACCACATAGCGTCTCACCTTCTCAGGTTGAGCCTGTCATCACCTCCAAGCCTGCATAACCAATGGGACCCACATTTCCCACCACTATTGTTGCTCCCCACTGAGGTTGAACACCCCCCACCAGCTTTCCTCATCTCAAAAGACAGAAGAGGGTTTCTTGGCCTCCAGGTCTATCCAAAGTTGCTCTCAAGGCCAGGTTTTTCTTCCACCTGGCCTGCTTCCTTCACTGGCCTTTATGGCTGCTTGCAAGCCTGCATAGACCTCACTCCATTCCTGCCACCATGAATCCTGTTTTGTAGGTGACAAGACTGAAAAGTTCAAGGTCAGGATTCTCTCAGAAACCCAAGCCTTCAAGGTCTAGATGACTAGACATCTACCTTCTGACTTCTACCTGGGACTCTACCTTCTCCGGGTGAGCTGCCAGGCACCCACCTTATTTGACTCACACAAATCTGGCAGTTGGAAAGACCCTCCTAGCAGGAAGCTTCCTGGCTCTTCATCCACCCATAACATCACGTAGGAAGAGAGGGAGGAAAGATTTTACAGTCACATACCTTAAGCTGATCATAAGGCTCTGCTTAGGTAGGATCAGCAGTATCATGACTGTCTGGAAAAGCTGCCCCTAGATACATTTAGGAAACCCTCCAGAGTCAGAAGCCATGAGTAAGGAGAAGCTGGGTACTTACAAGAAAACTGGTTTCTTGAAGCCTGAGAATTCTGGGACACCATAACAATGGACCTGGGCAAGAACAGAAAAGACAGAGGGGAGGCACACAGCCCTTGATTTGGAGCTGAGGTGCACTTTGATGCTGGACAGTAAACATTCTGAAAATGACTTCCAGAGATGTTTTCGGTTGCATGAAATTTGCTCTGAAGACATCTGCAGTGCCCTGAGGCAAGGATAGCAGGAGGCTTTCAGAGGTTGCAAGAAGCAAGGAAATCACTTCTTTTCTAGACCGAAGCAGTGGGAACTTTACTGACACCTTGACTTTTGGGCTTGTGAGACCCAGAACAGGCCTTCAGCATCTCATAGTTAAGGAGGTGCAAAGACTGAGGATAGGGTATAGACAAGATCATGATGCCCTTAATGGTGCCAGGAGGGGCTCCCTCACTACTGGAGACTACATAGCTTGTGGCAACAAAACTCTAAAACTCACAGAAAGATATCTGTGCATGCCTGTTTGTGTCAAAGTCCACTACACCCATGAACTCACAGTAGCTGCAGCTGCCTGCATAAGATCTGCACAAGAACAAGATAGTCAACATCCCAGGACAGAAGAGAGGCTCATGAAGCCCTACTGATGTGAGATGTCCTTCTGTAAATGCATTGATTTTATTGGTTGATGAATAAAGCTTTTTTAGGCCAATAGATTAGCAGAGTAAAACCAGGTTGGAAATCTGAACAGAAATAGAGAGTAGGTGGAGTCAGGGAGATGCCATGGAGCTGCCAAAGGAGAAGACATGCCAGAACCTTAGCGATAGGCCACAGCCTCATAAAATCTTAATAGAAATGGGTTAATTTAAGATGTAAGAACTAGCTAGGAATATGTCTAAGCTATAGACCAAAGAGTGTTGTAATTAATATAGTTTCTGTGTGATTATTCAAGTCTGAGTGGCTAGAAAATAAATGAACACTCTCTGCTTACACCCTACCTCTATCTCAGGAGCTATGGACAGTTAATGACCTCTGGGGAAAGAAGAATCAGCTTTCACTAAGAGTATGGCCCATTGTAGGTCAATCATACTCCAGTGGATGGCCCACACCCACAAGCTTATGGTCAGCACAAACTGGACTCCATAGATTTAAAATTTAGAAAAGATCATGCGTGTTGGGAAGATGAAAAAAGTTAGAGGAGGGATCTGGGAAGAATAACAAGAAGTGTGTAGTAAATATGATCACACATTGTATACATGTATGATATTCTCAAATAATTAATAAGAAATATTGTATTTTTAAATGCTTGTTATTTTGGACTGTCCTAATATAAAAATCCCCCTTTCCCATAAGATCTCCTTCAGAGGTACTGGGGTTTCTGGCTCCAGCCCTAGCACGCCGTTGCTCCTAGCACGTCTTCCTCACAAAGCCCAGGGGACAAAGTAACTCTGGGAAACACATGACCTGCCCCTTCCCTATCTTCTATTCTCCCAAATTCACTGGAGCTGAAGAAATTAATGTCCAAGACTGAGGGAAGGCTGCTTCTCACAGTTTACTAGAACTTCAGGGCTTTCTTTAGAGACCTAAGAATTCTCCAAGGCCCTCTTATTCCCTGCAGGACTGTGAGGTAACGAGTCCTAGGGGTGCAAACCTGTGATCCACCTCCTCAGGAGGCTGAAGCATGGACATTGCAAGTTCAAGGCCTGCCTCGCCTACAGAGAGAGTTCAGAGCTAACCTGGACGGCTTAGTGAGACACTGTCATGAACTGTGTGAAAAGAGGGCTGGGGATGTAGCTCAGTGGGAGAGACCTTAGGCATGAGGTCTTCCCATAACAATCCTTCCCATAACTAAGGGGTAAAAAAGACAATGAGCTTCCTTGCACAGGAGCTATGTCTGCCTGAATCCTGAGGCAGGATTCTGAGGACTGCACCTCTCTGTGCGTGCAGTGTACCAGGCGCTCTGTTTATCTCCCTCCCTCCACTCTTCTCTCCCTCTCTGCCCCCCCTCTCTGTCTCTCTCTTAAGCTGCCTACCAAGTTGGGGTCTCTATCTTCATCATGTTATGCTCAGTGCCTGCCCTATACCACACCCATAAAATCTTTGTTGATTCTTTTTTCTTTTTTTGAGACAGGATCTCAAAAAGGATGACCTTGAACTCCTGGTCCTCCTGCCCTTACCTCCTGGGTGCTGGAATTGCAGTCAAGCACCACCATGCCAGGTTTATGTAGCGCCGGTAATGGAACCAAGGGTTATGATAGACAAGCACACTACAGAGTTATCTCCTCGGCCCCATTACTTGTTGAAATGATGTGTTATTCATTTTGTTCTCACTCACAGAGCTGAGAACAAATACCAGCATGAAGTCAAAGTAAGCTGAAGCATTAATGTGGCCCTGGGATTGCTTCCCTCTACACAGAGGGGTTCCTGGCTGACTCAGACAAGGACTGAGTGAATGGAGATATGAATGGAGATACTCAGAGCCATGGGACTCCCTGCATAGATCCTGCCCATAGGTCTGGCTGAGTGAAATGGACGCTATTTCTTTCTTTCTTTTTTTTTTTTTTTTCAAAACCTAAGATCCTTTGGGGATCTGAGTGAACATAGACAGAAGAGACAGGCAGCCTCAGGCCAGCCCCATCCTCACCCCTCATGACAATAGCATGAGGCTTCCAACAGGCCAGAGCAGGGTATAACCAAGTGAACAGTCTTAGAACATAATGGGTGCTGGGTCAGTCACTATGTTCTCCATGAAATCTGCAGAACCCCTTCTCAGTTTTATCTACCTGTGCATTTCTGACATGCTAAATGACAGTGCTCTTCTAGCTGCTTGGAGATAGAGGCTAGTCTCCATCTGGAAGAGAACAGCAAGCTCACCAGCACGGGCCCTCCCAGCAGCCAACTCCTGCACGGTGCCTTCTGAACACGGTGTTTCGCGGTTGGTGCTTGAAGCTGAAGAAAGGTTCTGGTGGAAGAATGGATTCTGTCAGAACAAGGCAAAGGTCAGTGTCTCCTGCTACAGTGTCTGCTCGAGAGGATGAACGGAAAGGAAGGAAAGAAGAAGAGATCTCGTAGAGACATCAGATGCAGAAGAGTGTGCATTGCCAACCTGACAGGAGCTAGAGTCACCTAGGACACAACAGTCTGGGTGTGCCTGAGAAGGAGCTTCTAGACTGGATTACTTGCACTGGGAAGACCCATCCTAAATGTGAGTGGCTCCATCCCATAATCCAGGATCTTACTTTTGATAAAAAGAAGAAAGTGAGCTGAGCGCCAGCATCCATCTCTCTCTGCATCCTGACTGTGGACACAACATAGCCAGCTGCCTCCCTCTCCAGCTGCCTTTTTTTCCCTGCCATAATGAACTGCACTTTCATGTTTCTTGTGAGTTATTTCATCATAGCAACAAGAAAAGGGAATAATCCAGAAAGTGACCATCCCCTGGTGTGGGAGGCAGGGAAGCCTGTGAGGCTTATTTTAGTACCATGGGCCAGCAGAGCCTTGTGGGAGCCAGCTTCTATGTGGACAACCACAGGACCCCATGCTATAAGACACCGTTTCATCATTGGGATGAGGTGTGTCCTCTACAGACTTGGGTGTTGAAACACTTGGTCCCCTAGCTGGTGACACTGTTAGGGAAGGTTATGGAACCTTTGTGTAGACCCATATTTCTATATGGCATGGCAGCCAAGCCGTCAAGCCATAGGCCACACCTGAGATGGGTCATGTATCCTTCCAGACAGGCTGTCACTGCCCTAACAAAGGGTCAGGATGTTTTTGCTCCTTGCTTTGTAATTTAGAGGATGCTTGATAGAAGTGCTGATTGAAGCCTACGTGACAGCTAGCATACACAGCAGCACACAGGTAATTGTGGACGTGACAAAAAGCCATTCACCTGGTTACCTAGGAGACAGAATGCTAATGTATTTCCCCTAAGTTAAGTTTTGGTATAAAGGCTGTTTGGAGAATAAAAACAGAGAAATTCTTCAGGATGTGAACTCAGGATGTCATGAGGGGTCTCTGAGAATCTCCCTCCCGATGAAACCATGTGAGTAGTGTCTTTTTTCCCCGTCTCCTCCACGTCAGTCCAGAGAGAGATAGTTTATGTTGGTCTGGTAGAGAAATAATTGAGGGTCCGGGTTAGCACTGGACCCTGACACCTTTGGAACATGAAATTTTCCTGGCTGATGTAAGTCGCTAGTGGCCAAGAGGGGCCCTTTGACCCAGTCCACTTCCTACCTGAGAGGTCTGCTTTCCTTCTGAAGCTCAGATGCCACCAATCACAAGCTGTACAGGCCTCAAGGTCATTCCACTATCCTCATGTTCCTGATTCTTCCTTCCAAGGGCTCTTCTTTTTTGTTACCCTATAGATTTGGCAAATTCTGTAATCGGTCTTCCTGAAGTATGTGCTAACTGGCCTGAAGGCTCACGTTTCCCTCTTCTTTTCTTGCCCTTGGCTCCCCCTCAGTTCACTGCCTTCTTGCCTATGGACAAAGTTGACTGCCCCTCTCCCAAGCGGCTTACTACACATCTGGATATAGTCCTTCCTAGTATGTTGACAACAGGCCTTCCAGCTGTCATCATCCAACAGCCTATTGGGAGTCAGGCACTGGACTGTCTCAGTTTAAAGTCTACCACTGAATATATCGCATCTTCTAGTCAACCTTTGGACACTGTGACTTGGCATTGTGATGTAGGTGGGTCATCTGTCTATCTGTTGCTTTCATTGGTTAATTAATAAAGAAACTGCTTAGCCTTTGATAGGACAAAATTAGGTAGGCGGAGCAAACAGAACAAAATGCTGGGAGAAAGAAGCAGATTCAGGCAGTCGCCATAGCTCTCCTCTCTGAGATGGATACAGGTTAAGAATATTCCTGGTAAGACACCACCTCATGGTGCTACACTCATTAGAAATGGGTTAATCAAGATGTGAGAGTTAGCCAGAAAGAGGCTAGAGCTAATGGGCCAAGCAGTGTTTAAAAGAATACAGTTTCCGTGTAATTATTTCGGGTAAAGCTAGCCGAGAGACGGGTTGCAGCCCGCCACCTCTCCTTCTATAGCATTGTCCTCTAGAAAGCTCATATGTAGAAACTGTGCAATCAAGTGATGAAAGAAAACTCCACAAACCAACCTCACGGTGCTTTAATTAAATCTAGATTTTGTCCACATTTATATCTTTCCTCAGTCACATGAGACCATGGGTTGGACACACTTGTAACCTTTCAGTAACTTGACAAACTCTCTTTGATCCCTCTTTCAGTCATCTCTTTCCCAGTCCCAAACCATCCTCTCTGTCCCAAGACATGTTAGACATGTTTAAATCCCCATCTTCACTATGGTGTTGTTACCCAAGGTCACAGTCAAGTATGGAACCTGAGCAAGACTCCAAGTCTATTCTGACTCAATTGCTTCCACCTGTCTCTGCAGTAGATTCCTGTTGATGACCCTAGGGACTTTGTTGTTCTATTTGGAAAACAATTCAAGCCTTTTCAGTCTCTCTCAGTAGGAAAGTAGGACATCTATGAAGTCATGACATCAGTGAGTTTGGCGACAGTGACCTGCTCACAAGATCATGACAGTTCTGTCTTCAAATCCCAAGTTCTTTCCTCCCTCTATCAGGCAAGACTTTAGGGACCTCAGTTTCTTTATCTATGCAATGGGAAAGCTGGGTCTCTTCAACCCTAGCATACTATTGTTTCTCTTTGAAATACAAACCTCGAAGCCAGACAGGGGAGACATCAGAAGCCCTTTGCCCCAGTTCTAAAGATTCTATGAAAAACAAAAGCCTTTTTTCCCTGCAAATAATTCCAGCCTCATAGGCCTTGAGATAGCCACCACCTAGTAGGAGGTCTACCCGGCCTATTGAAATAGAACAGATACAATCCTCCTCAGGAAAGGCAAGATCCCTTCTCTCTCTCATCATCTTGTTCTATCTATGTCGGTCAACTTTCCACTACTACAGAAGCCCAAGGTCATCAACTTGAAAAGAGGAAAAGCTTGTTTTGGCTCACAGTTTTGGAGGTGTCAGTCCACAGTTGGTCATCCTGTTGCTTTCACCAGTGATGCAGTGGGTGTAGCCCAAGCTAGGCTCAGATTGCTGTCATAATCCACATGTAGCTAAGCCATAGCATTCTCTTTCTCTCAATACCTTTATAGAATAAACCATACATTCCTAGGACTGGAGATCTTAGGGACCTATGCAAGGGCATGAAAAAGACCTCATTGACTGCTAAAGAGACATGACAGTTTTTCTAGCTACCTAACATTTGTCTTTAAGGAAGTGACACTGTGTTAAGCTACAAATCTACAATCCCATCCTGTGTGACTAAAAGGGATCACCAATGACAGACATAAAACATAAATTAAAGCTGCTGAGTGGGGCTTTTAGTAAAGCTTCGAATGGGAAAGACTCCATTGACAGCTTGCCTCTCCTCCTTGCCATTTCTCATCTAGACACAGATGTGATGGCTGGAGGAAGAGTCTCCACCTATGCCTAGGAGGTAACTTTGAGATGAGCAGAACAAAATGACAATTCAGATATCTGGTTCACGAAGTGGCCAACGCAGTCTTAAACTGCCTATTGCAGCAAAAGAGAGAGATCCCTATATTGTTGAAGTTACATGATTTCTGCATCTTTATTACTGCAGTAGATAGAGCCGTCCTGCCTCCAGCTTTACTATTTTATTTATTTATTTTGGAAACAAGTCTCACATAACCCAAGCTGACCTCGATGTTTTTTTCCTCTGTAGCAAAGATGACCTTGAACTCCTGATGTTCCACCTGCCTACTCCTAAATGCTGAAATTGCTGGCTGAGCCACCATGCCCAGTTTTATTCATTGATGGGGATGGAGTCCAGGGTTTCTAACAATAGAGCTATATCCCCAGACCCTATTCCAGCTTTTGATCAGCCTTCTTACTTCAGACTTCACCCAGTTCCCATCTACCCTATGTGTGAGCACCAGTGACCTTCACAGACAAGCCAGATAATAAACCTCAGCCAGCACAATGCCATTAGTGGTTTTCCAGTACTTTGTGTTAGTCCCTTTTCAAGGCTTTGACAAAACAGCAAAGGGGAGCATCAGGGTGGAAGAGCTCTGTGGAGCAACACTGCTCACTCCACTGCAGCCAGGAAGCAGAAGAGTGGGAGGTTAGGTCTTGGAAAAGGATGTACTTTCAAAAGCATGGCCCAGTAGCTTACTTCCTTCCACCAAGCCCCACCTCCTAGTAGCTTAGAAATTCATTGAGGGATGAACTCACTGATGGAGTTAGAACCCTTGTGATCCAGCGTCTCTCAACAGAACCACCAGCTGGGGGCCAGACCTTTACACGCGGGCCTTTGCAGGGGTTGTTTCGTATCCAAGTCATAATCTGCCTCTAGATAAAAGTGTGTGTCCTTCTGCACGATAGTTGGGATGCTTCACATTGAAGCTGCAGCCTGACCTGTCCCTATCACCTCCCCGCTCCTGGCCCCAGATACCACTATCTAGTCACCCCATGCTTCTCAGTGTGCCACTTCACACTTCTCTGAAGCCACGGTTGGTCTGTTTAAAGGGCTTTCTACTACTCATCCTCCAATGCCTAACTCTACAGCCACCTGCCAGTGGCTTCCCAGAGGGCATCAGGGAAAATGGCACCTCCTGAGGGCTTGTCTATAAGCCATATTTAACTTAGATCAGTTGCCACGCTGTAGAAAAGTCCATCAGCTTCCAATCATTGTGTCCTAGCCTGGATCCTTGGGGCAGGGGCAAAGCTTGATCTACCACTTAATCCTCAGAACTTCAATCCTGAATGAATGTGTAGCTAACTGGATAAACAGACACATAGCCCTTGGCCTCCAGGGTTCAGCATCCTCCTTATGCTGGAGACAGATAATTGGAAGATGACCAGAGAAAGTGTCCAGAAGGGCCACCCCACTGGGGGATGGCTTCCTGAAGGCTGGAACCAGGGCCATGTGAAGGTGGCAACCCTGGCACATAGAGAATGGAACGACACCCCTTCCAGCATTCTCCTCTTCCTCATCCCCAAGCCCACCCCACCCTGGAGACCATTGACTCCCCTTTCAGAGGAAAACCACAGACCTGCTCCAAGGCACAGAAGAACAATGCCAAGGTGTTAGTCTCTTCTGGGTCACCGTGAACACAGCCAGCTTCAGATAGGAAAGATGAACGTTAGCTTACTGCTGCCCAGAGGCTTAGTCTGTTACACTCAGAGCAAACGCTAGAGGGAAGTGCCTGCTGAAATGGGAGGGCAGGAACACTGGGAAAGATAAGGGAGAGGTTTGTGACTGGGTCCACAACAGCCAAGCTAACTAAAAAGTAGGAAAGCCAGTCCCTGAGAAAGCCAACAAAGCCGACCTCAGGCAGGTTCCAGCCGGATCAGCGCCTCCCCTGGGGAGCCCGTGAAAGACACTGAAGTCCTTTCCCTAGTAAACTTGTCAACTCTCAGGCATTCACACCTTAGTCCTGATTTCCCTGTCACAGGTTAGAGTGAGGATAAGGGTGACTAAAAAACCTCCATCAATTCTGGGACCACCCGGACTGCTCCAGGGTTAAGCCAGGGGAAGAGGAATGGCAGGACAAGACTTAGAGGTCCTGATAGTAAGGACAGGTCTCCTGCCACTCTGCGGGAAGCACTTATCTGGTTTAGCTCTTAGGGAGCTAAAAATAAACCTTGACTGTCTGCCAGCCCTACCTGTGCCCTGGGGTGAATTCTTCCTTCCAGGCACAAAAACTCAAGACTGTTGTGGCTGTCAGGGTTAGAAGAATAGAGGAGGAAGCATCTTCTGAGCCACGACTATCCCAGCATGGCACAGCAAAGCAACTCACACGTCACAGGAGACAGGAAGCAGGTGAGTACAGGGAGAGGCTGGACAGGGTATGCCCTTCAAAGGTGTGCAGCTCCCAGTGACCCCTCCTCCAACTAGACCCTGCCTTCCAATGTTCTAACACCTTCAGATCATCTGCTTCAGCTCTGAATCCCTCAGTGGGTTCATCTGTAGAAACACCATCACAGTCAGTTCCAGGGCTCTGCTCTCCTAATTCCCTAAGTGTCTTGATCCAGTGAAACTGATAATCAAGATGAACTGGGAGGGGGGAGATGGCTTGGTCTCTATAGGGCTTGCTGTGCAAGCATGAGGACCTGAGCTCAGTCCCCCAGGTAAATAAATAAATAAATAAATAAATAAATATTATGTATTTTATATATAAATATATATAATATATATAGGCTCAGCAGTTAAAGGTGCTTGCCACAAAGCCTGATGACCTTAGTTCAATCCCAAGGACCCACATGGCAGAAGGAGAGTACAGATTCTTTCCACTCATCCTACATATATGCTGTGGACTGCTCACTTACATGGACATGCACACACCCACACATACACACAACACACACACACACACACACACGGAGGGAAATAAAATGTAATTTTAATTTTTTTTAATAATAAAACAACAAGTACACAGTGGTTGACCACCACACTTAATCACTAATCTAAGGAGACTCCAAGAGACATTTTCAGTTCCCCCCAGGAAAATCCCCCACAAAACCCGTCTTCTCCCCTCCAGGATAGGAGGGGTCTTGATAGTCATTATCTGTTCCTTATGGTATCCCTGTTCACGGTTAGGGTCCTGGCGGCCAAGAGAAGGGACATACGCTGAGGTCACTTAGCAGCTAGCAAGAGACAGGGCTGGGACAGAGCCCACCTCCCTTCTTGAGCAGCTGATCCGGGGAGGAGCCTGAGTACTCCAGCAAATTCCAGGGACTCCATGGGAGTTGCTCAGCCCGCCTCCACAGAGTACCGGGAAGGCCAGGCCCTGGAGGCTGGTAGGGAATGCCAGGTCTCCTTTCGCGTGAGGCCAGTGGCCAGCACAGCCCCCTTTAAGGAGTGCTCGGCCATCCAGTCTTAATTTTAGCTTGGAGGGGTGCCACCGGCAGCTTTAACCAGAGGCCCGCTGAAGTTATTCAGGACAGCTGTCAGCCGGCATGCTGGGTGGGGCCTATTTAGCCAGCAGGGGCACCACTCTGGAGACCCCAAGCTTGGTCCTTCTATCCCAGGACTCTCAACGGCACCAGCTACAAGGCTCGGGTCTCCTCCTGAAGGTGCCACAACCCCACGATGATGACCGAAGAGCACTCGGATCTGGAGGCCCGGATCATCAAGGACATTCACTGCAAGGAGATAGACCTGGTGAACCGCGACCCCAAGAATATCAATGAGGACATTGTGAAGGTAGGCTCTGTGCCCAAACAGAGCACCACGGTGCTCGTAGACTTGAGGTCAGTCTCCCCAAAGCCCTGGATACTGTCTTCTTTGAACCTCAGCAAACAGGCCTTAGAAGGCAAGTAGAAAACTTTAGCCACGTGCATGATGGGGCTGAGGGGAAGACTCAAAAAATACCGTCTTACTAGTAGTTCCAATTGCCTGCCCTGGGCTCTGGCCCCAGGCCCAGGAGGAATTGCTGGGAAGATTCAGAACCCGGGCCAAGTCCGCTGCTCTACTGTGCCAGCGGCACTTAGGCTGTCTCCATAGTGGGCTTGGGGTTAACCTGAGGGCAGCTTCCCCGGTGGCCCCTTCAAGACGCACTAGTTGCCACACAGCAACGCCTAGTATCTGTTCCTCTGGTACACTGGCCCTTCAGGCATCAGTCCAGTTCCCTGCCTCACTGCAGGCCTGGTGACCACCACCAGGCAAAGGCCTCGGCGGGCGCCCTGAAGGGAACACTCAAGTCTTGGGTCCCCACAACTCAACCTCCACTTAAAAGCCAGAAGGATCCCCCTCAGAAGTCCCAGCTACCAGCCTCAGAGTCCCCAGAGAGGTTGCGCATTCGAACTAAGTATTGAGAATCAGAGCCAGAGCTGCTTGTAGAATTACAGGTGCAGCGTGACCCTTGCCCTGCCGACCTGTGAACGGTAAAGCCATCAACAGTACTGCAGCCACTCCGTACCAGCCTCTTTGCCCTGTACACGATTGTAGGGGTGGTGTGGTTTCGGCACAACAGTCCCTGGGGTGTAGTTTTACATGTGTAGATTTGTAAGATTAGACTTAGCATCGGGCATGGTTGACAGAAAAACTAAACAGACGGCGCAGAGATGACCAATGCACCCACCTGCTCCGAAACTTCAACTTTTTCTAGTGGTCACTCTCAAAGAAAGAAAACTCTAGAGTTGAAATTGATGTTTAGGAGACTGACAAGATGGCTCAGTAGAGCCGGGCGGTGGTGGCGCATGCCTTTAATCCCAGCACTCGGGAGGCAGAGGCAGGCGGATCTCTGTGAGTTCGAGACCAGCCTGGTCTACAGAGCGAGTTCCAGGACAGGCTCCAAAGCCACAGAGAAATCCTGTCTCGAAAAACAAAACAAAACAAAACAAAAAAAAAAAAGATGGCTCAGTAGATAAAAGATGGCCCCTGCTAAACCCGATGACCTGAGTTCAGTCCCCAGAACGTCGGCAGTAGGAGGGGAGAACAGACTCCAACAAGCCCTCTGACTTGTACATAGGCACCACAGTGCATGCCTATACACACATGAACACACACACGCTAACTAACTTACTAACTTTTAAATCAATGTTTATTTTTATTAAGCTCTATATCCAGAATTGTAGCATCTCAGCATCTAAGCTACATAAAATGATGCGTATTTGTTTCTAGAACTTTCTGTATGTCTTGTACTGAGAATATACCTCAGTGGGGACTCCAGGTTTTTCTTAGAAATGCGTGTTCCATATTTGGTTTATAAAATGTAATGTTGAAAACTGATTTACATATTCAAATTATGCCAGATATTCTTAAGTTTTCCAACAGTGAAGCTGCCCCCCTTCTTTGGTGTTTTGTTTGTTTGTTTGATTTTCTTTTTTGAGACAGGGTTTCTCTATATAGTGTTGGTTGTCTGGAACTCACTTTGGAGACCAGGCTGACTTTTGTGCTCAGAGAGCCATCTGCCTCTGCCTTCCCAGTGCTGGGATCAAAGGGGCATGCCACCACTGTTCAACGATATATCTCTCTTTTTATATTGTGATTATGATGATCCAGAATTTAGAGACCTAGGCTCATTTGATTTTGGTAACACAACCAAGGGTTCATTCAAAGGCACAGCCAGAGCCGCCCTCCTTCAGAACAGCTACTTCTACGTGATAAAAACCCAACCCCCATGTGCCTGTCCATACCCAGCATAAGCTACTGCCCCGTTTGCTGTGCCTGGTGACTCCCTCACAGAGCATGTCCCTGCATCTTGGGCAGAAGTGCTGGCCTTCACTCTACCCCACTCAGACTTGAAGGACACTACCAAATGTCACCTCCAGGAAGACTTTCCTGACTCCTGCAGGTAGCCACACCCCTGTGCCCTTTCACTAGGACTGACCACTCAAACAGCTCAGGCTGTTGTGTGTTATACTGACATACATCACTAATGTTGGAGTTATACCTCCATGGGATACTTACAAAGCAAAACTTTCTAACTTCAAAATACTAGAGAAACATAGCAGTCATGGTTCCCACAGAGCGGTCCAGCTGAACCGCCTACTTCAACTCCAGACTCCTCCCCCAAAGTGAAAACACTGGACATGTCACCTAAGCTTCTGAACCTCCTGTGACATTGCAACAGTACCATTTACCTCCATCAGGTGCATGAACCTCAGACAGCTCTGAGCAGCAGAAATGTCACGAGTGGGCTGAAGGAGATGAGGAATTTGAAGGTGTGTAGCGTGGTCCCTATTCCCGGGAAGTGTAGAGTTAATTGGGGCTGAACAGTGTCCTCAAGCAGAGCTTCCAGTCCAGAAGGCTGCAGAACTGAGCTCTCTGGCATCCATGGTGAGATCCTGGAGTTGAGGATGACAAGGATGGAGAAGCAGTTTCTTGGGGGAGGCTAGGATGGATATCAAGTGCAGAGGGGACTGGAGTTCTACTGAGCCAGGAGGGGAGCAGCATCAAGCCCTAGGCTCAGACTATGATCCAAAGAGAGTGGTAGAGACAGTAATATAGATATCCTGCTTCCTGCAGCTTTTCTGCAGCAAAGGGGGTCCTCTCTGTCATCCCTGATCCCCATACAAATAGCTCCCAAAGGCGAAATAAAGGATGTATAGATAGTTTTGTCCAAAGGAAATAACTGACACTGTTTGGTCCTTGTCTGCCTTGGGAAGTTGTCTGACATTTCCTTTCCTTCATTTTTAATGACTCAGAAATGAAACATTTAGAGGCGCAGGACAGGGATAGTATCAGGAGATAAATACCACACACAGGTTCGCTGAGACTTTAGGACAGTCCTCCTGCAGAGAAAGAGAGAGAGCTGACTGGCTGGCGGTGGGGGGAGGGGTGACAGGACAGCCTTCTAGCCTGGATTTCTGTCATCACCTGGTAAACAAACAAGACAGAAAGATGGATGGCAGGTGAGAGGGGAGGACAGAGAGATAAGATAGAGGCCAAGGTGAAGGCACAGAGGGCCACAGAGGCATACTAAGTGGCCTCTGCCAGGGTGTTCTCGCATGTCAGCAGGGTCCTTGTGGGTTAAGATGAATCCAAAATCCAGATCAGAATCCAGAAAGGACCTCCTGTGGTCTCCATTTCTGGAGCCAGATAAGACACTAGGCTTGCTGAGTATCTTGAAAAGTCCTTTTGGGTAGAGACGCATAATTCACACAGTAAAACCCAAGAGAGGAAGCAAACAGAGCCACCTGGGGGAGCACCAGCACAGGGAGGCACCAAGTGGCGCTGCCCTTGAATGCAGGCTGGGAAATGAGAGTCGTGGAGAAAATGGGACCTGTACACCCCCTAGACTTACTAGTCTGCCATCCTCGGGTCAGGCCCCTGGCTGAGAGGAAGTCATGAGAGATGGTGGCTGAGGAACTGGGAAGAGAACACTTCATTCCCTTCCCCACCCATTTGTGCCCCTAATGATCCCCACATAGTCCTGAGGACCCGCTGCATACCAGGCACCAGTCTGACCTACAGGATATGGTGGGAGCTGTTTGCATAGCACGTACCAGGCTTGGGGGCCACTAAGCTCACTAGAACATGTGCCCCATATGATGGCACGTCCTGATGACTCAGGCTGTAGAGATTCTAGCAGCCCCCGCCATGCATGCCTAGAAACCCCAGCCTACCCGGGTCACTGGACTCACTCTGACACGGCTCATGACTAATTCCAAATTCCTTCCTTGTTGGTGTACATGTGGGTGCTAGGTCCTGTTGAAGCAACTTTAGCTCTCCCTCCTTGGGTGCCTCAAGTCAGCCCCAAAGACTTGAATAGATGTGTCAAAACTGTTCCCTTACATGAATTCTCCACCCACTTCCAATTCACACCTGCCACAAAACACCGTGCCCCCTCCAGTGGCACCTTTTGCTTGTCAGCTAAGACCAAGAAGCGCTGAGAGAAGCCAGCAGTCTACCACTTCCCTCAAAGTCCCACTTCTGGCTTTGGTGGAGCTGGGGCGCACTGCTGTGTAATCCAACTGACCCGAGAATCGAAGCCTTGCCATGAGAGAGACTAGAGTAAGTACAGGGAAAGGTGACAAATGCCATGAGCTGGTGTCAGATGAGGTGTCCTCGAAGGTCAGGGGAGAAAAGTGACTTGTACCTGGGAAAATCAGGAGCCATCCTCTCGTGGCAAAACGATACCCAAGGTGGACGTTTTAAATGAGAAAAAAAAATAATAACTTGAGGAACAGGTATTCCAAGAAGAGGAAATGGAATGAGCATAGATAAGGAGGCTTTCCACAGTTCTGGGAAGACTATTGATGGAGCTGGTGGGCGTGAGAGGCAGGTATAGACACCACCCCTTCCTTCCTGTGTGCATGCAGACATCACTAATGGATCACAGTACTTTTCCAGGAAGCGAAGCCCCACCCGCTAGCCAGAGTTGGTACCACAAATAGAACCTCTTTACTCCTCTGGCTGCTGAAGAATACTGAACCATCCATTGAGGAAAGCCTGGAGCACCTGAGAACGAATTTGTGAGTGAGAAAGCAGAAAGGGCATATTGAGGCTAGATCGTGATTCACACAGTCCTCCCGGACGTTCCTTCCTGTGCCATGCCCCCATAAGTCACCCCTCAGAATGGCTGCAGGGGCCCTGGGAAGTTGACTCAGTCAGAAGAGTGCTCACTGCACAAGCAGGAGTACCTGAGTTTAGTTTCCCACAACCCACATCAAAAGCCAGGCAGGGCTGGTATGTGCCTGTAGCCCCAGCCCTGGGGCTGGGGGAAATGAGATATCCCTGAGCCTCGCAGGCTAGCCAGCCTAGCTGAATGGGTAAGTTCCAGGTGAGAGACTATCTCAGGGAAATGAAGTGGAAAAGCAACTGAGGAAGATTCAGTGCTGGCCTCTGGCCTCAGTGCATGCGCATGCACACGAACACAATATACATGCATGCATGGGAACACATACAAGGCTTCGTAGAACAAATATGGAGGTATTCTCACTTGGTGATATAGAGACTATGCTGGTCTAGTGGTTCTCAACCTTCCTAATGCTGCGACCCTTTAATGCAGTTCCTCGTGTTGTGCTGACCCCCCAACCACACAATTATTTTGTTGCTACTTCATAACTGTAATTTTACTACTGTTACGAATTGCAATGTAATATCTGTGCTTTCCAATTGTCTTAGGCAACCCCTGTGAAAGGATCGTTCAACCCCTCAAAGGGTCACGACCTACAGGTTGAGAACAGCTGGTCTAGATCTTTCAAAATGGAGTCTCCTTTGGGGGGTTAGCTTGCTAAAACTTAGTTCCCCGTGTTCTGCCATCAGAACTCTTTACTCAACCACAGTAGAGAATGTCTTGTGCTTTCATTTTTGAACATGAGCAAACGAGCCTGCCCCCACCCCAGCTTCTAGAAAATGAACCTGGGACCCAGGGTGCTTTCCCCAGGGACAAACTTTTATCAGTATTCAATTGCCATGCAGTACATCTCCCCACAAGTTCTGTGGATTTGTGGAGCTGGCTAGCCAGTTCTGCTCTCTCTGGGAACATCTCCTACAGCTTCAGTCAGATGGTAGCAGAAAGCTGACATCACTTGGGGGCTCTTCTGAGCCGGACTTTTCAAGAAGGTCCTCTGCTATCCTAGGACACAGGATAGGACTCAGTATGGATGTTGGGACGACTGAGCCTCTGTCTCAGAGTTTTAGGACTGTTTCTAGAAGAGCATGTTGTAACATACACTTAGCACCACTGGCCTTTAGAGCAAGGTATAAAAGTAAACCTCAAAAATTGGTGACTCAGGAGTCCCCAAAGATGGAGGTGCCAGGGTTTCTTGGTCTTCAGTCTGGAACTGACCCAAAGCTCTCTGTCACATTCTGCTGGTTAAAATGAGTCTCATGGCAAGCTCAGACTAGAGATGGGACAAGACCACCCACAGATACAGATATAAAGAACTGTGACTCATTGAGGGTTATTTGAGGAGACCTGCTAGCCTGCGTCCAAAAGCTAGTACATAGTCTAGGACTCAAGCCAAGGCATTTCCACTGCTCCCCACTGCACCAGCACCATCTTCACCAAAGGCACTAGTTGAGAGGGTAAGAGAGATGCCAAGAAGGAGCCAGCAAGAGGCCAGATGCCAAATGCACTGGGAAGACAGGTTCCTTTCTCATTTCCTGTGGTCCTGTTTTGGTCCCTTCCCTGGAACTTACACAAACACAAGTCTTTGTGTTCCAGCAAGGGTCCTCTGGGTAGCCCTGTAAGATGCTCTCAGCCCAAGACACTGGTGATACTGGCCACCTCCTGCACTGTATTCTGAGCTTCAGCTCCTACTGGGGTATCCATCTGCAGAGAATGGAGAAAGCCAGGAGTGACTGAAGTCCTGAGTGAATGTGTGCTGTTGACATAGGAACAGTGATGTCAAAGCTCCCAAGGCCTGAGACCCATGGAGCAATGGCAAAGTTTTCTCCACAGGAGGTGAGGGTCAGAGGTAAATGGCAAAACTGTCCCTTCTGGTTTGCGTGTGGATGTTGATAATGTGTGCAGAAAGTGTCCACATAGCTTTCTTCCCCTGGATACTTACAACCTAAAGATTGTCCTTTCATAGAGACTGCTCCAATAGAGACTGGTTAAACCAGCCTCCTTCATCTAACTCCACACCATAAACCCTGCCTCTTTGTTCAGCTGCCTGCAATAATCCTGCCTCTCTGACCAACTCTATAATAAATATGCTGAGCTTCCGTGGTGCTATGTTTCTCCATCCAAGAGCCCAGTCCGCCTGACCGGAGCTTTCTGTCTATGTTTGTCTTTTCTTCATTCCCTTACCTCCGCAGTCAGGCTTGTCCCTGGAACAGTGCTAGACAAGACACCCAGCCCATGTGATGACCTGAACAAGAAGCATGCAACAGAGATTCGGGCACAAGCTCTACTGTCTGTCTGACTTGGGTCTCCTGCTTGGCCCTCAAACACGCTATGAAATGGCTAGTGTAAGATACATGGGCCGAGATGATCTCATAGAACCCAAATGCATTGTGGGAATTATCATGGTCACCCCAGATCAGACAGAAATCGGCTAATGTCATTTCTAACAAAAGAAGCAAATCTCATCCATCTTTTAGAACTGTTTTTACAGCTGTCATCTCTTTTCACCTTGTAATTTTCTATGTCAGTGCTTTTCAGACTGTGTGGGGAAGGGTCAGTCCTACCGTGACCATGCCAGCCTGTTGTACAGCAATACTTCTGTAAGACATAGTAAAAATTAATGATCAGAGAAATGAAGTGGGTCTGTAGTATAAATCCTCATTAATGTTATTATTCAGTAGTCATAAAACGACTGCATTGAATCTCTATGACTACCTCTATCACCTTCTCAGCTTCTGCACTGACCTTCTGGGACAGAATGACCACCCCTTATGTAGCAAGACAGCAGGCCAGGAAAGCAGGACCCAGATACGCTAAGCTACTTGCTCCTGTCTTCTGACTCCCAAGCTGATGCTATGCTGAGGATTATGTCGATCCTCTCTTGTAGAGTTCAACACAGCAAATAACTAGACTCCCAGAGAGGAGAAGCCTAACACCTTGAATCACACAGTAACTCAACAGCCAAGTGGAAGCTGGAATCCCAGCACCACCTCCCCCACTCCGAGATATCTTATCTGAATTGTCCTGGCCCTGAATGACCAAGGACTGAGTCATGTGGAATTCTTGGTGGAGGCAGAATTTTGACAGGGGTAGGTGCTGTCCTTCCCCAGGTCATCCTTAAGCAACCCAATGGTCCTACACCTTCCCACTCCTCTCAGTGACCACGGGGGCTGTGCAGGCCTGTGCCAGTTAACCAGCTGGCTTTCTGGGTGCTCCAAAAATAACTATGTCAGAGGAGAAGACACGCTCCAAAACAGCACCAGTCTTTCCTTCCCACCATCCAGCTTCATAGGTGACTCTGAGGCTTCCTCAGTCCCAACCCTGCAAGAAAAAGCCTTCTTCCTTCCTCTGCTAGAAAAGAAATAGGAAATGAAGTCGCAGTGTGCTTGATGCGCTGGCATGGCCACCTAGAGCTGCTGAGTGACTCTTATGAATGGCTTTTATGAATGACTCTCCAAAGCAGCATTTGTGACCAGAGTGCTCTCCGGTCTCAGATTCAATTTAGGGGAGCAGCTGCCTCCCTCCAGCACAGCCTTCCAACAGCACGTTGCTGTTTCAAAGAAAAGAGGCCAGTTGTCACACATTCAGCTCTGAGGACAATCCCAGGAAAAACTCAAGTGTGAGTGCCAATGTTTTCTGGGAAGAAATGATAATTAAAAAACACATCAGAAAGATCTTCATGGAAGGGAAAAGCACTATAAACAGAAAAAGAGAGAAAGAATTTCATCCATTATCTGCTGTCAATGAGAGGTGCACGCCGAGTGATGAGGTCAACTGGAGAATTCATCTATTCGTGATCTG
The DNA here is from genome assembly GCF_000317375.1 of Microtus ochrogaster. NCBI lineage: Eukaryota > Metazoa > Chordata > Mammalia > Rodentia > Cricetidae > Microtus > Microtus ochrogaster. The sequence goes on from NW_004949099.1 coordinate 26,335,092, forward strand.
GAATGTCAGCAGAACTGCTGAGATGTGTTTTATAGGAACTTAAGTACTTGTCATTGGGGAGCATCTATCATGTGGCAGGTATTGAGTACTGAGCACTGGATGCTCAGTAAGTATTTGTTTCTGTAGATGAACAAATGGGCAATAGATAGATATGAAGAAAGGAGGACAGATAGACAAACAGACAAATAGGCAGGAGGATGAATGAATGGATAGAGATAGAGAAGTGTATAGATGGGTGGGTGGATAGAAGATGGATGGGAAAATGGATGATAGATAGATAGATAGATAGATAGATAGATAGATAGATAGATAGATAGATAGATAATAGATAGATAGATAATAGATAGATGATACATAGAGAGAGAGATAGATAGATAGATAGATAGATAGATAGATAGATAGATAGATAGATAGATAGATAGATAGATAGATAGATGGTAGATGATAGATAGATAATAGATAGATAGATAGATAGATAGATAGATAGATAGATAGATAGATGATAGGTAGGTAG
>NW_004949099.1:26335705-26374450 GCF_000317375.1 Microtus ochrogaster
TAGAGAGATAGATAGATAGATAGATAGATAGATAGATAGATAGATAGATAGATAGATAGATAGATAGATAGATGGTAGATGGTAGATGATAGATAGATAATAGATAGATAGATAGATAGATGATAGGTAGGTAGATAGATAGATAGATAGATAGATAGATAGATAGATAGATAGATGATAGATAGGTAGGTAGGTACATAGATAGATAGATAGATAGATAGATAGATAGATAGATAGATAGATAGATAGATAGAAAGAGATAGCCATGCCAGACATGTCAGACCCACCCATTTAGCAGCTGCACTGATGTGCAAGTTCACCTTTGGACCCTAGATTCCCAGGTTTTGTTTTTGGTTGGTGTTTGTTTGAGACAGGATCTCACACTATAGGCAAACTGACCTGTAGCCCACTGTGTAGTCCAGGATTTCGTCAAACTTATAGCAATTCTCCTGTCTCAGCCTCCCTGGGGTTGGGATTACAGGCATGGCTAGCTCTTTACTGAGGAATGTCCTTCACTACAGTCTCCACCTCTAATAACAGCTGTTCAGTTCATCTCTGTGTATCAAGTACCCAAGATGTCTAACTTACAAAGAGTGCAGCTTGGCTTTGACTCATAGTTTTGGAGGTCTCAGTCCAGGACAGAGGCCTCGTTGCTTTGAGTCTATAAGGAGAATGTCCATCTGACCAAACCATTCACCTCATGGTGGGGAAGTGAATGATGAAGGGGAAGGGACAAAGTTCGCTTTAAGGTCACACCACCTGACAGCCTTCCACGATGTACTAACTCAGAGGTCCTTTGGTCTCTCAGGGGTGCCACTCTGGGACCGAGGCTTTTAACACACGTTCCATTAGGAGACATCGGAACCCTAGCAGCAGCCAGCCATTCCTAACCCAACTTCTCTGTTCACTCGGTGCCAGCCATTGTTCTGCATTTTCACAATGTCTCAATTCATTTAATCCTCTGACAACGCCTACAAAACCAGGCAAGGAAAACACAACCCAGAAAAACCCAATAACTTGATTGGGCCATCCAGTCAATAAGCAGCTAGACAGGGCCCAGGCACGGCAGCCACTTTAGAGCCAGACATGAACAGGAAACGTGTGTCATATGGAGGAAGCTGCTGAATTAAAGGGGCAGGCGGGGCTACTGGGATGGATGGGCCTCAGCTCTGGGTAGGCAGTAAAGATAAAGAGCTGTGGCTCTGTCTTGGAATAGGTTTCTCTGCCTACCAAGGGCCAGATCTCACTAGCAGGGGTCGCCCTCCCTGACGGCTGCGGCATACACCTTGGGGTCTGACTCCCGCTGCAGTAGTGGGAAGACATTGGATTAGTCAGGATGCCTGGACTGAGCCTGGCTCAGGATAGGTTGGGCAAGGAGGCCAGTGGAAAGGAGTCAAATGGGCCAAAGGCAGAGAAGCAAACCTCTGCCCAAATGCCTCTTTGCTGGCAGAGTCTCTGAGGTCATGCGGGTTTCTCTACAGATACCCCAGGAGATCCTCTCAGGAAGGGTGTTGGCACCACGGAGGTTGGAAAGGTCTCTAAGGTCAAAACCTTTCCATAGACAAAGTCCCTTTCTGAGAGGTGGGGATGGGGAATGTACCCAGGTTAGGTTGGAAGGGCCCTCCAACCTAACTTCTAGGATCGTCAACATTGGGAGATCCCTGAAGACATAGAAACTCTCCATTTTTGCTACACAGAAACCAGAGGTGAAGATGCCAGTTCTAGGCTGGCTGTGTCTTGCCACGGGCCGGTGGCTCCCTTACCTGTGCCTCCTTCCAACTCACAGCTACTACTGCAAAACAGTTCTCACTGACCCCCACATCCATTCTCACTGCCAGCATGCCAACTGCCCAGTTGCAATAACTAAACAAGCCGCTCAGAACCGAGATTCTCCATGCACCCTCTCCAGGAACAGTCTGTTCCTTGTTGAATTCAGGAAACAGCTGGATCTCCCGAGTCTGCACTATTCTTTTAGCCCCAATGCTCTTTTCCAACCCACAACTTCTCTGCCCACCTTCAGACACAAGCTACCACCAGGAAGCTCCGTAGTCTGAGTTAAATGCCCTTTAGAAGTACCCAGCCCCCACCTCCAGCTTAACAAGTACTTACCACCCACATTAGTTCCACAAGGACTGGAGTTTATGAGATGTCCACAAGATATCCACAAATCTCTGCAGGATAAATGACCATTCAGCTTCTTTTTGTGTTTTTGTTTTTTGTTTTGAAACAGGGACTCCTATAACCCAAATGGCCCTTTAACACTCGAAATAGTTGAGGATGCCCTTGAACTCCCGATCCTCTTGCTCCCACCTCTCAAGTTCTGGAATTACATGGTTTGTGTGGCACTAAGGATTAAACCCAGGGCTTTGTGCATGCTAGGCCAGTGCTCTACCAACTGAGCCTCAACTAGTTCCTGGCCGTCAAACTTCATTAGGATCATTAAATAATAAGATGTATGTGTCATAGCGAGGATTTATGTTGCTGTAATAAAACACCATGGTCAAAGCAACTTGTGAGAGACAGGGTTTATTTCAGTGTACAATTCTCAGGTCATACTTCCTCAGGGAGGGAAGTCAGGACAGGAACTCAAGCATAGGAACCTGGAGGCAGGGACTAAAGCAGAAAGCATGGAGGAACACTAGTAGTTTGAATGTAATTGACCCCCATAAGCTCATAGGGAGTAGCATTATTAGGAGGTGTGGCTTTGTTGGAATAGAATGACCTTCTTAGAGGAAGTGTGTCACTGTGGAGGTGGGCTTTGAGGCCTGCTATGCTCAAGTCATGGCCAGTGCCTCAGTTCACTTCCTGTTGCCTGTGAGCTCAAGATCTAGCTCCTTTTCCCCTCACAACTCCATGTCTGCCTTCATGCCTCCATCTTCCACCATGATGAATGATGATGAACTAAAACTCTGAAACTATAAGTCACCCAATTAAATTTTTTGCCTTTATATGAGTTGCTGTGGTCATGGTGTCTCTTCACAGCAACTCAAACTCTAACTAAGACAAACAATTTACTGGTTTGCTTTCCAAGGCTTGCTCAGCCTGCTTTCTTATATACCCCAGTATCACCTCTCCAGGGATGGCATTGCCCACAACAGGCTGGTCCCTCCTCACACAGCAATCACTAATTAAGACAATGCACCCCAGGCTTGCTCACATGCCAGTCTGGTAGGGACAATTTCTTCAATAGAGGTTGCTTCTCAAATGACTTTAATTTGTGTCACATTAACAAAAAAAACTGGTGGTGCCATCTTTCCGTCTCTATAATAAACATCTGAAATAAGCAATGTATAGAAAGGTTTATGTGGAGATCTAGTCAGCGGTCAATTGGTTGCTTTCAGTCCTGTGGTAAGGCAAGTACATCATGGCAGGAGTACATGATGGAGCCAAACTGTTCCTGATGGCCTAACTTCCTCCCTTTACCCTCTCGCAACAGTACCATCTTGGGGACCAGGCCTTTGGGAAACACTGCAGACCCAAACTACAGCAGACACTGCAACTCAAGCACTGCCATATTAAACAAGCTATTGACTTCTGGGCATCTTTTAACCCAAGCATAGAATGAGGAGGATGGGCAGGCTTCAGAGTACCTTGTAACTACAGCACATGGCAAGTCAGTGGGCCTGGAGACCAACATTGTCATCAGTATTGGACAGTCATTAGAGATATAGCCCCAGGACCCCCAGAGTTTCTTTTATCTTTTTTAATCTTTTGTTTAGCTTTATTTTACTTATGTGTATGAATTGCTTAATGTCCATGCACTATGTGATTGCCTGGGGCCCATGAAATTCAGAAGAGGGTGTCAGATTCCCTGGAACCAGAGTTGTGGGTGATTGTGAGCCACTATGTGGAAACGAAACCCAAGTCTGCCAGAGCAACAGGTGCTCCTTTAGCTGCTCAACCATCTAGCTGGCTCCGCTGGCAGAGTTTCTGATGCAGGTATGCAAACGCTAGAAATGCCCACATATGCTGTGAGTTGAGCTGTCCCCTTCTGGCTCCCGCAGGTAGATTTTGAAGATGTGATCGCAGAGCCCGAGGGCACCTACAGCTTCGATGGTGTATGGAAGGTGAGCTACACCACTTTCACCGTCTCCAAGTACTGGTGCTACCGCCTGCTGTCTACCCTGCTGGGTGTGCCACTGGCCCTAATCTGGGGCTTCCTGTTCGCCTGCATCTCCTTCTGCCACATCTGGGCCGTGGTGCCCTGCATTAAGAGCTACCTGATCGAGATCCAGTGCATCAGCCACATCTACTCACTGTGTATCCGCACCTTCTGTAACCCGCTCTTTGCTGCGCTGGGCCAGGTCTGCAGCAACATCAAGGTGGTGCTGCGGAGGGAAGGCTAAAGCCAGGCTGGGCTACGCGGGGGCGGCTGGGCAGGAGAAATTAGGCCGGGTGAGCCCCGCGGCTCCACGCCACGTGGGCTGCAGGAGAGCTCATTCTTTTGAGGGTCCTTTCAATTTCACATCAAGATGGGAACGCATGGGCAGGAGAGCCAAAAGGAATAGACGACCACGTGCGGAAGCACAGACACCCTCGCTCTGCTCAGCCCGCCATGATCCCCTGTGAGCCTGCCTGAGGGCAGATGGTTTAAGAGGCAGCTACCGCAAGGCTTTGCGTTCACTTGTACTGTAATACCACAAACCAGAGCTAGTCCCCTAGAGGTTTGACACGGCTCCTCATGCAAAAGAGAGCAAGCAGTGACTGCAGACATGAGGAGGGTGCTGCAATAAAGGGTTTCTGCTGCACCGGGGAATACCATGCTTTGCCTGTCTGTGACTTGGTCGTGTGTCCTTTTCTGGCTCTGAAATCTAGAAAATTCAATTGGAGCTCTGGGCAACTTGAAAGTTATTACCAAGTTGTGTTTTCTTTAGCCTTCTGCTTGTTTGCTGGGCCTCCCATATGAAGAGATTGTTTATACATGACTTCCTATGTCCCTGAGGCTGCTGTGACTACTCAGAGCAAGTGAGCATCCCTTGATGGGTCCCAATCTCAAACATCGCAGAATCTCCCTTCTGGCTCAGAAGACACTGAGCCCAGAGCATATGTGTCTGAGACCCAGGGTTTGCATATCTGGACTAGCTGTGAAATTAACAGAGTGTACTCACAACACCTCGTTGTCCCCCCACCCCACCCCCACACACACACAACATAAACACACACCAAATCTTAGCAATCCAGTTTTCGGATGGCTTTCCGCACGTTTCCCATTGGGAACTTGATCCCTTTGAGGTGACACTAAAGAATCCCAAACCTCCAGTTAGACCACAACGCACAGTGGGTTTAACAAATCTCATGAGGGGTTGGGTCCAAGATCCTCAAATCTTTCCACAAACAAGTGAGCACACCTAGGACTCCATAGAATAATACCGAGCCCCCCTTCTGGTCCCTGCCACAGTCCATACAGCTGTCACTAGCAGACAGGTGACCCTGGAGCCTGCCAGGGAACTAATATGAGAGGCCACTGTTCTTGGGAGGGAGGAAAAGGCAGTGAAGTACACAGAAAAATATTTATTAAGTGCACCTTTTATGAAGCAACTGGTAACGCAGGATTGGCCACATCACTCACCAGATGCGGGGACAAGGAGGCACCACACCAAGTCCATGGAAGAACAATACCAAGGAATTCACACTGTGTGCTAAGTGGCATCTCGTTGCAATTGAATACAAAACACTTATACGCTGAAACCAGGAACATCATCCGGGCAGGCTGCACACACATCCTCTTCTGCTTCCTGAATAGATCAGTCTGATTTATACCAAAAGAAGACCACAGCTTTTTTAAATGTCGATTTTTTTTTTTGGAGGGCCTAAATAACCCTCACAGTTTGCACACTGGCTCCTCATAGTCAGAACAATGAAACACTCCAGAAAATTCAGCATGCTCCAATTTAATACAACCTCCAGACCTGAACACAGATTGTAACAGGGTGGAAAATCGGAAAGGACACTGGGGATGTCAAGTGTGGAGTCTGAGGAAGGAAGATGTAGGACACAGGGTTGGGGAAGTGTTTTAGACCCCTGGAGATCCTAGGCTTTGGTTGGGGAAATAACAAGAAATGGTGAAAATACTCTCCCGTGAGATTGGGACAGCAAGTGCCAATCCAATGTTGCTGATGAAGTCAGTTGTCATTTATGTCACAGACACAGGTGTCAGGACCATAACAAGACCCAAGGTACCAGCTAGAGTTTTCACACAGAATGACACAGTATCCCCCGGGGTTTCAATGTCCAAACGTGGTGCCCCTGGTCAGAATATCTGAGTTACTGTCCCGTTGACCCCTGGTGACACCTCCTTTCTCTAAGAATGGCAAATACTCAGTGAACAGCAGGGACGAATGACATCTTCAAGATACAGATGCCAACAGCCCCCCACCCTGCTGCCATGTGTACACCCAGGCCACCCGGGTGGCCTAGAACGTAGGCACAAGATGCCCCAAAGCAGAATCCTGCCAGCTTCTCAAAGAACTAGCTGGTGGTGACATGCATGAGGTGGGCCACTGTGCAATGCCCCTGAGTCCTTCTGTCTCCAGCTGGTGCCAACAAGCATGCCTTAAACTGTGGATGCTGACCATGGGCACTGTAGCCCATGGCTCCCTCTTCTCTGAACACCAGACTGTGCCATCTCATACTTACCTGTGTGTGTGTGCCTATGGGTATATGTGTGGGTTTGGGCAAATATTGCCGTGCGGCAGAAGAAAATGTGTTCAGAAACGGGGAGAGGTGGTAAAGTGGATCTGCAGATTCGAGGCTTTTGGGAAGTACCCTTGATATATCTCAGGAAGTTCAGAATCAGTTCTGGGTATTTCAAAGGTACTCCGGAATGCATAGTGACCAGCCACAGCCAGAACGCCACTAGTCAGTTGTGTCCTGTATTAATGACGGAAGGTATTTCTGAGAGAGTCACGTCCTGCCCTCGAGGCTGAGAGGACATTTGAAATCGTACTTACTGGGTAAACAAAGCCTTTGAGACTCCAGAGGAATTGCCTGTCCTAAAGAAGACAGGGCACGGCGCTGCAGAGCATCCCTCAGGCCTTTGTTAGAGCCAGATGGGGGTGATCGCCCCTCTCACTGGCCAGAAGAAAGCAGCCTCTCCCGCAGACACTTGGAGGTTGTGAGACACAGGAGAACCAGCACTCGAGGAAGAGAGACCAAGAAATGCATCATCATTTTGACTTTCCCAGAACTCAGCTTTTGGACCTCTTATTTTTCACATTTTAAAATGTATTTAGTTCCATGGTTTTGTGTGTGTGTGTCTGTCTGTCTGTCTGTCTGTCTGTCTGCTTGCCTGTGAGTGTGTGCATGCTGTATATCCACATGTAGAGACCAAAGGTCAATTTCAGATGTCTTCCTCCACTCTCTACCTTAATTTTTATTTAGTTATTTATTTTGAGAACCCGAAGATGATCAATCTCTTAGGCCAGCAGGCCAGCAAGTCTCTGGGATGCGCCTGTCTTCACCCTCCAGGGCCGAGGTTACAAACGCACTGAGCCTGGCTCCTGCTTGGATGAGGGGCATCTCAGACTTGCTCAGCAGGTGCTTCTCTAAGTGAGTCGTCTCCTCAGCCCCTGGTTCAGTGACTTTTAATATGTTCTCAAAATCATGCACCAACCGCACAATCCAATGCATTTCAACTACCCCAATTCCCATTTCCTCGGGAACTTCAGAATCAGGTTATCAATTTCTGCCAAAGCCAGCTAGGATTTTGATGAGGATTACATCAAATCTGTCCAACAATATTACATCTCTGATCCATAAGCACAAGGTGTCCCTGTTTATTTAGTCTCCTTTCATTTCCTTCCATGGTGTTTGCAGCTTTCAGGACAGAAGTCATACATTTCCTCGGCTAACGCTGGCCCTTCCTTATTCATTCTGGCACATTTATGGGTAGGATCTCTTAAGTTCACCAGAAGTGTAAGGAAATATGAATGGCTTTTGCGCACTGATCTGGGACTCTGCAACCTTGCTATTCAACTGTCAGCTCCAGAGTGTGTGTGGGTAGGGGGCTACTTGCACGTGTGTGCATGCACACATGCATGCGTGTTCCTCGGGGTCTCATAAGCATGGGTCAGTGTCGTGTACAAACAGTTCTCCCCAGTCCTGTCTCTCCTGGATGACTCTCATCTTTTCCTTCCCAAATGTTCACCAAGCATCAGCTTCTTCAACACTTCAGCCCGTGTTCTTGTTGCCTTCCTGAGGCAGGTGGCCTCACGATTCAGTCTCCGGTCCCCATTGTTTTCCTGGGACACTCTGGCCCCTGAGGATGCTAAGATCTGTCCGCACAACTCAGGTCACAAGGAAATCAGCACCACTCTGTATCTGAAGCCTCATTTCCCATTCCTTGTCCTAGCCCACTGGGTTTCCTCACATAACTGGTCACCAATCCATGGCTTACTGCCTTTTACAAGATCCCAAGATAAATAAGTAAGAAAGATAATGGAATGAAAGCCAGGTTCAGGAGAGCCCACCCACTACCCGAGAGCACTCAGGTTGGGGTAGTAGAAGCACAGGTGGGAACCCAGAAGACCCTCTGATGGCTGAGTGACTGGCATCTCACATAGAGACATTTCCCCACCCCAAGTCAGAACATGCCCCCACTCGCTAGCCACCCCAAGGAGGAGAGGGATACACACCAATAGGCACCTTATACAACTCCACGCACGGCCACCAGGGGCAGACTGGAGTCCGCATAGCCCCCCTCCCCCGCCGCAGGCGCGGTGGGCCAGACAGGTGGCTCATGCTGAAGATGGTTGAGAGCAGCTCCTCTGGCTGGAGCTGCGGCGACTCAGGACGAAGGTGGACGAGTTGCTTTTCTTGCTGACACTCGTCTCTCCGGGCCTGCTGCCCTTCAGGTAGCGGGCAGAGCAGCAGAGAAAGCGCTGCACAAGTTCGTGAAAGAGGTGGCCCGTGAACAGCATGTAGATCCAGGGGTTGCAGCAGCTGTTGAGGCTGGCCAAGAGCATGGCGATGATGAAGGCAGAAGCTGCAGGGCGGGTCGGGAGGAAAGGAGAACAAAGGGTCACTCTGGGACCATCCCAGACCTTCCTGATTCAGCCACAGTTGTCCCTGCAATAGCAATCTCGGGTACCAGAGGCTGGATCACAAGACAAAGTACCAAACAGGTACAGTATGTCCTTCCACAGCCTTGCTCAGGGCCCATTCCCAATTTAACTGGCGCTCAGTACGGCCCTAAAGTTCCTCACCCTTTCTCTGAACTCCAGCTTCCCCAGGAACTGAAGGCCCTCTTCCTTCAGCGGGAGCTCTATGCCTCACAGCCAGTTGCTCCCTAGTCCTTCACCCAGCAAATGGAGTGCCTGTGACTCTGACACCAAAGAACACAGGCAGGGGTGGGCAGGCGACGTCAGACCTCATTTGCATAGCTCAGCCCGTACCTATTGCTGTATCCAATCCCCATCTCTCCCCAAGGCTTCAGTTCCACCATCTTTACATGGGCCAATGACAACTTCCAACCTGCCTGGAAGCCAGCAAGATTCAAAAAGTACCAGGTTCACAAGAGTGTGCCCAGTAAGACGTGGTGGCTGTCAACACATGCCAGGCACCCACTGGACTCTGTATACAGCAGAATAAAGGGACAAATTAACTCCTAGGTACTTTCAAGCAGAGAGAATAAAAGCAAAATCTAGGCTTCTTTCACTGGCCTTAAGTCTGTTTGTGACAAGAAATGAGTCTAGGTGACTTCTTTCTTTAGAAACCCAGGAAGACAAAACTCTCTGCCTGGCTGTCACTTGTGAGGGAAGATCGCAGTGAGGGCTGGGCAAACCCCCTGGTTTTCTACCGTTTGGAAACACTTCCAAAACTCACTCCAGAAGTCAAGAGTTCAACCTGGAGAAGAGATCCCCCCTGGGAGGCAGGAGTGGCAGGACCTGGGAATGGAGAACAGAGACTTGCCACTGTTGTCCCAGCAGCCATGGAAGAGTAGTGGCTGGGAAGCCTGGGTGGTTCTTAGAATGGCAATCCCAGGGTGTGGCAGCTCCTGAAAACGTGGAAGAAACACAAGTCCTCAGGCTCGTGGGAGACACTCAGCTATGGCGGATCAGGCCCTCGGGGGTTCTGAATAGCAGTCAAACGTAAGAGCAACTGACCCAGTTCATTAGTGTGCCAACTGGCACAGAATCAAACTACAATAAACAAACAAACAATAAATAAATAAATTTAAAAATAAAGAAATCTTGCCAAAAAAAAATGTTTTCAGAAATTCAAATCGGAACATCTAATCCCTAAAATGCAAACAGTAACAAAGAGAGAATAACACAGGGAGAAAAGCCAATATGATCAGACTGCTTGTCTTTATGAAAGAAGATTTTCTATTTGCTTCTGTTTGGGTAAAGAGAATAAAGAGAAACAGTGGTGAGATGCCTTAAGGTTAAAATCACCCACAAGGCTAAAAATAGACTATGGCCAAATCATAAAAGAGGCAAAAATCAATAAAGGCCAAAAACAATAAAACAAACCATCAGCCCCAGAGAAGGTGGAGGTGAAATGAGAAAGGGAATCTCATAGCCAGACCCTAAGGCACCAGCCTGTACCCTGCTGGGGATAATCAGAGTATAGGCTGAGCAGGCCTGATGAGGAAACCCGGCCTTTCAAGGGCTCTCAAGTTAGAAAGTATTTGTGTGTGGACACGATTCCCCAGCTGGAAAGTGCCATACCTGGCCTCATGTGACATGTCAGTCACAACCCAACAGCACTAAAAACCTTGTGTGAAATTCCCTGTGGGCTGCATGTGTACAGTGTACAAGTAGCGTGTAAGAATTTCGTGGCTAGACTCAGGTCCTACCCCCAGGACAAACCATCGCATAGGTGGACATGTACCACAATCCAGAGAAAGACTTCTGGTTCTGGTGTTTTGGATATGGATCCTCTCCCCGCATAATCTCGGTGGGTCACCCGAAGCGACTGACATCGTGGCTTTGCATTTAGAATGATGGAAGCATGGACACATTGTCAGCCCAGGGCATGGTGCTTTTCCAGAGGGGCAAGACCACGCAGGCGGGCCATGTCAACACCTCTGCCCCAGGCTCCCCAGAAGGTGCAGTTCCCAGAGCAGTCTGCAAGCTGGTTTACAGATGAAGGGAATGGGTGTTAGAGAAGGCAGATGACCCCCTTGAGGGTGCACGAGCGCGCACACGCACACACACACACACACACACACACACACACATACACAACACCATACCTTCCCACCCAAAAGGAACAGAACCCAAAAGGTTCCTTTTGAAAACAGGTTCTCATTCTTGGGGTCTGAACAGGCTCCTGTTAGCAGATCCAGCCCCAAAGTCAAGGCTGGCTGAGCAATGCACCCAGGCAGTGTGGACCACAGAGAATACCTCTGTTCTAGGACAGAGTCCTTAGAGATCAGTGCCTGGGAGACAACTTCCATGCCTCCAGTGGGATCATTATCCTTCTCACCAATGACAGATGTGTCCACAAGCAGGGACCCAGAGTCACAAAACTATGGATGATTGGTTAAAGTCTGCCTGCACTGTTATCAATAAAGTTTTATTAGCATGTATTGATGACCATTTATTCACTGGCTTTCCATAGCTGCTATCAGGGGTAGAGTTGAAGAATCATAAACAAGACCTTGAATCCCAAAGCCTGAAGTATTTGTCATCTGATCCCATATGAAAAAAAGATTCATGCAGTCCTTGGAGAGCCTATAGGAGGGGTAGGTGTTAAAAGGTAGATACTCGGGGCGCGGAGGAGGATGCCGACCCCAGATCAAGTGCATTTAGCACAGTGTAGGCCCCAGAAGGTGAAGACCCTAAAGCAAGTGCACTTAGGGCATGTGGGCCACAGAAAGAAGGCCCTTCCCACACTACAATTAACAGAATCAAATCGTGCCTTTGTTTCTGAGTCATACAAATCTGGGCAGAGACCTGACTCCCTCTGGAGCTGTGTGTTCTTGGGAAATTACTCAACATCTCTGTACCTCGGTTTCCTCGTGAGATAGGAAGCCAAAGCTCCCCTTGCAGGTATATAGTGAGACTGACTTGCCTTCTGCATGGGAAACAGGCATGTTTGTGTTCCCCAGGCTTGTGTGTCTGAAAATGTGAAGCACCCTGGGTGGGGCCAAGATGCAGGACCCCATGACCGAACTTCTCAATGCTTCCCAGCCATCTGTCTGTGTCTGTCACTGACTGGTTTCAGAGTGTGGCTCCTGGGCCAAGAAGGCCAGCAGGCACGTAGACACTTGTGCTGGCTTAAAAGGCCCGCAGGGTGAAACTACACAACTCTACAAGTTTGTCAACCTCTGGTAGGTGTAAGCACTTTGAGATTGGGGGGGGGGGTCTCAACTCCACCACTGAACAAATAACTCACAGTGGACACAAGCACCCTGGGCTCTCAGTGTCTTTCTCAGTGCCCTGGGCATGTGTGCGACTATCCTCTCTGCCTTCCACTTAGCTACCAGCCTTGCCGCCTGGAGGACCAGGCTCACATCATCCCTTGGCTCTCTTCCACACTGAGATCCTGCTTCATGTTTATCTTCTTTCCCAACACACAGACTAGTTGTGTAAAGCTTTCAGGGACACCAGCCTACAGCCAGCAGGTTATATGCAGCCCAGGAAAGCTATGAAAGCAGACCAACGGAGTTGCAAACTTACTTAAAGCCTCCCACTAGTATTTTTGAAGCTTGACTGTGCACCACCCAAGTATGAACTCTGCCGATGACAACACCGTGTCTCAGTGTCACATAAATATATGTTTTCAAAACCTGCAGGCATCGTTGAAATCTAAAAAATGTAACTCAAGACAATTTTTTCTTTGTCCATTGTTTCCCAAAGAAGCCAAAAGGTTAGACACATCTTCACTTTAGGGAGGCTGACTGACCTATCTCTGCCTTTAGGCAAGTGCAGTAGGCTATAAGATGCTGTGGTCCCACCCCACAAGAAGAGGATGCTGCAGCCCCACCCATTCAGGAAGAGGATAATGTGGTCCCACCTCTTTAAAAAAAAGAAGAAGGCTGAAGTCTCAGCTCTTCAGGACTCAGAGCTCACTTTCCAGCTGCCAGAGTGCAGGCTGCTCAGAACTCACAGGGAGGGGGCGGGGCTCCTGTTGCCCCCGGACAAAGGAGTTGCCACATTTCATGAATGCTTTAGTGAAGATGCTCTACCATCAGGAACCTAGCCTTCATCTATCTTTGTTGCAGAGATAGCCCAGATTGTAAGCTCCTTGTAAGCCTGGTCTCCTGTCACATTTCTCGGAAGACAGAGCCATCGTGAAGTGAGAACAGAGACAGGAGAGGTCCAGAGGCCAGGATGGAGGTATACAAAAAACTAACCTGGGAAGAGACACGCACAGTTCACAGAAGGAGACCCGAGCCTGGAGAAACTACCTAGAGGAGAGTGGTGTCTGGAATACAGAACCCTTCCCCAAACCCCAGGTCTAAGCCCCTCCCTCCTCCAGTCGTCTCCGAGCCCTGTCAGCCCTCTGAGTGTTGTCTCCCTCCTCTGGACACTGAAGGTCACACAGGAAAGAGAGAAAATGGAGAGGGTCTTAAGCTAGCGTGAGAAGACTTCTTGTTGCTGCGGCTGATGGATAAAGAATAAAAGATGGGGTCATGTATTTAAGTCCATGGTCAGGGTTCTGGTCAGAGGTCAGTGAAAGAGGCTGCCCTTAGCTCCTTTCCTCTAATGCTTCTCAAAAATTAAAAGAAAAGAAAGAAAAACAGAGCCCTCGGATTGGATGTACTCATGAGAGAGACTCCAGAGAATCCGTCTGGGGAAACTTACACTGCCAGCAACGTCATTAGCCCAGTAAGGTAGGTTTCTGCAAACAGGATGAGCCTGGAAAGGCAGCTCCAAGATCCTGCCTTCCTCTCTCCTGAAATAAAAACCACACTCTCCCCATGCGCAGAGGCCCTGGCAGGTGCCCAGGCAATCAACCTGGTATGGCTGGTCCCTGCCAGAAAGGGACAATGAGAGGGAGTACTGGGCCATCCGCTTACCCAGGAGCCACCTGAGGGAGAAAGTGGCCAAACATCTCTCTGTCCTGAATCCAGTTCATTTATCCTTACCAGAGCCAAGCCGGCACTGGGGACCCATGTAAGCTCATCAGGTCCCTGGACACAGGGATTCAGAGACTGGGTGAAATGACCAGCTCTGAACTAAAGGAGAGAGGCAGCATTTGGGGAGGGGTTGGATGGGCTAGGATCTGGGGACACCTGCGAGTGTGGGCTCCCAACGAGGTAGAGGCATGGGCCAAAGCAACCACACATCCCTAGCCAGAGTCTGGGCCTGGGCACCGTGCACCTGACTGGAGAATTGCCTGGGCGTTTGCCTCAGGATTGTGATTCACAGCGAGCAGGAGGCAGGAGGCTGTAGAGGGACAACAGCAGGCGTTCCACCTCCACCAGGCCAGCTTTATTTACACCCCTATAACCTCCCCTTTTGGACTTCCGGGCACTCACTATGCCCTGTGCTCAGGGCCCAAATTAGCCCAGGACAGCTGGTAGGCAGCTGGCCGCAGCCCCTACAGGCAGTATTGTTCCTGAAACAACCCAGGCATTCCCACACTGTGCAAACGAAGGCTTATGGCTCCTCTCCTCTGACTCACGTCCACGAGTCACTCCCTAAAATTCCCACCCAGGAAGCCAGACTCCTGGGCAAGGCCTCCCCCAGAATATGGAGAACCTGGGAGAAGCCCCTATTACTACACAGACTTGTGGGGTGTGGCAGGAGGGCTGTAAAAGTCCTTTTAAAATGTTCCTTCTAAATACATACATAAATGGTTACATAAAGATGAAGTCCCGGAATATGCCACAGGACACATCTTTGCAAAGACAGAGCTTTTACCACTATGATCCTTCTAGAACTCTCTGGGGTATAGTAGCTCCATGCATTTCAGGGCTGTGAAGAGCATCTTGGTTGCCAAGGTTGGCTTTTAACCTCGGGCTCTGGTCACATCTGGCCAACATGTGAAGCTGGTGTGCTGGGCTGAAGAAGAAAAGCCAGACCTTCCTGTGTATTCCACATCACGTATTCTCAAGGAACAGTTCATCACGGAAGCATGCGGGACGCACGTGGCAGGCTTAGGGCACAGACTATGTCTTACAGTTCTGCTACTCAAAGCGTAGCTGGCGGCCGGCTTCATGGGCACTGCCTAGCATCACCTGTCTATATACCAGAGATGCAGGCCCTGAGGCTCCACCCCCGGTATGCCCAGTCACACCAGCCTTTTAACCAGAGCCTCAGGGAATTTTGTACAGCTAAAATTCTTTCCCCAACTCATATGGAGAAAGAATGGGGAGAAATAATAAAGCAACTGTCTATGCTTTCAACTATGAGATGTGAACCTGCCTCTTTGTACAATAAGCTCCTATTCAGCCCTCAGAAACTTTTTCAAACACTGCTTCCTCTCGGAAACCCTCCGGAGTTCTCCCCCAGGGCAACAGAATCAGCTACCGCCCGCAGGGACGTTCACGTTACATGGCAAATGAACACGTCTAGTGTGGAATCATCCCACCGTGTTCTCACTATTTTTTATACTTCTTGGCTGGAGACTCTGTCCCGTCTGTGGCCGTGTCCCTGGTTGCAAGCAGAGACTGGAAAATAGGAAGAGGTCGATAAGGGACTGACCTGAATTGAAGCATGAAATTAGCAGACAGGAAGTCTTGATAAACCGGCCGCCTGCTCTAGCACATTGGGAAAGCAAAAAGACAATCTCCCTGTTAGATGACAGGACATGGCCTGCTCGCAGGGTGACTGGACTCAGATGCAGTTCCCTCTGGGAAAATTAAGCTCACACTCGGATAGTGAGGTGAGTGGGGAGAGAGAGATTGTTCAGGCGTGAGGTGTGGTCAAGAGGACAGAAGCCCGTCCCAGAAGCGCCACCTCCTGGCTATGTGTGGCTTGAAAAGAAAGCCGCTGCTCCCAGTGGCTAGGACCCAGGAGCAAGCAGCCCAGGAAGGGGACACCGCAGACACCTGCTCTCTTCCTCGTTTCCTCACCAAGGGTTCAGCTGTGATACTTCCAAGACCAGGGCTAGGTCCTCCCCGCTCCCACCAGCCTTCCCACTATGGGCAAGCAAGACACTCACTCCGTCACCTTTACCCTGCTTCTCAGCTTCCCAGGCCAGCCAGCTGCCACCCACTGCCACAGCCCACCACGCTACCCCTGCTCTCAAAACTAGTCCCACCTCTCACCGGCTCCCTAAGGCCCCGGTACTTGTTAAAATTTACTTCTTATTTTTCAGAAGTAGACATGGTTCAGCTGTTAAAGTGCTTGCCTTAGAAGCAGAGGACCTGAATTAGATCGCCAGCACCCATGTTGAAAAGCCAGCACCGTGGTACATGCATGCAACCCCACTGCTGAGGAGATGAAGATGAATACGGGGGATCTCACTGGCCAGGCAGCCTTGTTGAATCAGTGGGTTTCAGGGCAATAATAGACAATGTCTCAAACAACAAAAAGAAGGCACCAGAGCCACTGCATAAGGTTGACTTCTGGCTTCCATACACACTTGTATACAGCGTATGAGAACATACCCACACACGTGCATAGCTACTTATACACACGCACCCACTCTCACGTGAACATAGCATGTACACACACATACACATGCATACACACATGACACGCAAGTGAACCAACACCCACACAAGCAAACACACAATGCATGCACATACACATGAACATACAAACACAGATATACGCCCAAACCAACACCCACGTAAGCAAACACACAAGTCATACACAGACTTGCACCACGCCAACATGAACAGACATCCAGACACAAAGACAAACAAAATCACACAACATCCATATGAACACACACTTACACATACAAACACATGAATACAAGTGTATGCAGGTTCACCCACAAGCCCACACCCACCCACATAAACACACAAATAAACACACACATACCAACATGAACGCACACACAAACACACCTTCATTTATGCACCCATACCCACATGAACACATGTGTATACACACAAATATGTACCAACACACACACACACACACAGAGATACTCAAGTGTATACATTTGTACACATAATCACATACACACAAGGTGATGTGTCCCAAACTACCAAGAGTGCTTCTAGCCAAGAAGAAAAAGGGGAACACAGAGAATGAGGGCTGGGGCTAAGGCCGCAGAGGCCGTGCAAGGCTTTAGGAGTCCAAGCACATGTATGTATGCATGTGTATGTGTGTGTATGGGGTGGGGTGGAGGACCTGAAGTACTGAGAGCACCGTGTCATGGTCGTGGTGGAACCAGTAAGGCAGTGTCTCCTCTGTCTCTATGGGTCTTCCATGGGGCCCACAAGCCAGTATTTTGTCAAGGGCCCAGGAAATCCTTATGCTGAGGTTGTCCTCAGTGGGTGCAATGGGGTGCAGGGGAGCAACTCAGTCTGTTCATCTCCAGTGGGAGATGACATGGGGTCAGATCCTGGCCCTACAGATCTTGAGGAGTTGCCTATCTGAGCATCAGTCTCTTCGTGTTCAGGCTGGATACACATACATGCTGAGTTTGGTGAGAACTAGAGAGTTCAGGCACACACACGGGACACACAGGTGAGCATTTGTCTAACGACTCACTTAACCCAAACTGATACCCAGAAAGGGAGTCTTGCTCCATCATGGCTGTCATTCCTGTTGCTTAGACAGGAATGGTCCTGATGCTGTGAGAGGCCCCAGTCCTAGGGATGGCAACAGGTCTCTGATAGGGACTTGCTCCTTCCCATGAGTAAGGTCTTCTGCCAGCAGGGTCTAATGAAGTCTAGGGGATGATTCCCCTAACAGCCCTGGCACTAGGAGGAGCCTTTGGTACTCTTGGTTTCTAACTTGCCAGAACAGGGGGTGGGGTTAAAGAAAGCAGGCTTCAAATCCAGCCCCAACCCAGGCTCTGCAGAGAGTATGCTGTGGCCCAGGCTGTAGGCTTAGCTCCCCAAATCTAAGGCCTCCCAAGCTGCAGGCTAAGCATCCAGATCCAGGGACTCCATGCTGCCTTTACCTCCTCACTGCTCCCAGCCCACTCAGACATCTGTCAAACAGGAAAGGCTGTGCCACTAGTCTTTTTTATACCATTAATCAAACCTTTGAGACCTGGAGGACTAAAGTCACTTGCAGCAGAACCCAGGGAAATAGCACAACACAAGCCCAAAGCACAGAAGTGTGCACAACCACCCTACTCCAGGAGCCAAGACAGCTGAGACCTGTCCATCAGATCACAGAAACTGCTGGAAGGTGTTCCAGGGCCAAGAAGGGAAAAGCTGCCTGGTGTCCCCGTGCCCACCTTCCCCATGGTTTTCCCCTGGGCTAGGTTACTGAAAAGTCAGGCCCTCCAAGGTCACCATAGGCACTCATCCTCAGAGGTAGACACAGTGGGTCAAGGGACAAAAGGACCCCTGACCCAGCATCTCAGAGCCAGTTAGGTCAGGAGGCAGGGCCGGATGTCAGGTGCAAGGGTCAAGTCTCATTTTCAACTTGACAAGATTTAGTCACTAGGAGGTACACCTTTGGGCATGTCTGTGAGGGTAACATTTCCAGGTTTACATGGGGAGGCCCAACCCACTCTGAACATGGGCGGTACTATCCATAGGGTGGGGCCTGGACCAGATGAGGAGACTCGAAGCTGGGCAGCAGCGTTCCTCTCCATCTGCCTTCCGCAGAGGGTGCAATGTGACCAGCCACCTCATATTGTGAGCTAAAATCAACCCTTACTGCTTCAACTGCTTTTGTCCCAAAGTCAAGAAAAATTACCGATAAAGCAGATATCCCCCAGCTTGCCCTTAGGGGTGCCATCTAGCATCTGCAGCCATTGGCATTGGAGATCCCTCTGTTCCACTGAGGAAGCAGCTAGGCCTGGGGCCTGATTTGGGGGTTCCCACTTCAGTCTCACACCCCCCTCAGCTCCCTGGCTGTGGTCCTTCCTAAGAACCCTGGTTCAGGAAACTCTTGCCCGAGCTCCTTCTCTGCCCCCCAGGTTTCTGTATGACCCAGTAGACATGCCTTCCCTTTTCTGAGTCTTTGGAATATGTGAACAGAGGCCACACAATGGACAGAGTCCACACAGCATCTTCACCCGGTCTACCACAGCCCCTCAGTAAATGCTGAGTGACAGGTGTCCTGGCCACTACCGAGCAAAGCAGAGGGCCCCGTGAAAGCAGGTCACCTGCCCTGAGAGCCTAGCTTCCCAAGCAGAGGGATTTAGTGTTGGAAGCAGTGGTGTTTATATCCATAATATCTTTTTGCACTATCCAGGGTTAGCACAGCTAAGTCCTTTCTGCCAGGTCTGTAAAGACCAGACCCACACAGATGTGGGCTGTGCTAATCTTCAAAAAAGATGTAAGGCAGGGCCACAATGATGACAGCTTCTGCTCTTTCCAAATAAGACACGGGGGCTGGTGAGATTTGTGGGGGGGGCTGTCTGGGTGCTGCACCTGGTGCCCAGCACAAACCACAGTCCCAGAGCTCGGACTGCTGTTTCCCAGCTCCTCCTCCAGGTGGCTAACAAATTCAGAGCACTGTTCTATAACCTCAGTGGTCTCCGGGGTGGAAGGCTCTTAGCCTTCCCTCCTGTGTGGCAATCACACTGCCTCCCCGTCAAGGCTAAGCATTGTCCTCTTGGCCCCCTTCCTCTCTCACAAAATCAAGTCAGTCCTGGGCACCCCAACTCTGTTCCTGCCCAAGCCTCTGAGGTATTTGCCTCTCCATGGCCTCCGCCTGGTGATAGGCTCTGGAGCTTGTCTTGGGAGACTCATTCAGTTTTCATTGGACAGCTGTTCAGCTTTCACAGGACCAAACCGTCCCTTCCTGGGGTTGACCATATCCAAACATAAAGTAGTTCCGTTTAAAGTGAACTCAAAGTAGGAACCTGAGCCTGTGCTTGGGATTGGAAACCCACCTTCATTCTGTCTCTCTGTGGGAAAGACAATCCCCTGCCTCAGTTTCCACCTCCATAATAAGGTTTTTCACCCTGAAAGTTATCTAAGGCCTGTGCTGGAGATTTTGCCTGCATTCTGGCAAGAGTTCGTACTTTCATGCTGCAGAACCTTTAAGTCCTGGAGACACTCAGAGAGGTTATCTCCTCAAAATTTATGGACCAGGGAATGGTAATGTCAAACCAGGTCATACCCCAGAAGGACCCCAGAACTTTGAAATTACAGAGATAGCAGAACTAGGGCCTACCCCTGCCGCCCTCTCCTCTCTCCACCCGCACTACCTTCCTTGGGCGCATTGACGTCCCAGACGCTCCACATCTGCACGAAGAAGAAAGGCGTCCAGCACACGATGAAGGCCAGTACAATGATGAAGGTCATCTTCACTGTGCGGATCTTGGCCTTGGAGATGAGCTTGACGCTACTGACTCGAGCCAGCGCCGCACGCCCAGCTCCACCGGCAGCAGATCCCTCAGTCCCCTCGGCCGCCGCCGCTGCCGTCTTGAGTCGCAGGTTCTGCCAGATCTTGAAGCTGATGAGGCCATAGCAGGCGGCCAGCACTATGACAGGCACAATGTAGACGGCAAGCGTGATCCACGTGACATAGGCCTTGGGTCCCCAAGGCTGGATGAAGACAGCCCAGCAGTCAAAAACACCGTCCGCCACTTCGCGCAGTGAGAAAATGTGCACCTGCGGCGCGCTGGCCACCAGGCAGCCCAGCCATGTCGCTAGCACCGCCAGGCGGTCGGTTCGGCGTCGCAGAGAGCGCAGCGGCTGGCAGATGGCCAGGCAGCGGTCGAGCGACATAAGCAGCAGCAGGTAGGTGGAAGCGAACATGCCCACCACTTGCAAGTACTTGACCAGACGACACAGCAGGTCGGGCCCGTAGAAGCGGAAGGTGATGTCCCACAGCAGCTGCGGGAGCACCTGGAACACAGCCACCACCAGGTCAGCGATGCTCAGGTGCTTCATGAAAAAGAAGAGGCGCGAGTGCTTGTGGCGTGTGATGCGCAGCGCCAGCAGCACGCACGCGTTGCCGCTCAGCGCCAGGAACAGAATGAGGCACAGCACCGCCACCTCCACGCGTGCCAGGGCCTCGTTGCGCTGCGGTGGCCCGGCTGTGAGGTTGCCCTCCACCCCCGGCGACACTCCACTCCCGAGGTCCAACTCGAAGCTCCAGTTGGCTGCAGGGGTGCCCTCCATGACCGTGACCGCGACCGCGAGGGAGCACCCGGCCTTGCTGCTCTTTAAAGCGTGGCTCGTGGGGCGGGGCCCGATGAGTTGTCCAGGTGTCTGCCGGGGCACCCGGGCACTGATCTGCCTCCTTCCGCCCTGAAACAAACCGAGAGGGCAATGAGAAGATCTTTGTGCTTCTCTTAGGACGCGTGTGGGGCGTGCCTGGCCCCTTCCTGGAAATCTGAAGTTACCTGGGTCTCAGGACACAAGCCCAGCCACTGGGCTGCTCAGCCACCACCGCAGAAATCCCGGTTTGCCTGATCTCCTTTGAGTCTCTGCAAGATGCAGACCTCCTTTGAGCCTCTGCAGATGCGCTTGAGCGTGGGTCCCGGGAAAGGGTCAGGCGCTCTCAGGCGCTCTACCTGCGGAGAGAGGAGGCTCGCGATTAACCGCTTTCCCGAAAGTAGGGACCCCTCTCCTAGCCCCAATCCCCTCGGGGAGCCCCCAAACCTACACCTCTCCCCTCAGGACAGTAACACAGCCACCTCCTAATGGGCACCCATGGCAGCCCCCATCTTGGTAAGCTTTACTCCAGGTACATCATCCTGGGGTTCCCCAAAAGCTCAGCTCAAGCACATCCTTCTTCACCTTCTTCACATCCAAGACACTTAGCCCCGGCTCCCGGAGGGAGGGGCTCCTGCCTGTGAGCCTAGCACCCCAGGACGCAAGGCTGCTATGAGAGGAACTCCTGGTGTCGCCGCCTCTCACAGGAAACACCTAACCCAGCAGCCTCAAAGCTCTGCTAGGTAGTCGTCCGAACTGTCACTTTTCAGTCCCTCGGAGTACCCTGAGCGATTTCGGGAACCAGAAGTGTGAGAGGCGCCAGAGCCTTCCCTCAGAAACTGATGGTCGCACTAGTACTAGCTAGCCATCCTGTCCCCAAGGTGCGGTGCGCAGGACCCAGCCACCTGGAAAGAGCCTGCAGGTTAGCCCAAAGTTGCCTCGCCACTGGGGAAGTTGCACCGCAGCGGATGGCCTCAGAGATGCGCGGGCTCTACGCCCAGGATGGGAGAGCTGCCGGCGCCACGCTCGGTGCCACCACGAGTAGATCCCAGCGTCTTTGCAGTCCTCTAGTCTGTGGCTTTGCTGGTGGCTGGATGCGGACCGAAGGCAAGGGAAGAGCGGTGGCCAGGCTGTGCACGGACAGCGTCAGCACGCGGCGCTGTCTGAAGGTGGCCGGCTTTCCCACAGTGCAGAACTGCAGCACCACATATATCCGCTAGGGGGCAGATCAAGCCGGCCGCGGCGATCCCAGAGAGCCAGGTCAGCTCACCCACACTGTTGGTCCCTCAGATTTATTTCATAGTGGCTCGCGAATAACCTACCTAGCTTATTCCTGTCTAGGTTTAGTTCTTGATGCTCTCAGAGATGTACGAGCCTTGGATAGCGACAGTTTTTCCCAGAGTAAATTTTAATGAAGTCACATTTCTGCTCTCTCTCTCTCTCTCTCTCTCTCTCTCTCTCTCTCTCTCTCTCTCTTCTTTTTTCTTCACTTTTTTTAGGAGAGCTCATGTAAGCCCTTGCTCTAGAATGGCTTTGTTCATATTCCCATTAAGGAGGAATTGGAAATGTCTGCTCTCCCCACCCCACTCCCGCCACCAACCTTGAGAGAAATGTTCATTTTTTTAGGTAGTTAGTGATGGAAATCTTACACACCCGCCCCATCGCCCCAAGTCTATCACCATTTAAGATTATTCTGCTTCTCAGTGGGCCAAAGGCTACCCCTGTCTCCTCACCAGGCTTCAAAATTAAAAATCCTAGCTGGAGCCAGAGGAAGATGGAATGGGAAGGGCTGCTCCTCCACTTCCCTGTCCTTTTCTGTTTTGAAATCATTTTTTCAACTGATTGACAGTGACAAAGGACCGCGGCAGGCACAGAAAGGGCCAGGATTAAAAATTGAACGGGGCTCTTTAACATGAATTAAATGCGTATTTCCTCCTGACATTTCATTTCTCCCTCTTCTAATTATGTGGAGAGAATTAAATGAGCCAAGGGCAGTGTTTCCTGAATCCACAATTACAGCACTGTGCCAAGATTCCCTAAGGGCAGAGTCTTCCAGGGCCTGCTCCCAGGTTCTACATGACAGCGTGCCAAGGTGGGGATTCCCTGAGCTTTAGCAATGGGAAGAGGCAAAAGACTGTTCTCTTCTTGCTTTGGGACTGGATTTGGGACAGTATCAGCCCCAGCATCTGCCACACACAAATGACAGACTAAGGTTACAGAACACTCCAGTGAGAAGTGGCCTGACCTGAGACCCCAGTTTTCCCATATGTAAAATGAGGGGTCAATGCCATCACTTTGGTTTTCTATCTGTGTATATGTGGTGTGGGTGTGGGTGTGCAAGTTCATGCTCACACACGGGAGGGAGTAGGGGCGAGTTCAGACCACAACCTCAGGTGTTAATGTTCATCTTGTTTGATGTTTGCTGCTACATATGCCAGCCAAGCTGCCCTGGGAGCTTCCAGGAACTAAGCTGTCTCTGCTGCCAGAGACACAGAACTGGAATGACAGGAACATTTTAACATGCCTGGCTCTTACATGGGTTCTGGGGATTTGAACTCAGATCCTCACACTTTGCTCACTAAGCCATCTCCTCAGCCCCTATTCTTTCTAAAGCACAATGGGAGGGTAGTGCTATCCCAGCAGGTCAAATAAGCCTGCTCTACCCCATGGCTGGATGAGGAAGTGTTTGTTGGACAACCCCCTGACTGGGAGACCTGGGAAGGAAAGTGTTGGGCTTGCAGAGGTCAACCTGCTCTCTCCCTGGAGGGGAGTGACTTTCAGGGGAAGCCAGCCATTCACTTCCCCAGCACTGGCTCTTCTTCCCCACAGGCCCCATCCTGTGTGGTCCTGTGTTGCACATGGTTCCATCACATTGTAAATTTACTAAGAATGACCACAGCTAAGTTCTCTAACTTGGCCTTCATCTGAACAAAAGCATCAGTGAGAGGCTCGCAGCCTCCTTGTTTGTTGTGCAGATACTGTGCAGAAACAAGGCAGAGAGGAGAGGCTCTACTTGCCTGAAGTTCCCTCAAGCACAGGCATGCATCCGCATCCTTGAACCCTAGCCAGACAGAAAGGCACTTATCTATTTTCAGTGTGGTGAGGATAAGTTCTAGCAGAAAGGGACAAAGTTCTTGGAGCCCTAAAGAGCTCTCAGGAAGCAAAAGAAACCATTCTCCTGGGACCAAAGAAGACAGGCACCCTTCCCTGAAATGCCACTGGGGTGGCGGTGCACAATGGTAATCCCATATGGATGGACTGAAGCCTGGTCCACCTCTAGCACCGGATACACACGGTGCTAAAGGGTCTCAAAGGCCTCTTGAAGGATGGGCTTATTTAGTAACTGTGTTCCCCTAGCCTGGGAGGAAAGGCTTTCTGTGATGATGCTCAATTTGTAAATTTGGCCTTGAGTGCCACTGAAAGTGACAGGATGTGTGCTTCTTTCTCCGTTCTGCCTTACTCCCTTTGATTCACCAAGGATAAAGTCTGACAGAGTGAGAGCCAAGAGCTCCAGGGCCGAAGCTGGTCAGTGCGCAGTGATTATATGAGAAAAGCCCAAAGTAATGGCGCAAGAGGAACGAGGGCTGGGAAACAGCCACAGAGAAAATGAAGGGCAGAGAGTAGCCTTGAGAGTCTGGTGGCCCCTGACAGATGCCACAGGCGTGTGTGGAAACTAGAAAGTACATCAACCAGAGTCAGCCAGAGAAATAGAATCAGGGCTGGAGAGGTGGCTCAGTGGGTAAGAGCACTTGTTACTCTTACAGGTTCATCCATCCTGGGTCAGTTACAGTATATAACTACAGGTCCAGGAGATCCAACACCCTCTTTTGGCCTAGAAGGGCACCTGCATGCATGTGTACACACACACACACACACAAATTTCTTTAAAAGATGAAGTAAAATCATCTTTTACTTTGTGGCCCACATCTTTAATTCCAGCACTTGGGAGGCATAAGCAGGTAGCTCTTTGTGAGTCCAAGGTCAGCCTAGTCAACATAATGAGTTCCAGGACAGCCAGAGCAATATAGTGAAACCCTGTCAAAAAAAAAAAAAAAAGACAAAATCAGTAAGTCCCATATGTGCAAAAATATGTATTTAGCTAAAGAATGGCTTGTGTGTTATTGAGGCTGGCCATCTGCAGCCCTAGTACAGAGAGGATGATGATGCATCTCAAGTCAGAAGGTATTTGCTACAACATTTCTTCTTGCCTGGGGGAAGCCATTCTTGAGATAATATAGGACTTTCCAGTGGTTAGACCAGGCCCATTCATTCTCACTATGGGGCAATCAGGCAATCCACTCCACTCAAAAAATTTCAGTTATCCCCGTGCCCCCCCCAAAAAAAAACACCACCACACAACCTTTCAAAATAATGTCTGACCACAAAGCATAGTCCTGCCCAGCTGACCTCCAAAGTAAAACATCACCTAGGAAAGCCCACAGTGGCTGTTGTGCACACCTCCCCCGACCTCAGTGGCCAAGCAGAGTGGCGTTGCACATACTGGTGCCTCAAAAGGCCCAGGACACAGCAGAATGGGTTCTCTGTGTGTGCTTATTAAATATAGAGAGATAGAATGAGGGGGGGGGAATGAGAGAGAAATAAACATTTCCCATGGTTGCTTCCCTCTCTTGAGAGCAGGATCACCACCTGGAGAAGACGCCCTAAAGAATGCCCTCCCCCCACACACACACACAGTACCCGCCTGGGAAGGAGTTTAGTAGCTTGGTAGTTTTCAAGTTCTGGAACATTTAGCCTCTCTGCAGTAGTGAGGAAATGAATGGCCACTGCCTCCAGTTTCTTCCCTCCCGGAAATCATCTCTGCTTGGGCTCCAGCCTCCAGAAGGTGTCAGTAACTCGCTCAGGCCTGATGGTGGTGAACACACTGCCATAATCTTCCTGCTGCTGACAGCCTTGCCCTTGGCCTTCTTCATTTGCTGCTGCCAGCAAGAGGCCAGGGACAGCAGGACATGTGGACTGGCCTGGCCTGGGAAGTTCAGGGAGTGGGCGTGTTTGGATGCCAGCTTGCAGCTGCAACAAATTATTCTCCCAGCCGGCATCGTTTTGGAGCCCTCATCCCGTGTTTTCATTCCTGTGTTCCTTGGAGGGTGAAAAAAGAAAGAAAAACATGCTTTTTGTATTGGAGAGAACTCTGAACCCGCCAGGATAAGCAATGCTGTGTGCCTTCTCCTTGAATGATCAGCTCAAAGAACCTCTCTAAGACTCAGTTTCCCCAAATGTTGACACCCCCCCCCCCAGGGCTGTGCAAGCAAATAAGAGTTAGTGTATATGAAGAGTGTTTTACAAACGGCTGAAGTCCCGTATGACTTGAGTCTTGTTCCCGTGCTGACAATCCCCACTCCGGGAGCACCCTGTGGAAACAGTAGTGCAATCGGCCTCCATGTTCACCACCGATGGAGCACAGGTGTCCTTTCAGTTCAGTGAGACAAAGTACATGGGGGTGGAGGTATAGTGTGCCAGTAATTCCTTCTAAACTAATTGGTGTGCTGGGTACACCAAGCCCTCACCGCTTCAGAGGGGCCCTTCCTGACCACCTGGGTCCTCAGAGAAGATGCCAGTTTCTGAGGCTCAGCAGGTGGCCACAGATTTCCCCTCACAACATAAATGCTCCCATTCAGGCGATGAGTGCCTCCATTTGGCCCCCGCTCACTGTCCTTTGTATACACACCTATTACTTTTCCTGTCATCTGTGCCCATCAATGAAAATGTGACCAGAAAAATGATTGATGCCTTCCCGAGAACATCCTTCAATAAATCAACCGCCGGGGCCAGGTCCTTGCTTCCTGGAAACTTGGTTCCAGGAACAGAGCAGAAGGAGGGCTTCTTGTAAGAAAGTACGTCATTCATAGGCATGTGCCGTTTTCCCCTAGGGGCACCGATGGCTGAGCCAAGACAGGAGACTTCACATTTTGAAGCCAAATTGCTCACCAGCAATGGGTGTGACAGCACAAGCTGGCTACCGAGTAGGTTCAGGAGAACATCCTCTCCAGCCGGACACTGTCGACCTGCGCCAAGACAGCAGAAGAGATGCGGAGAGGAAACGTTTCCTCGGGGAATCAGGGATCTTAGAGTAACCAAGCCATTCTATCCCAGAAGAAAAGGTTTGTTGTGAACCAAGATCTTTGGAAATTGTTCACCTTTGGAAGAGGAGACCCTGAGAGAGTTGAGAGTAACTGAGGAATAGCTGAGTCTCATTGGATACAGGATGCTTGGGGTTATGACATCTGCTTTTTAGATGAGGAAACCGTGGTTCAAAGATGGAAAGACGCTTTCTCAAGGGCCCACATCTGGCTCAGAAAGGCGAACATGGTTGAAGTGGAGCATCGTCAACCAGGTGCCAGGCCATGAGACCCAAAGCTTCCCAGGACTCTCAGACAAGAGATCAAAAAAGACTTTGATCTCTTGTCTAAAAATCCTGGGAAGCTTTGGGGAGGAGGGTTGGAAAGAAGAAATGATGGGATCTGTGTTCATGTGTTCCATCAGCATGGGGCACAGATTGGGAGGGAACAAGGAACAGCAGAAGAATCAAAAGCTGCTGCAGGGCTGATGACTTGGTACCATGGCCAAAGTGCCTTGCTCCACAAAGTTGAGGACCTAAATGTGGTCCGCCGCACCCATGTGAAGAGACAGGCATGAGGAGCATGTATGT
Source organism: Microtus ochrogaster (assembly GCF_000317375.1). NCBI lineage: Eukaryota > Metazoa > Chordata > Mammalia > Rodentia > Cricetidae > Microtus > Microtus ochrogaster. The sequence goes on from NW_004949099.1 coordinate 26,363,521, forward strand.
CATCCTAGCACCGAGGGGATGAGCACAAGAAGACTCCTGAGGCTTACTGCTGGCTAGCCTAGCCCAAGTTGTTGGAATCCAGGTCAATGAGAGACCCCGTCTCAAAGAAAGAAAAGTGGACAGTGCCTGAGAAATGACACCAGTGTTATCCTACACACACACACACACACACACACACACAAATGCTACCACTAGCATCCAGACAACAATGATGCTAGTATGAACAGAGCAGCATAGTGATTGACAGAGGCAGAATAGCCTTGCTTTCATTGACCCTACCACCTATAGGGTCAGGAAAGGCCCCAAGCACTGACACTCTTCTAGAAATAAAAGCTGTAAATGGCCTTTGGGGACCACGGCACAGGTAGAGCAGGTTTTCTTTTGGGGCACCAACCAGCTCTGAATCATAACACAGAGACTTATTATCAATTATGGATGTGTAGCCCTATCTTATTTTTGTCCCATTAGCTCTTATAACTTAATTTAACCTGCTTCTCTTCATCTACATTTTGCCTTGAGGCTTTTTACCTTTCTTTCATTCTGTATGTCCTACTTGTCCTTCTTCTGCCGTGTCTGACTGGCTGGTGGCTACCTGACTGGCTGGCTAAGCCCAGGGATCTCCCTCTCTCTCTCTTCCTGTTCTTTCTTCTCTCAAGCCTAGATTCCTCCCGTTATGTATTCTCTCTGCCCACCAGCCCTACCTATCGTTCTACTGCTTAGCTGTTGGCTCTTCAGCTTTTTATTAGACCAATCTGGTAGCTTAGACCAGCAAGGTAAAACAAATGCAACCCTTCTCTACATAATTAAACAAATGCAAGCCAAACAAATGCAACACATCTTTACATAGTTAAAGTAATGTTCTGCAACATAAAAAAATGTAACGCATCTTTACAGGAGAGTGATGGGCACTGAGGGGGTCACAGCAAGGCATGAGAGGCTCCCTAGAAACCACCGGAGACCCAGCCAGGCTCGGTTCGTCCAGGAATGCAAAAGAAACAAGCTGTCCTCCCTGTCAGTTTATCTGTCCATCTCCAGGAGGAGGCAAGAACTCATGAGGAATTCCCGCAACTCGCAGTTCCAAACACGCCTGTCTCAGCCCTGGAGCCTTAGCTGCCCTCCTCCATCAGCTCCAACAACCCAGTAACTTTTCTGTTTTAATTCTGAAAATTAGTAAGGCCATTTTTCCCCAAATAGGCACCTGACAAAAATCTGCCTTCCCAGGGTCCAGAGCACTTTTTGACAGGATGACCTTTCTTTCCCTTCTGATCTGTTATACACAAACATTCATTTCACAAATGTGTTCAAAACACCTATTGTGCACTCAGTAGAATTACCTGGAGATTATATACTCATTGGAGCTGAACTTGACAAACGTTACTAAAGCTAGGTAAGAAACATGTGGATGTAGCTCACATACCAAGCTTGCCTGGGCATGTACGAGGTCCTGGGTTGAGTCCCCAGTGCCTCAAAAATCAAAACGATCAAAAAGCCCAGAATCCATACTTTCAGAATTGTAATTCCATCCTGAATATGCTTCCCTGTGTGACTGTGGGAAAGTGTCCTCATATCTCCCTGCCTTAGTTTCTCCTCCTTTAAATGACAATATGGTATAGATATATAAGTATATATCTAAAGTCCTTTAAATGGTGTTAATGTTTATAATTCTCTTGGACCAATCAGCACATACACACGCACACACACCCCATGGAAGCAGCAAACAAAACCTCGGCAGTGCCAAGCACAGCCCAGGTCACACAGCGGCTGAAGGAGTCTGGACAGCGGGCAAAGGCAGAAGCCCGCTGCTGAGAGGAAATTTTAAATAACCGAAATAGCATTTTTCACCCGCCAAGCTGGCGAACATGACAGAGGAAAGGAGCTGGGGAAACGTGGCACTTGCTGATGGGAATGAACTAGAGGACCACCAGCAATTTGCACCAAACGGCTGCATCACCTGAGGTATTTCTGACAGCGTGAATCCTTCTAACGATGGAATTGAAAATAACCAGGCAAAAATGGAAAGCTATGAAGGACTGAGGTTTGTCAGTAATAGTGGGAAAGAACAGAAAGTGTCTGCTATGTAGACCACACAGAAAGAAAATCCTGGGAGCTGACATGGAGATTGTGTGTGTGTGTGTGTGTGTGTGTGTGTGTGTGTGTGTGTGTGTGTGTGTGTCTGTCTGTCTGTCTGTCTGTCTGTCTGTCTTGTCTTGTCTGTCTCTCTGTCGGGCAAAGGGGAGGAGAAGAAGAATAAAAGGAGGGAGAGGAAGAAGCAACTATAGAATGAGATACATAAATGCAGGCAGTTTTATGACTACCCATAGAGAACGGTCTAAAAGGGATTTTATAAACAAATTAACTCAATTATCTTTAGATTAAATATTTGTATTATCTGCACTTTTCTATTGTTTCCTGGAGATATAGATTACTTTTAGAATGGGAAGGAATTTATTTTTCTTTACGTTATTCTTTTGGTTAGCACACCAAAAATCAACTTTATTGTGATGTTTTTATATGTGTATATATGTATGTTCCCATTACTTTTCTCATTGTTATAATAAACTATCGGACAAAAGAAACTTAAAGGAAGAAGGGCAGCTTACCGTTCCTACTCTGAGAAGGCACACAGGGCAGTGTGGCGGGAAGCCAGGCAGCAAGAGCTGGTGGCTGGTCATGCTGACGTCACGGTCAGGAAGCAGAGACGTGAGCTCTAGCACGTACCCCACTTTCTTCTCTTTTCTTTCCTACTGGATTCAGGACCCCAACCCTTGGGGTGGTGTCACCCACATGCAGGGTGCCCATTCCCAGCTCCCTCTTTCCCTTAGTTCTTCTCCCTTTCTTTCTGGCCCCCCACCCCTTATTCCATTATTCACCCCCGGTCCTCCCTCCTCCCTTCCGTTAGACCTCTTCTTCCTCTCTCTCAGCCCCCTCTCCACTTCCATGTGATACACACACACACACACACACACACACACACACACACACACACATTTACATCTAGACTCTACACGTGTGAGAACGTATGTGATATTTGTCTTACAGGTGATCATTATATGAAGTGAAATAAGAGTTTATTCCCTAAATGTTAATGCCCAGGGTGTCTTCAGCTACCAGCTCTTGTTCTGCCCTAGTTGCGGGAAGTGCTGTCCCCTCAGGGTGGTGGGAAAGCCTGGTTTCTCAGCCTGCTTGGACTTGGGCATTTACAAATAACAACTCCATTCACAAGGACCAGATAGGCAGCCAGCAGGTGGCTTCCAGCCAAGGGATGACACAGCTTTGAGAGCTGGACACCTCCTCCATGGCTACCAAGGAAACAGCTGTTTTCCTGCCCCCAGTTCACAACAAGGTGTCCAGCTCTAGGGACATATCCTTGTGAGAAATCTGCACCAAATTAAGGCAGAATGGCCCTCTGTGACCAAGTGTCTGGGCCACCAAGAGTTCATAAATTCTTCCCTGACAAGCCCCAAGAAGGAGAGCTGGCCTAAGACTCCAGATCACCAAGTTCACCACGCCATGTGACCAGAAGACAGGGACACCAGGAGTCTAGAATGTTAGGACCTCCACAAATACCTGGTATCTTTGCATATTTGTTAAAGACTCAGACATCAGTTTAGCCCGGACATGCTGATTGAGCCCCTGCTGACCAAGCTGCATCCAGTACATCACACAACATCAGTAGACTCTTAATTCTACTGTGTAGTCCTCTGAAATATCAGCCCCTCTTACCATTCCCGTCTCAACCTGTGTGGGGCTCGGCTTCATAGGCAGGTGTCCCCAACTCAACTGTTCTCCACCTATGAATTCCAGCTCCTACCAGATAAACCATGGTTAGCAACCTTAACTATCAACTCTCACCCACTTCACAGCAAGAGAAACTGGAGTTTGAACCTTGCCTGAATGCCGGGCTAAATGGTATCAAACCAAACCTCTGAGCCCGCCTAGCACTGGGGCCTTTTTCTGAGAACCAGGCTTTCTCAAATGGGGCCTAGGCTTTCTTGGAATCACAGTTCCATTGTGGGTTCACGCAGGATCAAAGTCCCAATGCTGTCACACACTAATGGATTATCTTGAGTGACACAGCCTCACCATGTCTCAGTTCACTGACATGATAATGATAGCCATGTCTTTCAGGCTCTGAGACTGCGCAGCAAGTCCCCCCAGAGTGCAGTACTTATGGGGTGAAGATGAGCTGGTAATGAGTGTTTGAGGACTGAGGAGTAGGTGTGACCTCAGTGCCACAAGCCCAGGATAGGCACCCTTGAAGCTCATTGGTCACCAGCCTAGCCTGAACAATGAGCTTTGGCTTCAGTGAGGGACTCTGTCTCAAAAGCCAAAGGTGGAGAGAGATTTAAAAAAGACACCCGATAAACCCCGGTCCCCATTCACACTTATACCACAGGCATATGTGCACATGTTCACATACCACATCACACACAACCACGGCAATTTTTTAAATGTGTTGCTTGCATACAGTTTGCATTTATTTTGTTCACTAAACCCTCCCTTGAGGCAATCTCTGGAAAGAGAGGATCAGATAGCTTCTAGGCCAGTAGGAATAGTCCCAAGGGGGTCTGGGTGGTCAAGCTTTGGACAGACTGGTTTGGGGGCAAGGGGAGTCTACTTTCCCTTCATGGGCTTCATAAGAGGAATGATAAGCAAAGGCTTGTCTAAGCTGCTCCAATCCAGCATCTCCACATCCCAGCAGTTCTCAGTGCCCAGCCCGGCCCAGTCTGGCCTGCCCTGACCCAACCCGACACAATAGGAGCCATGGGAACTGGAATAAGACAATGAGAGAATCATAAAGATGCTAAATTCTAGGGCCAGAGAGGACTACAGAAATCATATATTATAATCCCTTTGTTTCTCAGGTAATAAAAGCCGGATCCAGAAGGCGACTGAATTGGCTCTGGCTTTTTTTGGTTCCTAGGATGTTTCTATGGCTGGATTCCAAGCCTGTCTATACTTTGCAAGCCCTGGGCAGTGACTCCTCCTGTTCCTGGGCCTTCAGCCACTTGCTCTAGAGGAGCTGGTTGGAAACAGACTGGTTTCAGGAGGGGACTAAGGATGCTGGCTCCTGCCTCAGGCACGGGGTTGGCTATGTATTTTGTACAAGCCAAAGTAAAATGGAATACAGAGCCCCTCATCCAAACATTACACCAGTCAGCACCATGTTACCATTAGGAAATACAGACAATAACTAATGTATGGTTTATTTTAACTCAGAGTGTGGGAGGGACCAGACAGGATCTGCACCCACAGAAGACTGTAATAAAAGTCATCAATTGCAGACCAAGTAATGCCCATGTGCCAGCTCTGCCAGGCTCAGCCACAAAAGAGCCACCATCTCAGAGGCAGTGCTATTAAACTAAGGGCCTGACCAAGAAAGGCTTTTACCTCCTGAAGCCAGACTGAAAGGCCAGAGAGGTATTTCTTTCTCAGACGCCCAAACACCAGCGCGAGGCTACACAGATCATGAAAAATGTGGCAGAGACAGCACCACAGAAGCAACCAATATCCAACCCCACGGAAGGAGGAACTTGGGAGCTAACTCAGAAAGAACTCAAAATAACCATCCTAATGTCGACAAGAGAATACGGCTGGATAAAGAGTACGTGAACAAAGTAAGACTCTTCCAAAACTTCCAAGAGGAAAGAACAGGCCAGCATTATCTTTATGAATACAAGGAAATAACGGAGAAAAGAGAGGAGGCAAAAATGGAGGGTGAAGAAGGGGGGGGAGAAAACTGTGGCCCAATATGCCTGATAAACAGATAGAAAAATATTCAGTCAAAAAACAGTAGTATGCCAGGCCCAGGAGACAGCTCAGTGGATAAAGTGTTCACTATTAAAGTGGGAAGATCAGAGTTTGGATTCCCAGAACCCACATAAAGCCAGGCAGGTATGAGACTGCCTATAAATCCAGCACTTGGGGATCCCAAGAACAACTCACTAGCTAGCCTAACCAGAATCCTTAGATCTGGGTGCAGAGCAAAGCCTTGCTTCAATCAAATAAAATGGAAAGTATCTGATGTTAACTTTAGGCCCCCACACATGTGAAAACACACACACATACCATACATGCACATATATGCAAGACAAAATACTAATGTATCTAATTCAACATCACCTTAGATGAAACCTATACCAGAATTGGTTAGTTGGCCTTCCACTCCCGTGACAAAATGCCTAAGAGAAAGAACGCTTCACTTTGGTTCTCAATTTCAAAGGCTTTGGTCCATGATCACTTGGCTCATTGCTTCTAGAACTCTGGGAGTCAACATGTCATGAGAAAAAGCATGTGATAGACAGAACAAAGGGGACAGGGCAAGGGTGTGTCCCAGAGGACTAGAACCTTCAGCCAGAGCCCACCTCCCATTTGTATCAACTCCCAGCAGGCCATAGAACATCTGGGGGTTGATCTGTATGATGAGCTCAAAGCCTTCATGGTCGGATTACCCCTGGGTGCTGATGTACTACAAATCAGACTTCACTACAAGAGTCTGTGGACCTTTGGGTCTACCAATAATAAAGTGGGTTTTATGAAAGGGATGTAAGAATTGCTCAATATATGCAAACCAGTACAAATGGAATATTTCACAGCACAATGAAGAACAAATATCATAGGATTGCTTTTATATAACTAAAAATAGTGAACAAAATTTCATATTCTTTCAGAATTAAAAATATTCTTTAAGAAATGTTGCTTGCTGCTCTTAAGGGGATGTAGCATGAATAATAAAAACCCAGAGACAGATACTGGGGTTCAAGGTAAGATCAGAAACGCAAAGCAGCCAACCACTAGAGAGACCTTTTACCTCTACCAAATCTTCAGACTGAAAGGGCGAGATCCTGTTTCCACAAATCCTCAGACTCCACACTCCAGTGAGTTCGTATCTCTTCCCCTTTATATTCCTCTCTCCTCCCAGCCATATCACTCCTGTCTCCATTTTCCTAGTGCTGGGATTAAAGGTGTGTGACTCCCAAATGCTAGGATAAAGATGTGAACCACGACCACCTGGATCTATTTCTGGATTAATCTTGTGGTAGCCCAGGGTAGCCTTGAACTCCCAGAGACCCGTCTGCCTCTGTCTCCTGAGTCCTGGAATTAAAAGTCTCTCTGGCCTGTATGGCACACAATCCTACAGAGCAGGCACTTATAGAAAGATCAACTCAGACTCTAAAGTATATGTTAAATAAACAGAAAGGAATGAAAAAGACCCCCAGAAACAGATTGCATAATGCTTTATTAACTTTGAATTTTTTAAATGCTAATGAGAAAGGAACAGCTGCAGAGAGACATCAGATAGTAGAAAAAAAACTATAGAATTAAATCAGCCAATATACTTTAAAGATGTGCTGACCTCAGAATGGAAACCGGGACATGTGTTATGTTGGGGAGGGGTTTTGCTTTTGTTTCCACAAGGGAACTGGAGTTTGTTCCCATTACCTACATCAGAGGGTTTACAACCACCTGTAACTCTCCAGGTCCAGGGTACTCAATGCCTTCTTCTAGCCTCTGAGGGCACTTTAGCTCACGTGTGTGTGTGTGTTACACACATACACAAATGCACATACAAAATAAGTAAATAAGCCCTTAAAATAATAAATGAAAAATTTAAATTATTTTCATCTGGGTATGGTGCTATGTGTCTCTAATTCTACTGATGGAGAAGAAAATCAGGAGTTTGAGTACATCTTGGGCTTTATGTCAAAGTCATTGTCTCCAAACAAAGGGACAAACATTTCCGAACAGAAAAGGTATAGGAAGAATGTAAACCGACATAAGAACGGCCACACGTGACACTCCACAGCTAAGTCTGACTCGATGGTGAACAGCTGCAGGCATCTCTGGGGTCAAGAAGAACCAGGAGGCACTCTTCACTTCCACTCAGCACAGGAGTGGGAGTTCCAGCCAGAAATGTCAGGCAAGTGCGACAAGATGTCCCTGTCTGCAAAGGAGTAGAAACATCTCGATGGCATGGTCTTCCACGGAGAACACACCCCACTCAAGCTGCTGACACTAATACATTAACTCAAGAAAGACTCAGCTGCATTTCTGCACACCAACAACCATCTAAAAAGAAATTAAGAAGACAGTCCCAACCACACCCAAAAAGAATGAAATACTTAGGAATAAATTTAATCAAGAAGGAGAAAGATCTGAATTCTTATTGTTAAAATGCCCATATTACTAAAGACAACAAACAAATTCAAAATGATCCTTATCACAAGAACAGGAAAAACGTTCCTAAAATTCACAGGAAGCCAGAAAGGACTCTGAATAGCCAACACAATCTAGAGTGGAAAGAAAGCTAAGACATCACACATTCTGATTTCAAACAATATCGCAAAGCCATTGCAATCAAACCAGGCTTAAAGCAGGTCGTGATGATGCATGCTAGTAATCTCAGCACTCAGGGGTGGAGGCAAGAGAATGCAGCCAGCTGAGTCTGTTTTTAAGAAACAAAAGAAAAGCCTGCAAAGATAAAAATAAAGAAAAATAAAGGGCACAAAAGCCCAGAACTGGCATACATAGATAGATGGAACAATTGAACAGCACAGGGAACTGTAAAGGAACCCACAGATCGTTAAACTTTATAACCAGATTGTGACAGTTAAGCTTGGTTGTACACCTGACTGCATCCAGAATCAATGAAAACACAAGCTACCAGGCACTCCTGTGAAGCACTATCCTGATCAGATTATCTGAAGCACGGAGACCTGCCCTGAAGGTGGGTGGCACCTCTGGTGGCAGCAGGGATAAAAAGACAAGAAAAAGGAAAGCTGGGTTTTGCCTGCTTGCCCTCACCATGCTGGCAAGTCCACCTATCCTGTCGCTGTAGCATTCCTTTACCAACATTAGAAGCAACTCCTTCCACCTTCTCACTTAGACTGAAGACCAGCGGGTCTCTGGGAATCGTCCAGGTCTTCAGGGCTGAGTTGAGATGGCACAGGCAACCAGCCTCGTGGACCAATATTTATTCTATCAGTTATGTTTCTGTAGAAAACCCTGACTTAATACAGGTACCAGGAACACACAATAGGAGAACGGTCCTCAAAGAATTGAAAAACAGGATATCAACATGCAGAGGTATGAAATTGGACCTTGATCTCACATTATCTGATACCAACAACTAATAAAGAATGGATTACAGATTTGCATGCAAGACCTGAAGCTTGAAAGCTCTTGGAAGAAAGCATAGGAAGTACCTGAACTAGCCTTGATGATAACCAAAGGTTAGGTAAGAAGATCAAAACCAAACAAAACTATTATAAGCTAAAAGGCTTTATACAGCAATGGAAATAGCTGGGAAAATGAAAAGGTTGGATTAAAATGTGCAAGACTCATAGCTGATAAAGAGTTGGTGTCAGGGACTCCTACAGCTACTGAAAAATAAACATCAAATAATCCAATTCTAAGATGGACCCAAATAGACAATTTTCTTCAAAGAAAACATAAAAGGCAATAGGTTCATGCCAGGGCACTAAGCATCACCACCCTCTGGGTAAGTGCAAGCCTGACAAAGGGCTGGAGAAGTGCTCAGGGGTGAGAAGAGCTCTTGCTCTTCCAGAGGACCAGAGTTCAGTTTTCAGCACCTAGCTCAGATTCACAAATGCCTATAACTCCAGCTCCAGGGGATCCGGAGCCTTCTTCTGGCCTTCGTGAACACCCATAGACATGGGGCATATATTCACACAGATACACACATATACATACAGATAAATAAAAGTTTAAAATAAACCTTTGGAAAAATAAGTAAGTGTGGCAAGAGAATGGAGAAAAGGGAAGCATTGTGCAGTGCTGGGTGGGGTTACTATTGCTGTGAAGAAACACATAACGAAAAGCAAGTTGGGGAGGAAAGGGTTTATTTGGTTTACACTTCCACATCCTAGTCCATCACTAGGGAAGTCAAAAGAGGAACTCAGACAGGGCTGGAACGTGGAAGCAAGAGCTAATGCAGAGCCATGAAGGAATGCTGCTTCCTGGCTTGGTTCCCCTACCTTGCTCTGCCTGCTTTCTTATAGAACCCAGGACCATCAGCCCAGAGGTGACCCCATTCCCCAGTGAGCTGGACCCTCCCCCATCAATGACTAATTAAGAAAATGCCCCACAGGTTTGCCTGCAGCCCAGCCTTACAGAGGCATTTTCTCAATTGACACTCCCTTCTCTCAGAAGACTCTAGCTTGTGTCAAGTTGACATAAAACTAGCCAGCACAGTCTTTGTACCAATTATGGAAAACAATGTGGAGGATCCTCAAAGATTTTAAAAATAGAACATCTGACCCAGCAATCGTACCTCAGGGGTGCATCTGACGTGTCTCAAAGAAAGACCTGCAGTCCATGATCACTGAAGCAACGTCCACAGTTGCTCAGATACAGAAAGTGTGCTACCTAAACACAGCGAGACACTAGCCAGCCTTGGAAAACCTTGTCCCTTGCAGCAGCAGCACTTGAAACTGCAGACACTGTGCTCTGGGTAATAAGTTAGATGCTGGTGTATGCTATATGATCCCACTTACATGTGAAATCTTTAAAAAGTGTCCCACTCAGAAGCTGAGAGTGGATAGCCCCATTGCTACTGACCAGGCCAGTCTTTCTTTCTGTGATGTCCTTGAGTTTCAGCTACTGCCCCAATCCCTGGCCAAGATACTTCCTGTTCATGTCTCAAAAATTCTGCCTCACCAAGTCCTCCTAATTCCATCATACTCTACCTCTCCTTAGTGCAAGAAATATCAAATATGAGTCTTTTCTATCAAATACTATAAAACTTGTGTTTAGGGCAAGGAATTCAAATCTTTTTTTATCTCCCCTACCTCTTAACACTTTTATGTAACTGACACACACACATATATAAACACACACACACACACACACACACACACACACACACACACACACACACACCATCCAAGTAAAACCTTAGTTTACATTA
>NW_004949099.1:26374550-26380498 GCF_000317375.1 Microtus ochrogaster
ACACACACACACACACACACACACACACACCATCCAAGTAAAACCTTAGTTTACATTAAGGTCCCCTGCTGCATTGAATAATTAGGTAGTCTGGCACAGTGACCGCTTTCTCCTTCCTCCATTTCCTATGTGCCAGTTCTTTTAAGACTAGCCAATCAAACCCCAGCCAAATGGGAAACAGCATGGTCACCTCCTGAGTTAGAATAAAAACCAAGTGCACTTCCTGCCTCTGTGTGCCGGACCTTCCAAGCACAGCATCTTGGTCACGAGTAAAGTTTGCTTTGTCCAGACACTTCTGTCCGACTGGTCTCTTTCTTTAGACACCCAGAACTTCTGTCTAACATTAGTCTCTTGCAAAGGTACGGTCCAGCATAATTTTGTAGGGTTTTGATTAATGCCTACCACCAGGAGCCAGGGCAGCTTTATTTATGTGTGTCTTGATGCCTTGCACAGGAATATATATACTGAGTGAGTTAACCAATGAGACAATCCTGGGAATATCAACATATCCAGCTGAAATAGAAGAGTCCCCTCATCCATAACAGGAGGGTGAGAATCATTGCCTTGAAGCAGGTTATGAGAAATAAACAAAACTGTGCATCAGAAGAGCCTGGTGCAGGAGAGGCTATTACATTTGAGGACAGAGTCTATGATGCTGGCGGCAGGAGGATACCAAGGGGGTCCTTGAGCTTGTAGTTATGCAAAGGGCTAGGATGCAGGACACCCCCCCCACACACACACACACAAACAGTTCATCTACTGTCGCTATCAGGGCTTCTTAGGAGGAAGGAACTTCAGGCTGGTTTGTTTCTGTTGTCTTTTTAGACTGAATATGTTTCTCCTCGTCGTCCAGGAAGCATGTGTAGGTGAGGGCAGAGGCAACTAGCTAAATCCAGCAGCAACTAGCTCCAAAAACTCAGTCCTTCTTCTACACTGGGTTGCCTTTTCCGGGAAATGCTTGACCTAAACTAACTTTAGCCTCCCCTTACTTTTATATACATTGACTGACTCTCCACGGAAATTGGGTAAACACCCCAGTTCACTGTACAGTCGCCCCCTCAAGCTTTGGCACCTCTCTTGCCACTGAAAAGCTTCACAGGGATATTTAGTGGAAAAAGATTACTAAGTACCACAGTCATTTTAAGCAAAAGGAGAGTTAGCAATCCGTGCCAGACTATCCCCACCCCCACCCCCCAGGGACCGGAAGTACACGCTCTGGAGCTGCTGGCCTCTCGCTAACTCAACTTGCCCTCCTGGGCTTGGTTTTCAGAGTTGTCTGGTCTGGAGGCAGCTGGGCACTGAGTTATCCACCAAGAGCTGCCCAGTGTGTCCAGAGACTGGAGGGGTACCTCAAGGAGACTGCCCGCAGGGGAGAGCTGATCCTCTGTAGCAAAGCTGGGCTCCTCTGACCCTGCATAATTTGGAGTCTGCAGGGAGCTAAATATCCCTTGCAAAGAATCACAATCACCTTTTGCACTTGCCCAGCTTTTGTTCCCGCTCAGAACACATTCTAGGCTATTAGCTTGTTAGAGCCTCAACAATAACCCCGCGAGACTACAAGCAGGAGTCATTGCCCCATTCCTCGGAAGAAGAAACTATGACTCAGGACATAACCATCATCGGGAGCAAAATAAACCATTATAAAACCAGTGTTTTCTGTGTGCGACAAGCTTCACTTGAATTATCTCAATTAATTTCAGAAAACAAGTTCTATTACCATCTCCATGCCGCCGCTCAGAAGTTAAGAGTGTGGGGAGAGCAAGATTGCTTGTGCCACATATCAAAAAATGACAGTCTGGATTTTCAAAGGCTCCATGGTTTGTCTTTCCAGGTGTGCTCACACAAAGGGCCCGATGACAGGGAGCCCCCAGACACAGCTCATCGGGGTTCCCACTCCACAGCCACAGGAACAGGTGAAGAGAAGGAGGATGGCCCGCTGCTCTTCCGGCTGACGCGTTTGGGGAAAGTTGCTGATCATCCAGAGATTTTTCTAGATTTTTGAGGGGTGGGTCCCTCGCGAGGCTCCTCAAATTGAAAGTACAGGTATGTTGACTCAGTGTCTGGGTCACAGGCAGGTGAAGACACTACACTGCTCGCCTTGAAGATGGAGAATCAAGTTAAAAGACAGGGGAACCCAGAACCTACAGGAAGAAGCCAAAACAGCCCCGTTGAAGCCATTGCTAATTTCAAAACCTCCAAGAACCATAGACAAGCATATAGGTGCTTAACTGTATCAGCTTTATGAAACCAATATATCAACTATCAACACAATTTTACAACCCTGGCATCATTTCATGGTGGAACCTCATTCTGTTGTCAGTCATACATCATCTCTCCAAAGCTCCCAGTTTATGAGCAACCAATCGCCTTCTGCCTATGGGCTTACTGTTATAGACATTTCCTATAAACGGAATCACATAATCCATGGACTTTTAGGTCTGGCTTTTGTTTTTTAGTTTAGCATATTATTTGATTTCACCCATGCTGGAGCATGCATCAGGTTCCATTTCTTCTTATTGCAAAAACACCCTCCAGCTCTATAACTTATTTCTTCAGCTGTGATAAACACCATCACCAAGAGCAACTTGGGGAGGAGAGGGTCTATTTAATCTTATATTTTTAGTTGTGAGCTGAGCCTTTAAGGACTGAGACATCCTTCCATCCTGGGTCTTTATAATCGTACAGATTGTAGTTCATCATCTAGGAAAGTCGGGGCAGGCACCTGAGGCAGGAACTGAAGCAGATACTGTAGGAAAAAGCTGTTTTCTGGCTCGCTTCCCATTGCTTACTTCTTATACAACTCAGGATCACCTGCCCAGGGGTGGCACCACCCACGTGAATTATTAATGAAGAAAATGCCCCACAGACTAGCCTACAGGCCAATCTGATGCAAGCATCTTTGTAGATGGATTATATAAAGTAGTCCCACTCTAGCTTAGAATTGAGTATAATGAAGGGTTCTTTATTTAGGGGTAGCCCCACAGATCACGGTCCTCTGCACAAGTGGGGACAGGAACCGAATTCAACAGCCCAGAGAGAAGCCACACAAACTCTATGTCTACATTTATAGTACAAGAGACCACACCCAAGTGGGCTGGTATCTTAAAGGCTATTGGCTGAAGGAGTTCTCACAGAACTCTTCTGTCTAAAAAAAAAAAAAAAGAGTTCTAAGCCTAATACAAAACTATATACAATAAGAACAAATATCAAGTATAAAAATTAGAACTAAAACCAGCATAAACAACAACAGGCAGGAAACATATGCTAAATGTTTTAATAGTTATCCTATACTAAAAAGTCTAAGGCTTGTATTAGCAATGGCTTGGCTAAGTCATGAAAGGAAAGTAACTACAACTATCTAGTCTTCAACCCCATCAAAGATCCAAGAAGGGAAATAATAATACTTGAGTAAACAGGAAACATAATCAAGCAACTTTCAAAATGGGCAATAAATGACAGAGACAACTGGCTACCTGAGCAATCACCCGAAGTCTCATTTGCATCGTTGGAAGAATTGGCTTTGGCTAAGGTCTAGAGTAACTGACAGACCATTTTCAGAGGCAGGAATATTTTCAAAACCATCTTACCCTGTCTTGGCAAGTTTTCACAGTCTTTTTTCTTGTATCTTTTTACTTGTCCTGTCCAGATACTGTGCATTTTGTCAGCAGGCAAGGCATGGGCAGTTCTTTGCCCAAAGAACAATTTTGCCAAGAAGAAAACAAGCTCCAAGTGGAGTGTCTTGGGTGTCCAATATTCTCTTGAAAATAGATTGGTGCTACCAGGAGCATTGATTATGTTTCATATCAACAAAAGCCTAAGTTAATTTTTTTAGATTTATTTGCTTATGCATTTTATGTACATGAATGCTCTGTCTTCATGCACACCAGAAAAGGGCATCAGATCCCATTACAAACGGTTGTAAGCCACCATGTAGTTGCTGGAAATTGAACTCAGGACCTCTGGAAGAACAGCCAGTGCTCTTAACCACTGAGCCATCTCTCCAGCCTTCAACGCTAAGTTATTTAAATGCCATATTCCATAGTTCTTTGAAGTGGCTGAAGATTACCTGTCTATGTAGAATACAATCTCTATATATCTAAAGAACTTGATTAGTCTAACTCTAACTGTGACAAACATGTATGACTATTGACCTATAATTCTTAATACTTATATGGTTTAAAGAGCAAAACCCCATTTTAAAACATAAACAATCTTTAAACAAGTAGGCAGCAAATGAGGACAATGACCTCAAAATGTAAACAATGTATAAGTATCTTGATCAGAGTTAGAAATGTATAATGCAATATGATAAATATATTCTAAAATTGTATCAATATACAAAATGTCTTAAGCAGAGGTAGAAGCATATATGCATACACTATGACAAAATAACTTTGCATAGTTATACAAGTGTTGTAAACAGAAATAGGTGCATATTCAATATAACAAATATAATTTGAATTTGTATCAATATGCAAGAATCTATACTAATGTAAATTGTCTATAAATAAGGCTCACAAGTATTTACTCTATCACACTATTATTATTAGTGTGAGTAAGCTCATACTAATCTATCTATTATCCCATCCAATTTCTCTTTTTTTTCAAAGATCCCTGAGCCTACACAATTTCTACCCTAACCCCCAATCCTATATCAGTTATAATCACCCCTAATTGATGTTCCTAACCCTAAGGACAAACTTTGTTGGTAGAGGGGACGTCGTCTTCTAGAATTACTTCCAACTGTCATGGGGGTAATGTTCTTACTATGGGATTCTATAAAACTAAAACAATGGTTAAGTTTCAAGATTTACTGTCTGGTATAATTGTACATTGTCTCGAAAAGTCAATAGGGTTTTTATTCTGAAGTTTATACTTGAAGTTCTGGCCAGAACATTGTAAGACGGTACACCATTTCAGCTAACCAAGTAGGAAACATCTTGAGCAGCTGGTACCCAAAACAGATCTTAAAGTAGCCCTATCAGCATCATGACGTCATATGAACCAGCTGCAATCATTGTTGTGGGACCCCATTTTCTTCCTGGAAACATCAGATTACTGCAGGAAAATTTATTGTTCATTGTGGAAAACAAACATTATTCATATAGACATATATTCAACAAAAGCTATGATAGAGACAAAAATGATATGGAGAGAAGTAAAATTTTTCCTAAATTCTTTCCATTTTCTGTCCCATACCAGATGGCTCATGACATGAAACAGAAGCTAAATTTTTCTTTAAATAATATGCTTGAATTTAGAAAAGGACAGAGCAGTTGTCCAACGCCAAAGCCAGCTTTAATTTTTAAGTAAAGATATATTCATGTTCAGGTAATGAAATTTTACTCTGCAGATGACCTGTCCCCATAAGTCAGATTTCTCGCCACTTGGTGATCTTTTCTGGATAGTTATCTTTCTTCTTTGGGCATCTAGATGTCCAAGGTCTCTCAATATTTTGAAGATGAACATTTTCCTGCAAAGACAATAACAGAACCCTGCCCCAACCCCTATGAGATTTTCTTACCACCTGTATGGTTGTCACCTCTGTGGATGAGCTGTTATTTCTGTCTCAAGATGTTTCTCTTTTTCAAACCAAATCTTTATTAATTTTGATGGCATCCTTAGCTTTTCTTCTCCTGTGGAAACAAGAGTGAATCCCCTTCCCCTATGCAGCACATCTCCTGGTTTTCATACTAAGGTTAACACATCATTGAAATATACTGGCTCATTTAATTCAGAAGTTTTTTACTATTATCCAACATGTCTCTGCCACCGTTGTTCCTTTCTCATTAGCGTTTAAAAAAATTCAAGGTTAATAAAGCATTATGCAATCTATTTCTTTTTTTTTTTTCGTTTTTTGAGGCAGGGTTTCTCTGTGGCTTTGGAGCCTGTCCTGGAACTAGCTCTGTAGACCAGGCTGGTCTCGAACTCACAGAGATCCGCCTGCC
>NW_004949099.1:26380598-26385692 GCF_000317375.1 Microtus ochrogaster
CCCTTTCTGTTTGTTCAACATATCCTTTGTAGTTTGATTTGACCTCTCTATAACTGCCTGACCTGTAAGATTGTTTGGCATACCCTGTAAAACGCATTATATTATAATAAGCAAAAAAACTGTTTCATTTTCTTAGAGACATATGCTGGACAATTATCTGTCTTTATTTATGCAGGTATACCCATGATGGCCATAATTTCTAATAAATGCATGACTACTAAATCAGCCTTTTCTGAGTTCAAAGCAGTTGCCCATTGAAAACCTGAATAAGTGTCAATGGTGTGGTGTACATATTTTAATTTTCCAAAATCTATAAATAGAAATACATCCATCTGCCAGATTTTATTCCTTTGAGTACCTTTTGAGTTACTCCCTGCAGGTAGCAATGTTTGGTTATAGAAAGAGCAAGTAGACATCTCTTTATAATCGCCTTAACTTGTCATGTAATAGAAAACTCTTTCTTTAAACCTTTGCTATTGACATGACTTTTTTATGAAATTGTGAGGCCTTCAACACATTTCCAATCAATAATTGATCAATTTCTGCATTACCCTGTGCTAGAGGACCTAGCAGACCTATATGGGATCAGATGTGTGTTATGTATATTGGACAAAGCCTATTCATAAATATATCTTGAACCTGAATGAATAATGAAGTCAATTCTGTATCATCTGTTATAAATTCAGTGGTTTCAATATGCAAAGCAACTCTTTCTGCATATTGCAAATCAGTAACTATATTAAGAGGTCCTTTAAAATCCCTTAGTACCACGAGAATAGTGGTACTTTTGGACAGAATTATAAGGACTTTGTTTCACTTTACTTAAAACTTCTGATTTGTAACCTGCCTTTCCTGATTTATTTGCATCAGTATAGAATGTATTGGCTCCAGCTATTGGTGTGTCACACACAATTGGAAATTGCAGGGAAAGATCCAAATAGTTCTCTTTATAAAGTTAATTCTATCACTTTTGGGATAATTACTATTAATCTTTCCTAGAAAATTAGCACAAGCTTTTTTGCCAGGGTTCATTGCATTCTCATATTTTTTTAATTTCATCAGTAGTAAAAGGTACTATAATCTCTGCAGTGTCTAGTCCTGCTAGTTGACAAACTCTCAATTTTCCTTTTCCACATAAATTTTTAATTTTTTACTCAGTTTATGTGGTAAAAAAAATACATTCTAACATAATATCTTCCCTCTGAATTAAAATTCCTGCAGGGTAAATTTTGGTGGGCAATATGACTACGATGCAGCTACAACTTGGATCTCCCCGATCCAAATGTGCCTTCTGTAATTTCTCTTTTCAACGAAAGTTAATTCTTTCTCAGCTTCAACTATTAATTCCCTGGGACTATTTAAGCCTTTGTCACCATCTAAGGTTTTTTTTAAAGAATTATTAGATCAGGTGTTATCCCAACAGCCAGTCCTATACTGGAAATGTCTTCTAACCATCTTTGAAAGTCTTTCTGCTTTGCAATTGATCTCTCCTAATTTGAGCTTTTTGTGTTCTAATATTTATTTATTTATTTATTGGGGTTTTTTTCGAGACAGAGTTTCTCTGTAGCTTTGAAGCCTTGAAGCCTGTCATGGAACTAGCTCTTGTAGACCAGGCTGGTCTCAAACTCACAGAGATCGACCTGCCTCTGCTTCCTCAGTGCTGGGATTAAAGGCATGTACCGCCACCGCCTGACTTGTTCTAATTTTATGTAAGCCAATTTTATAACCTAGCTAACTGACAGAATCTCTTCTTTGTATTTTTTCAGTAGCAATTTGTAATCTCCATTTAGGCAAAACTTTCTTTACTTCTTCAAACATTGCTTCTAAGGTATCTGCATTTGAATCAGTAAGCAAAATGACATCTATGTAATGGTAAATTATAGATTTAGAAAATTGTTTACATATTATTTACAATGTCTGATTTACAAAATATTGGCACAGGGTAGGGTTATTGAGCATTTCCTGTGATGGGGAGGGTACATTGATATCTCCTAGTAGGCTGAGAATTATTATAAGTAGGCACTGTGAAGGCAAATTTTTCTCTGTCCTTTTCTTGTAAGGGTATAGTGAAGAAGCAACCTCTTAAATCAATAGCTATAAGATGCTCTCCTTTAGGTAATAGGGAAAACAAAGAAATTCCAGATTGTAGAGGGCCCATGGGTTGAATTACCTTGATGACAGCTCTTAGATCTGTCACCATTCTCCATTTACCAGATTTCTTTTTTACAACAAACACAGGAGAATTCCAAGGGCTGGTCGATTCTAGTTGCTCCTGAACCAGCTATTCTAAAACCTGCAATTTCTCTTCTGTTAAAGGCCATTGTTTAACCCATATTGGTTTCTCAGTTAACCATTTTAAAGATAGGGGCATTAGTACCTCTGAAGGTTTGCTAGTTGTTTTGTGTTCTTATATAGCCTGAATGGCTGGTGACAGTTTTTTTTTATAGAACCTTATAATATCCTTACCAGAAACATGTTTTTGGGCCTGCAAGAATGTATTCCTTTGGGTATTCCTTTGTCCCAGCAGGTCATGACCCCACAAATTCACTGCAATATTAGCCACATATGGCCTCAGTCTTCCTCTCTGTCCTTCTGGTCTGATACATTCAAGCCATCTCATGCTTTGTTTTACTTGAGCTAGGGTTCCAATTCCTAGGAATTGAACATCTGCCTCTTGAAGAGGCCAATTCAGATGCCAAGATTCTGGAGCAATGATAGTCACATCCACACCTGTGTCCAGTAATCTCTCAATTATAATGTTCTTTATACATACTCTTAGCTTTGGTCTTTGATAATTTATAGAAGTCTGCCAAAATGTATGCTTTCTATATTCTATTGAAATTTTTGATTCATCCTCCATGTTTAATCCATCATCCAGAGCATGTGGCTTTTTACAGCAGGCATTGGATTTTTTTCATCTTCCTGATGAGACATGTTTTCTACTGTGACTGGGAATGACTGGACCACATTTGACCTGAGGGCCTTCGAGTGACACCCCCTCCCCAGGAGTTTCCCAATGGTATCAGTTGCCTTGTTAGTCTTTTGTCCTTGTTTGTCCTTTGCCACATGTTCTACATAATCCAGAAGGTGAGACCTTTTATTTTTATCATTCCCAGAGGAGACATTATTTCAAGGAATGCCTTGTCCACAATCCCTTCTCAGATGTCCTATTCTACCACAATCAAAACATTTGGCATTTTGATGTCTCCTCATACCTTTGGAAATTGCTTCTCCTACCCAAGTCTCAGTATTATAGTCAATTATCTTAACATTCATTGTATGCATTTACTTATCCATTGGTGCTGATCTAACCTTTAAAGCCCCAAGTATCTGTTTGCATTGTAAGTTGGCATTTTCAAAAGCCAGAGATTCAGTAAGTACTCATCTAGATTCTGGGTCTGTTACTCCTATTTGTACAGCCTTAGTTAATCTTTGTAAAAAGTCACTAAATATTTCTCTTTGGCCTTGTTTAACCCTTGCATATGATTCCATTCTTTTT
This sequence comes from Microtus ochrogaster, assembly GCF_000317375.1. Classification (NCBI taxonomy): domain Eukaryota; kingdom Metazoa; phylum Chordata; class Mammalia; order Rodentia; family Cricetidae; genus Microtus; species Microtus ochrogaster. The sequence continues at coordinate 26,384,098 of NW_004949099.1, forward strand.
CCTAGTTCTTGAATTCTGAACCAAGAATTTAAAGCTGCTATGTGGCATAGGGACAAGATACGTTCTTCATAAAGAGCTTGATCCTGTGGATCAGCATAAGTGCCTTCACCAAGTATTTGATCTTGGAAAACCTCAAACTCTTTTGCTTTTCCATGTTGTTCTAAAATTTGTGCCTCTTCTTGCTAGTTTCCTTTCCACAGTAATTGCAGCCCATCTCCCAGGACCAGTGAAACAAATTGAAGCCAATTGTGTTGGGTACCCTTAGTCCTGGAAGCCCATGTCTTTACCATCTCCCTAGCAAATGGTGCAGCCATAAGATACTATTTCTTGCTTAATTTCTTTTACATTGTTTGTACCTATAGGTTTCCATCTACATTCTTTAGATCCTTTTGGGTATTTAGTACTTGGTGGTTTGTCAGAGGTGATTACAGCATAAGTAGCTAAAACTCTGACTCTGACAAGTACTGGCAATGTTAAATCTTTTCCTTGTACCTGTCTCTCTACTCAACAATTCTGATAATTTCCTCAATTGCTTCAAATATTTTCACCACTGTCTTTTGTAAAGCCTTAATCTCTTGACTTATGAATATTTCTAATGATTTCATTGACTCACATAACCTCTGGTCCTCATTCTGCACATATGATTCCAAGGTATAAAATTTTTTCCATTAAGGATAACTTCTCATCCTTGGATATTATTTGGATGATGTGCAGATTGTCTGCCATCCTGGAGAGATAATCTATCTGCTAATATAACTTTTAAACAGATTTTGATTGTCAAATTCAACAGTATGAATTCTTTCAGATAATCTCTGAGCACCCTTTGACATGGATTGAATTTTTCTGTCAAATTAGTTATCTTTTTCAACAGTATTAATTTTTTCAGGTAACTTTTTATTTTCGGTGGTATTAATCCTGTCAGCTAGCTGTTCATTATTAGTCTATAAAGACTGTACAATTTCTATAAGTGCCTTATTCTTGGCTCTGTTATCAAACCATTTTCTTAAGAATATAATATGAAAAACAAAGCTAATCCCCAATATCAAATAAATGGATATATCAGAAAAACCATATAAGCCTTTCAGAATACCATTTATAGTATAAACAAAAAGGTTATTAAATCCTGGATGGTGATATTGTCTGCAATTATATAGCTTTCAATTTTATTGATTCATTTATTAGTCAAACAAAGTTACCTCCATTGTGAGATTTCAGTCAATTGTTGTAGGTGTAACAATCTTTATTGACTAGCAGGTGTTAGGTTGCAGCCACGTGGCAGAGACATGACTGGTAGCAGCATGAACATGCTCAGTTCCACATTGGCACCTGCTTAAATACTGACAAATTAAGAGAAATTAAATTGATTCTATACATGGAGAGAGGTTTTTTTGGTGGCCAGAATATCAGGAACCCAGAGCTCATGAGCAAGGAGCACAAACCAGAGGCTGTGCGAGTCACTGTGTGGCAGGGAAAGCAGTGGGGGGAAGTGTGGTGTGAGGCTGGGAAATTGGCAAGTCACTGCACAGGAACTCAGCTGTGGCAGGAGGAACTCCTCAGCTGTGGCAGGAGGAACTCAGCTGTGGCAGGAGGAACTC
>NW_004949099.1:26386677-26390715 GCF_000317375.1 Microtus ochrogaster
CTCCTACATATTGATCTAACCCATTTCTAATCATCTGTGTAACACCACAAGCTGGCTTACCAGGCAAGATCTTAACCTGCGTCTGTCTGGAGTGGGAGAATCATGGCGACTGCCTGACTCGGCTTCTTTCTCCCAGCATTCTGTTCTGTTTACTCGGCCTACCTAATTTTCTGTCCTATCAGGCCAAGCAGTTTTCTTTATTAGTTAACCACTGAAAGCAACAGATAAGATACAAGACCCACCTCCATCACCCATGAAGTGTTCCATAATTTATTTTAAGTCAGGCATAGTAGATTCTGTACTCTGGAGGTAGAGGCAGGTGAATTCCAGAACAGCCTGGTCTACATAGAAAGACCTTGTATCACACAAACCAACCAAACAACAATACATAAAAACAAAACCAAAAGCAAACCAGCCCACACAAAGTTCAGCAGCTAGCTAAGAGAGGAAGATGTTTAGGACTAGGATGATGGTTAGGAGCTACAGCAATTGGGTCTGGGTAAGAACCTGGGTCAATCAGTCTTGCCCACTGAAGCCCCATTTGCTTATCTGTAAAATGGACTTGTAATTGGGGCAATTACTCAAAGCTTGGTCCCTAATAGACACTGAGATAGAAAGTGCTCTGTCTCTAAAGTGCAGATAAAGAACCAAAGAGCAGAGGCTGAAACATAAAACACACTCCAGCTATTCATCACTTGCCTTCTGTCATCTTTCTAAAAGGTTCTGAGAAGATTTACAACTAAGCGACCAGTCATGTTAACACTGTTTTTAAAAATGTTGAAGGGATAGAAGATAGGACTCAATTCTTTGACTTGGCCCTTACACTGATGAAGCCATTTACAGAAATTGGGACTTCAAGCATTTTGTTTGCTCAGTGCAGAAAGTGCTTTTAATGTTTTGGAGGGAGCTGTTTGCACTTCCAAAGGCCATGCTTGTTCTGCTGCTCTTTGGTGGGAGCTGCAGTGAGGAGGCTGGAGAGTGGTGAGAAGGGGGCTTTAGAAGGACTAAGTTTAGAAACTCACGAGGACTGTGTGATTTGATCTTCCATTGAGTGTTTAACCTGCAGGAAGAGAGGGTAGGCTGACCAGGTGATCTCAGGCAACTTCTTCGCCCCTCTTCCTTAGTTGCTTCCATCTGTAGAATGAGGGTCACAAAACAATTCTTCTCAGGATTAATTGTTATCAAAAAAAAAACTCTCAAGACTAGTTATCATCAAAGACTTATATAGCTCTGATTATTTACTAAGCACTAATATCGATAGTTCTGGCTGCACAATCTGTAGATTATGCATATCAACTCAACCAGGAAGGAGCATGCAAGGTTCCAATGGATAGAAGCAACCAATAGTCCTACCCAGTTATGAGAATTATGAACCACAGCAACAAACAACATGGCACATTAACCCTGAGGGTGCACCAGAAGCATACATACCTTGGCAGTGTCCAACTGTTCTCTAATTAGGCTTAAAATCCATTCAACAATAGGGGGATCATGACAGGTTCTGGAAACCTAGTCAACTACCCAGAGCTAATGAAGTCATAGATCTTGGAGGAGAAACTGCAACCACTATATTACTAAACTAGCATAATTTTTAACTACAGTCTAAATATTTGTCCTTGTACCCACAGAAAAGTGTAATCTCACCCTTCATCAAGAAATCTTCTTTTTGCAACAGATAGAGACCATTAAAGAAATGCCAAGCTCATCAAAATGTAGAGTTGTAAAGCCCAGGATCAGCAGATACATCTATACTTCAGCACCTGCACCTAAGGGTTAGGGATCATTATGGAACAGAGGGCAGAAAGATTGCAAGAGCCAGAGGAATTGGGAGTTCCTGTGAGACTGTGTTTCAATGTTAGAAGTTATACCATTGAAGTCTCACCAACAAACAGCAGCCTACACATGACCAACGGAACAAGGAGGACACTAATAAATGTTCACAAGGTGGTGGAAAGCCCAGGAGACCTCAGTCCTACACAAAACTCTGCAGGCAATTTAGGAGTGCTGATAGCAGGAGAAATAATCTTTCTCAGAGAAGAGCACACCAGTGTGTTATCCAATACCAAATGGGTCAGCCCTGAAAGCACATACATATAAGTAACAATGTACTTATATGCAAGTTACAATTATACATTTATGTAACAACAATTAAAGAAAAAAAAAGGCCATGAATTTGAAAGAAGGCAAAGAGGTGTCTGCATGGGAGAGTTTGGAAGGAAGAAGGGAAAGGATAAATGATGTGATATTATGTTATCAAAACTTTAAAAATTACTTTAAAAGCCATAAATCCTATGTAAGTAAATATTAAAATTTCTACTAGTAAACAAAACACAGTAATTGGAAGGAAAAAGATTTAATCTTACTGCCAAGAGATATCTTCTTTGGCTGTCTCAGAAACCAGTGCTCTCTCTCCCCAGTGCAGCCACCAGTTCCTCTCTCATGACTCCTCCCCAACGTGAAGACCCCAAGAAATAAAAGAGAAAGCCAAAGGTACTCGAGAGACTACCAGCGGTTAAGACCGCCTGCTCCCCTAGTGAAGGACCTGGGTTTGCTTCCCAGCACACACGTGTTGAGTTACAGTCATTTGTAAATCTGTTTCCAGGGGGTCTGATGCCTTCTCCTGGACTCCGAGGGCAACAGGCACACATGGGACGCACATATATACACATAGGCAAACACTCATACACATAAAAACAGATCTTGTAAAAGGGGGGCGGTGACAGGCTAGCCAGCGCTCTCCTGAGCACTGAGTCTAGCTCTGTTCACAGTTTCATACCTGAACTAGTTATGAGTTAATAAAGAGTGGATGGAAAGCTAGGTGCCCAGACAAGGAGAGGCCTTAGAAATCACCTGTGAAATCTCTTTTAAAGCTGAAGGAAATGTGGCTCCCGATTGAGGAATAACTTGCCAAATGCTATACTGTTATTAGCAGTAAGTTCTCCCGACTCTAGGGTCACTAGAACTAGAGGCACAGTAACTTTAGAGACTTTGCAAATGGTTCCCATTCAGGCCCTGTAGCCTCAGTTCCTTCAGAAAGCCGCCTCTTCTAAGGTCATTCTGCTCTGCCCACACTCCTGAGTTCCAGACCCTGCAGAAATCGCAGGCTTCAGATGAGTCCATTACTCCCAATGCCATCCGACAGGCTGAGAGCCTGGCAGACTGTCCTCCCCTATATCCTAAAATGGCCTCCATTAATGGGGCTGGAGAACAAATTGGCTTCCGTGGAAGAGAGTGGGCTCACTCACTTCCTGAGGGCTCACTTCAATGGAACCCTCGAACTCTCTGTGGATGCTGTTGCTAAGCAACGCCTCCCTCAACTCCACCCTCTAACATTCACAGTGAGTGGCTTATAACTCAATGGCTGAACCTGAGAGACTCAGACTGTTGGCGGGGGGGGGGGGGCTTGTCCACCTGCCTTGATCTCTAAGAAGAAGGAAACTGGGCATGGTAACCCAAGAAGCAGAACCCACAGGGTGTCCATCCGCCAGCACTGATCAGGAAGGGGGCGATTGCTAGAGTCAGGAACAACCTGGCACTGTGCTGGGGATAAAAACTAGTCTTAGGCCACCCAACATTCCTTCACTAGTACTTTCCTCGCCTTTTCTTGAGAACTACCTTCCAATAGTCCAGGTCTTCCCAGCCTTTTATGTGTCTGCTCTCTCTAAAAAAAACGCATATGCTCTGAAGAAAGGGGGGAAGAGCAGGTTGAAGAGTGACATGGAAATTTTGTGTGATATAAATGATCAATAGAAAAGATACAAACCGTTAGCAATGGCAGGAGCTGCCTAAAGGCTAGGCTCGTGTTAGGTAGCAGATTGCAATTCTGATTTACACATTTCAGCACTGTCTAGAGTGAGAAGTGCATGGGCATTAAATTGCTTGAATGGATAAATGGAAAAGAGAAAGGGAGGGAGGAAGAAAGGAGGGAGGGAGGGAGGGAGAGAGAGGGGGAGGGAGGAAGAAAGGAGGGAAGGAGGGAGGGAAGAAGAAAGGAGAAAAGAGGGAGGGAGGGAAAGAGGGAAGGAAGGAGAGAGGGAG
>NW_004949099.1:26390815-26401905 GCF_000317375.1 Microtus ochrogaster
GGGAGGGAGGGAGGGAAGGAGGGAGGGAGATTAAGTCAGCCTCCCTTAATAAGCCCGCCCCCATGCCATCTCTGGAGCTCCCTCTCTCTGCTCCTTGGCTTCCTTCTGATAGAGGCAGCAGAGCTCTGGGCAAGCACAAACCTGCTCGACAACATTAGGAGTGGCACCAAATTCACCAGTCAGTCCCCCTGTGCATTGGTCCACTTTGAGGAGTGGGTGAGATGAGGAGTTCTGAGTGCTTAGCATGGTGCCAGGCAGGCCGAGAGGACTCCATACCCATTGTGTTCTATTATCTCTGATTCAGTGTGAAGCAAGGGCTGGACCCCTGCCCAGCTGCCAACCTCCAACTGCTTTCTGTAAACTTTGCTCCTCACTGCCCCACATTGAGCCTCACACTCAGGAACGGACAATTGGGAGTTATAGCCCTCTTCCTATACCTTCTTTCCTTCACAGTGACCGAGGCTGCCTGCCCCAAGGTTGGGAAGGTCAGCTTAGTCAGGATGCTGCCAATTTCATATCTGTGCATGAAGTTAGTGAGATTGACAGGTGCAGAAACTGCTTTCCCACAGACAGGAACTTTGGAGTGGATTGGGGGTAAAGTAAAGAGAAGAAGGCTGTCTCATCAGAGAACTGCAGAGAAGCTGACCAGACAGTTTTGAGAAGCCATACTGACGTAGGGAGGAACCACCCCCTCAGAATGATGCCCATCCTCCCGAGAAACCTGCTGCTGTTGCTGGCCATTCTTTCCATGCCTCCTCCAGACTCTGAGCAGGTCTGGCCACACCAGAAGACCTTCTTTCCTAGTGGACTCTGGTCCACACTCAGCACAAAGCAGTGGTGACAGCAAGTTTGAGCTGTGGTGTGGTCTGGGACAACTGTCCTGCAGACCTCATGACCCCCCCTTCCTTTCTTGCAATTTCTATGAGTGTTTTAAAGACTTTGTTCAAGGATGTTAAACTATCTAGAGAGAGCCTATATGGGGAGCAGCTGCTAAGGGCCTGAGGGGCTGTATTTGTGAGATAAGAAGTCCCAGATCATGCCCCAGTGATGGCTTCTTCCTAGATGTTCTTTGCCGTTTTCTGAGACCTCAGTTGAGGGGCAATCATTCCCTAAAGTTCTTTTATTTTTGGGGGGGGAAGGGGAACGGTTATTTGTTTTGCTTTTGAGACAAGCACACATATCCCATATTCAATCTTGATGAATTTACTGTGTAGCCCAGGAATACCTGTAACTTCTGGTCCTCTTGCCTCTGTTTCCCAAGAGCTTGGATTGCAGGCATTCATCCCCAGATATATTTATGCACTGCTGGGGAAGGAATCCAGGGCTTCAGACTGGCTACCTAAGCATGATCCTAACTGTAGCCCTGTTCTTCCCATGAACAAGCATGTGCTCTAAGGAGTCAAGAAGTATTTGTAGCCAAAGCCATTGAGCCTGACAGGCGTGATCTTAGGCTGATGCCCTGAGTACACAGGGCATAGCTCCTTTTGCTTAAGTGAAAGGGATAGGCTGATGCTGGCACAAGGGACAGAGCAGGACACCAGACACAGGCCAGAGAGCAAAGCTCAGAAGTCTCAATGGACACAATCGTCTGTGATTCACCAGAAGCTGGTGACTCAAAGTCTCAGAGACATTAGCTAATTGTAAAAGCGATTGCAGGCCATCACTGGTGGGATCTCCTCCCACTCCAGGCCAAGGCCACTCTTGGACATCAGATGTCCCCGGTGGACGCCATCCCTTCCCTGGGTCATGGCAAACCAGAGGTACACATGTGGAAGCTGCTGCAGTCTTGAGGTGTGGAAAGCCCATTGGTGACTGGATTCTGAAAAGCAGTCTTGACTTTTAAAGATACTCAGATACGTGAAAAACAAGAGACCCAAAATGACTATACAGACAATACAGCTATCACGTAGGAAAGACTCATGGGTAAAGGGTAAGGATTATCTGTGGGCATTTTCCTTCCTGACAGAGAAACAAGACTTAGATCGTTGTTAAATAGCACCCTGGTTATACACTTGTAAACGCTCTGCTGTTTGACATGCCTGGGTACCGGTTTCACCAGGGTACCTGACAGCCATGCAGAATCCCAGTGTTCCCAGGAGCATAGAAGCAGAATCTCCTTTTTCCAGAATGTAGGTGTTCTGCATGTTCACTGAAACTAAGAAGCATTGATATGCACAGTTGTTGGCCCTTGTGAATTAAGGCTGTCTCCAAAGAACACTCATTCACCTTAGTTTTAGATAGGTCTCTAGTCCAGGTCAGCTTCCACCTCTATTGCAGCCAAGGATGGCCCTGCACTTTTGACCCTCATTCCTCAATTTCCTGAGTAGTTGGGATGTCAAGACAGGCGCCATCATACTCTGTTTATGTGATGCTGAGGATTGAACCCAGGGCTTCATGTAGAGGAGGCAAGCACTCTACCAAATGAGCTACAGCCCTAGTCCAATCACCTAATAAAAATAAAAATCCTTTTAGGTTTTATGATACGTAAGCCTGCAAAGCGCCAGGGATAAGGCTGTAACATGAAACCAAACCCTGCTTTCATAGAATTTATGTTCCACCAGGGAACAAACATTCTGTAAATAAGATGGCTAGACTCAGGGCAATACCGGAAAAAAAAAAACAGACACGGTGGCAGATTAGAATAAAGTAGTCAGGAAAAAGGACCTCTGAGAGATGCTATCCTAACTGGCTCTTGAAGAACAGAAAGAACTCAGCCTCACCAAGAGCTCTAGCAAAGGCCTAGAGAAGAGCATTGCAAAGCTCTGAGGCCAGCGTGTACGCCGCAGGGCTGAGTTACAGAGGAGTACGTGGCTGCGGCATCATGTGTAGAAGAGGAGTGGAGACAAAGGATGAGGGCCAAAAGTTAGACACCGTGACGAAGAACGTGGATCTCACCCTATCTACAGGAAGTCATAATGAGGGAAGCCGCGGGAGACAAACATCTGGTTTACATCCTCCCTGGAGCTTACAACAGCACCCATTGGGTTGCTTTAACCTCTGAGGGCCCAGATGTAACCGGGACCCAATGAGACAGCTCCTTTCTAGTCTACAGAACGCCAGTGATACCTCCCTTCTCCTGCGCTTGGCTTCTCCTCACTCTACTTCTACCCAAGCTTTGCAAGGCAGCCAGCATAGAGAACAGGTTAGACTCAATGAGGAGAAGCAAAAATTAAATAAATACAACAGGGTTCTGGTTTGACACGCATTTTCAGAGTGCCAGTAAACATCCACTGCAGGATGGATGCCATGGGACCATTCAGGAAAATGGTTCTGTAACTCAGAGGGAAGGGGTGGACCTGGGGTGTCAGCAAGAAGGCAGCTGTGTAAATTACCGGGGAGGAAGAAGCACGCAGACAGGTGAAATATGCAGACCCCAGAGCCTTAGGGCCCCAGCACTTAGCTGGACCAAGTAGCAGAAATAGATCCCCAAAAGGTACACAGAAACTGCCAGTGCCAGCAAAGGAAAAAGGAAGTCAGCAGGAGGGAGCAGCAAGAGCAATGCAGAGAGGTGGGTTCTGGAAAAGAGGACAGAGGGAGCTGTCAGTGGAGGGTCTTACTCGGGGTTTTCCCAAGATGGAGTTTTCTAGAACAGCATGCTTGACTATGAAACACTCCCACGTGGAGAGAGGCGACTGCGGGAGAGAAGGTCTTGATTAGGACAGGATCTTGACACTGGCCTCTGGTGGGAACGGGTCAGGTGGGCAGGTGTAGAACCCAGGGACATAGGGAGGGAAATGGGCAGCTTCACCTGGCCGTCCATTTCCTTGGTAAAGCCCTGGGTAGGGTCATCTGTTGGCCAGTGGCCAGCAGGAAGGAACATGTGAGGGAGATGTGAATATGAGCAGCAGATACAGAGATGAAAAGAGCTGACGTGGTGGGGAATCAATAGTCAGGGTTTCCCCTCTTTCCCAGCCTTTGTATAATTAGCACCAACAAGCAGAATGGTTGAGTTATATTCTGGTCATACCGCTGGCCCATCTGTCCCTCATGACAACCGGGGGAAGCCAAAGTGGAGACAAAGACACTAGCCCCAAGGGACATATTGCCTGGACTGCTGTTCTCACTGGGACTGTTCTTTACCCCTGCACCCCCACCCTGGGTTGCTCTCCTCACAGCCCCAAGAGCATTGCCAGATCAATGTTCTTGCCTTCCAGACATGAACCAGGTCTCTGTGCCCTGGACTCGTCTTCACCGAGCCTTGCCTTTGCCCCTGGGAAATGTTCGCACTGCAGTTGGCTTCAGGCAGGGGCTGAGAAGTCTCTCCTCTGAGCTGCCTTCTGTTGCTGTTTCCTATCCAATCGAGTGCATCGAAACACAAGACCATGGTGAAAATGTCTGGTTTACAGTCAAAGCTCCAGTTCAAGTTCTGAGTGCACTTATGATCTTGGCGAAACTACTTTCCACGCTTGCCCTCCATGTCTCCGTCCTTCTGACAGCGAGAAGAGAGGCGGTGGAAACATTAGTAGCACCCGCAGACTTCTCATGAAGACCAAACAAGCATCCTTCTCACAGCTCCTAGGCCACAAAAAAACTCTCCACACACAGGAGCAGGCATGTTACTAACAGTGGACAGCAGGGAAGAACAGTTCACAGGGAGGCTTCTACTCAAGGCTCAACACTGAAAATCTAAGAACCGGGGTCAGGCATGATACCACACACCAGTCATCTCTGTGCTCGGGAGGCTAAGGCAGGCTGATTGTAAGTTCAAAGCCAGCCTGAACTACATAAGGAGATCTTAACTCAATTTTTTTAAAAATCTAAGAATGCAGAGAAAGGTAACAGTACACTATGCTGGCTGCATAAGGAAAGCTGGATTCACTGCGGGCCCTGACTTACTCACAGGAGAGCAGAGGGGCTGGGTGGCTTACTCAATGGTCAGCATCACTGTGAGTCTGTTACAAGAACAAGCTGTTCCATCTCACAGCAGACATACCTGCCAAGGGAAGAGAGTAGAATTCAAGGAAACAGAATAGAATTCTGGGGCTGGTGAGACAGCACAGCAGATAAAGGAATCTGACATCCTGAGTTTAATCCCTGGGACCCACAGAGTGAAGGGATGGAACTGACTTTGGCAGGTTGTCTTCTGACCTCCATTATACACAATGACTGGATGGATGGATGGATGGATGGATGGATGGATGGATGGATGGATGGATGTTAACAAAAGTCTTAAAAACAATTCTGATGCTGAGCTGGGGTGTGGTGAAGATTTCCACAATTGAACAAAGATGATTGAGCACTCACAACACTGGAACTCAGAAAATCCATCAAACGCTCTAAAGGAAAAGACAGCAGAAAAGACATCAAAAATGACTGCATTCAAGAAGTGCCGGTTTCCTAACCCTAAGTTCTCCAAGAGAAGGCACAAAGGAAATCCAGGGAGATGCAGGGGAGGCCCAATGTCTGACGATGCAAGGAACCTAGTAACAACCCCCCTGGGACACACGAGAGGCAGAGTCAAGCCAGAGCATTTATGCTGGGGCTGTGGTAATGGATATTCTCTTGAAAAGCAAATTTTCACTGTTTTAATAGCCTTAAAAATATTAATGTCTTTGCTTCAGCAAATTTATTTTTTCTGTGACAATAACAAATATTAATAACAGTAGGGCAATAGCCTAAAAGAGGGAAAGTAGTTATTTTAATACTTTCATTACAATGTAAGATTGGAATCAGCCTGAAAACCTAAAAGTAAGGGATTGCTTATATAAAACGGTGGCAGATTTAAATTGATATAATAATATTATGCAAATGTAAAAGTTATTGTGAAGCAATAGAGTAACATCACAGGACAGAAAGGCTTAGAGTACGCCTAGTACACAAAATCAGACTTCAGCTGGGACAGATCTAAACACAGCTATGCATAACTTAAGTGCAAGAACAAGAATTGCAAGGACATCTGGCTGAACAGAGGAAAGCTCACTGGGAAGCAGGACTCCAGACATGTCCTTTCTTTCTAATTTTTCTGACTGTTCACATTGTGCTCTCGTGAGTAACGTGTCTCCTCTTGTGAACCATTTACTAGGTCTGGTTTAGCTCCCACAATGTCAAGTGAACTTCTGATAGTGATTTGGTGTTCCATTTTCCCTGCTAACATGTGCTAGTCTTGGTGGGCTCTAGGTGGCCTTCCTCCTTGGCTCCCAGGCCAGCTATTCTCTTTCTATCTGGAAACAACTAGAAAGTGTCCTCTTTAAACAAACAAGAATTATAAGAAAACAAAGTAACAACAACAACAACAACAACAAAAAGTTGCATGTTCCTTGATCCTGTGATGGCCTCTCCATGGCAGTTGTCACCTCTTTGATTATTTGCCTGATGAAGGGCCCAGTCTACAACGTCAAAGCTGGTCCATCTCTCTGTCTCTGTCTGTATCTCTCTCTGTCTCTCTGTCTCTGTCTCTGTCTCTCTCTCTCTCATAATTTATGATGAAACTGGATCTTTTTTATATATCTTCCTACATCCTAGATTTTTCTGATTATTATTTCTTCTGTCTTCTATATTTTCTGTATATGTTAGCATGACTGATAGGCCAAACCTAACCCATGACCCGTCTTTATTTATAAAGTTTTATTAGTACACAGCTACACCCATTTATTTACATATTCTCCATGGCTATGTCTAAGCTATGGTAACAGAGCCAAGTGTTCATACCGTAGAGCCTGTGATCCACAACACCCCAGATATTACTGATGTGGGCTTTTGTAGAAGAAATTTATTTGATTCCTGATCTGAACACTTGATTAAATTCAGCTTTAATCGCCCTCTGAACTTACGTCATAGGTGGCATTTATGGACTTCCATGGAGAGTGGGTAATGACTGGCTATCTCCTTTTTTTGCAATGTCAGCAGCTATTATTGCTTAAAATCGAGATCCATTAAACCATCAGGAGTTGTCAAATGGGGGCACTCTCACTCAGCCTGCCTTTTAATTTATTAGTTATTATGCTTCTGCAAACAGGAATTTTTTCTTACCTACTATTTAGTTACCTAGAACTAGTGCCTGCCAGAAATTAAAAAAAAAAAAAACCAGATAAAATGCTTAGCTCTTTCCTTTTATTTAAAATGCTGATTCTTCCCCCTTGAATTTAGTAGGGGTTTTCATTTTGTTGTTAATTTGTTTTTTTGTTTGTGTTATTGGTGGTCTATCTAAGACAGGATCCTATCGCATAGCTCAGAATGGCCCACATCAGCCCCATGATTCCCCTGCTTCAACCTTCCAAATGCTGGAATTATGGGTGTATGCCATGACACCCAGCCCCATCCATTAGTTTTTAAGGGAATAAATTATTGTTTTTTTCTTTTATATTTCATCATGAACTTCTGGACTTTAGCCCATTGTTAACCTCACTTGAGCACATCCTTGGCCTGTTCAAATAGGTTGTGGTCCTTCTGCTATAACCCAAATGTTCTTTGATGGCTTCCCTGCTAAGCTAAAGTGACAAGGATTTCTAGAGCAGCATTCGTCCGCTTATATGAAATTGGTCATATTGACTTTAGATTTTTGTTTGTTTGGATGTTTTGATTTTTTTTTCCAGATCTTCTGACTTTATATTATACTATAGTCTGAAGACAGGGGTGACATCATCCTTGTCTGATTGTTCTTAGGGTAGGGAATGAAATTTGGCTCTTTAGGACACACAAGTTCTACAGGCCAAACTTGGTTAAGCAGACTAGAAGCCAACATATTTTCTCCTCATCCTACATTCTCCTTGCTGCCCTTTGGTCATGTGACTTTTTCAAAGGAAAACCTCACAGCACTCTAGAGTGAAGCATGATAGTCTCAAGTAGGGAGCCCCATCAGGTCTCTACCTCCCATCATAAGGCACAGAAGGTTATCTGAACCTATACATCTGCAGTTATTACACCCCGACTGCAGGCGCATCGGGCTCTCTCTTTCTTGCCCCAAGCTTCATCTCCACACCAAGGAATCACAGCTAAGGACTAATGTATCCCATAGATACCAAAATTTGAAGGCACTTATTGTTGGCTTTCTCCTATTGAGAAAAAGTGGGAAGGGGAAATGAAAAAGCAGTTCATTTTATGTGTAGTGTGTCAACATCTGCGGTGGGCTTTGAAATCTGCTCCACTCATTCCAGCATGGAAGGGACTTTATTATTCTTCTGCTTTCATAGCTCAGCCTGTCCAAAGCTGTATGGATAGTAAGAGACAGAACTAGAACCTTTACCCAGGCCTTCCCCTTTAAGGATCGCTTTAAAACCGCCCCCCCAACCCCCAACCACCAACACCACCAGCAAACACAGTAGGACTAGACACCTTGGTGAAGTGCATCTCTGCATGAATAACCAAGCATAGTGGGGATAAAGTGCAATGACAGCAGTGTGAGCTGGCAAAGGACCTGGTACCTGCCCTGTTTCTAAGCTTTGTGAGTGGAGCTCAGGAAAGTCTACCCAGAAACAAAGAGGGAAGCTAAGACCCAGGAGGTGAGCTAGACCAAGAGAACAGGGAAGGAAGGAAAGGATTACTGGAAGACAGTACACAGAAAAGCCTCAAAACTTGAAAGGGTTTAAGGAACAGCCGCTGAGTGTTTGCCAACCCTTCCCATGGAGAGGTAGAGCCTGTCTTCCTCAGGTCTAGTCACTTGCTTTGATCAACAGACATGGTGTCCTGTGACTGCCATGTGGAACCTTAGCAGAGCCAAAACTGCTTGGACACACTTGGGTAGTCCTCATAATGCCATGAGAAATCAAACCATGGGAGGAGATCTCCCAGGAAAGAAGATAAGCACGCCATCATGGCCCATTTTATATGCCAACTTGACTGCATTCTGGAGCCCAGTTATTTGACCACACAAAATTCTAGGTGGTTCTGAAAGAATATTTTTGGATGAGATTAACACTTAAATTGGAAGGCTTGGTAAAGATTTCCTCCCCCAGTGTGAGTAGGTCTCATTCAATCCCCTTAAAACCTAAAAGATCCAACACAAATGACTCTCTCCTGCATAAGAGAGAGTTCTCACTTCCTGACTGCACTGAGCTAGAGATGCAGACCTTATCCCCCACCCCACCTCCAGACTCACTTGAAACCTTGGCCCTTTCTTCCTAGCCTCAAGTCTTCTAACCTTTAGAGGGAACTACACCGTCGGTTCCCCTGTCCCTCCGGCTCTCGCATTTGGATTAGCAGTATCTTACTGGCTCCCCTGGGTCTCAGCTTGCCAATGTATTTTGTAGATCTTGAGGCTTCCCAACCTCACACTCCCATAAACCCATTCTTCACTATAAATATTTTTCATACCTTTCTGTTTCTCTGGAGAAACCTAGCTAATGCATCCTCTGATAAACAACCTCAGCTGGACTCCTTGCTGTTAGCCATGTGGACAGGTTGTCTTGTCTGGCAGAACTGTCACATGGGGCTACAGTCCTAGCAAACATCACATAGGATAAAAGGGCTACCCAGGTGAGGACAGTCAACCCCCAGAATCGCAGGAGTTGACCCTAGTCACTGATGTTTGGGGGCTTGTGGTGCATCAAGAAATGATTAAATGAGGGTGATGGTGTGCTAGAGGAAAGAAAGCCAGGGTAAGGGGAGCAGAAAGCACAGGAGGGATAGGGCGGGATAACAGAGGAAAGAGATGGAGAATGGGCAGTGCTAGATCATGCAAGACACTGTTGCCATGAAGGTTTTGGTTCAGAAGCTAATGTCTTATTTGCCTCCAGTTTCCTGCTTCCTGTCTCTCCTTGTCTACCGTTCTGCTTTTAGCTTAAGATTTGTTGTCAAAGTGTTGTGCTGTATGGCACATCAAGAATTAACCAGTACCAATAACTAAGTGTAGAAACTATACCATGACCACTCCTGCACACATTTTTGGGTGTGTGTTCACACGTGTGGAGAGAGTATGCATGCTCACGTGTGCATGGAGAGGCTAGAGGTCAACCTCAGACGCCATTCCTCAGGATCCATCTACCTTATTTTTTGAGGCAGTGTTTCCCACTGGCTTGATGTCACCGATAAGGCTAGGCTTGTCCAGCAAGTCTTAGTGGCCCACGTGTTTCAGTCTCCCTGCCTTTGTGAGGGCAAGCATGTACCTTCACATCCAAATTTGCGTATGGGTTTTGTGGTTCCAACTCAGGTCTTCGTGGCTATGCCACAAACATTTTGCTGGCTGAGCTGTCTCCTCAGCACCTGAAATGAGACCTTAAATCCCTAGGCACCAAGAAAATGTGCAACAGTGTAAACTTAGCTATTGTCATGCCTGGAATCTGGCATCCAGGCTAATGGGCCTTTGTGGGTGACTGGGTCCTAGGGGCTGTGAGCCAGTGAGTGTATTAATCCCTTGATGAGTTCACAATATGCTGGTACTGGGTGTCAGAACCTAGCCAGGGCAAGTGAGAAAGTGGGACCTTCTTGTTTGTCCTCTCTGCTTCCTGCCACCCTAGGGGAAGCATCTCTGCTCTGCCACACGCTGTCCTCCATGACACTGTCTCACCAAAGGCCAGAAATAAAACAGTCAACTAATAGTGGACAGAAACCTCTTAAAAGTGTGAGTCAGAATGAATCTTTTCTCTGATAAGTAATTTTTCTAAGACAGTCGACACAATGATGAAAAATGACTAACACAGCTTTTAAACCATAAAAGGCCTCAGTCTATGGTTTGCATGGAGGCAGAAATCATCCGATCTGAATCTCAGCCCTTCCTTTCTAGCTGATTGGCCAGTTCCTCATTTATGTTAGGAAAAGCCACAGAGTTGAAGAATAACGCTATCTTCTGAGTCTTCCCAGCTCTTGATACTTAAAAAGGGAAACCTTTAGACTTAAAAGAAAAGATTTAACCCCAATTATGCCTCAGACGCTTGGTTTTTACCACTGAAAGTCATAGCTCTCCAGACTGTATCTCTCTGATACAGATGCTTAAGCATTTGATGCGTCCTCTCTTTATTTCCCAGAACAATGAATATGGAAAGCGCTTGTAGAGGCTGCAGCAACAAAGGGAATAACAGATGGTGCTAATGGACTGAATAAAATCAAGTTCAGCAGCAGCATCCTGTTGCTATGCACGGTACTGTCTGATACAATACATCCTGTTGCTATGCACGGTACTGTCTGATACAATACACCCTGTTGCTATGCACGGTACT
>NW_004949099.1:26402005-26419684 GCF_000317375.1 Microtus ochrogaster
CCTGTTGCTATGCACGGTACTGTCTGATACAATACACCCTGTTGCTATGCACGGTACTGTCTGATACAATACACCCTGTTGCTATGCACAGTACTGTCTGATACAATACACCCTGTTACTATGTGCTATACTGTCTGATATAACACACCCTGTTGCTATGCTTTATACTCTCTGATACAATACATCCTGTTATTATGTGCTATACTCTCTGACCCTATAATCCTGCTACTATGTGTTACACTGTCTGATACAACACATCCTGTTACTATGCCCTATACTATCTGATACAATACATTCTGTTACTATGAGCTACACTGTCTGATACAATCCATCCTGCTACTATGCCCTATGCTGTCTGATACAAGTCATGTGACAGTGCACTTTACTGCTGTCATTCCTACCTACTTTGTCAGTACAAATGCTAGAACTACTGCTGTGTTTGCCTGCACAAGATCAAGCCAGTCAATATTTCAGAATAGGAGGAAAAGGGCTCACAAGACCCCACTCCCTGCTGAGGAGCTGTTGACAGTTGGTGACTTCTGGAGGAGGAAACGTCAGCTGTCTTTAAGGATGAAATCAATGTATTAGCTGCTTCTCTATACCAAGGTAACTTAAAAGAAGAGAGGGTTTAGAAGGATAAGAGCCCATTGCCACCACGGCAAGGAAGCATGGCAGCAGGCAGTATGGCAACTGGAACAGCAAGCTGGGAGCTCAGAGTTCAATCTTAAACCACAGGTGGAAAGCAGAGAGAGTGAACTTGAAATGGTGAAAGCCTTTAAACTTGAAAAATCTGTCCCCAGTTATGTACTTCCCCCAACAAGGCTACACCTCCTAAGCCTCCCCAAGCAGTGCCAATAACTGGGGGCCAAGTTTTCAAATGTCAAAGGCCATGAGAGAGATCTGTCATTCTAACCAAAGTCCCTAATAGGTCAGCCACGCTACAGTGCCGGCTCCACACCTATTAGTACATGAGCAGCACAAACTAGCCTTGGTGGGTTAGAAAAGAAATTCTTTTTAAGCACATGAAGCTTGGAAGAAGCTAAATGATGGACCTGGGAGAAACTAGAGGGAGGAATGGGAACGAGTATGATCAAAATATACTGTATGCCTCTGTGAAATGCTCAAAGAATAGAAATTGTAAACACTACACCCGTGAAGGTCGAGGTTATGCTCACCTCCCATTGCTCAGTGTGCGGCTGATGCCAACACAGACTCTTCAGATCACTCATTCCAGCGTCTTCTAATCAATGTGTCCTCGTTTTGTTTGGGATGCTACACATGCTGGACCTCTTTGAAAAGTTCCCCGGTTGTGAGAGTGGACTATCACCCTAGAACAGACCTTTTCTTGGAACTGATCAAGTGCTTAACTTGGGGGAAGAAAAGAAGTCTCTGAAATTAAAACCAGGATGGCAGATGGCAGATACCCGTATTTTCTGGGGCCAAATCTACTGGCTGCCTATATACCATGTTGACATAAATTTGAGAGACTCAGGCTTAACAGGAAAGAATGTTCGCTTGTGTGTGTCTGTGTGTATCTGTGTGCATGTGCCTGTGTGTATCTATGAGTGTGAGTATGTGTGTGTCTGTGTGTATCTGTGTGTGAGTGTGTGTGTCTGTGTGTATCTCTGTGTGTATCTCTGTGTGTGTCTCTGTGTATCTGTGTGTGAGTGTCTGTGTGTCTGTGTGTATCTGTGAGTGTGAGTATGTGTGTGTCTGTGTGTATCTGTGTGTGTGAATATGTGTGTGTCTGTGTGTATCTGTGTGTGAGTGTGTGTGTCTGTGTGTATCTCTGTGTGTGATTGTGTGTGTGTATCTCTGTGTGTGTCTGTGTGTACCTGTGTGTGTGATTGTGTGCGTGTCTGTGTGTACCTCTGTGTGTGTCTGTGTGTATCTGTGTGTGTATCTGTGTGTGTGAGTGTGTGTGTGTCTGTGTGTGTGTGTGTACTGTGTTCTGTATACTGTGTGCTATGTTTCATGTACAAGAACTGGGGATGAAGTAGAAGGCTGTGTGCCAGAATGTGAACCTGGTAATTGTTCTGACTGTAGAAATGAATGGTGACTATGGATATGCAATAAAATAGAACTATAAAGAAGCTTGGAAGGGCCACTCAAAACAGGCCTTGTCGTGTGCTAAAGAGAATTAAATGAAGCTGGAACAAATGCAGTTTCCACACACATAAACATGTCATCTGGCTGCTCCTTACAAAGGTGAACCGGTTGAGTTCTGAGGCAGAAAATTTGGGAAGACAACAATTCTCCACAAGCAAAACAAACAACTTGTGTGTGATAAAATATCATAGTTTTAAAACACTCTGAGGACAGGAATACATAGAAACAAAAATAAACCAAGCACCGTAAAGGGCCGAGCCTTTCAAGAGAGAAGACATGGCGCTACAGGATGCGGGCGGAATAGCTCCACACAGACACAGCGCAGGGGCAGCCAGGCATTTAACAAGCCTAGAAGAGTGTGTGATTCCAGTGGTGTGACCATTAGAATCCCAGGGAGTCCCACCCAGAATACATCCTCCTGAATCCCCCGGGGAAGACTGGGCAGAGGCAGCAGAGAGGGGCCATGAAGAGGAAGATGAGTCTGGGCATCTTTCTAAGGGCAGATATGGGCAAGGGACTGAGGGGATCTGGGGCACATCGGAGATTATGTCTAGTCTTATATCTGAGTTCCTGACACAGGTTTAAACCTCCTGGAATTTCTGTAGTAATACTGTGATGTTTGTGATTTATAATGTTGAAGAGGCGACTCCTGGTGGGCTCCTAGATACTATCAGGGTAGGGTCTAGTCACCCAAACACCAGTCAAGTGACCAGAAAGGTGGAACCTCTGACCAACCTAACATCTGGAGGGTGTCTACTGAGCTCAGTGACAAAGCCATCAAGTGAATCTCTGCTGTGGGGAAATCACTATCTCAAACACAGTCATCACACCTTATCAGCCACTGGTTCCAAACTGCATAGACTCATCTTTCATAGAGAGTAGAGTAGGGTTTATCACCTATGCACACCCTCCTATACACTCTAAATCTTCTCTACATTACTTGCCCCACCTAATACAGTGTAAATGTTACATAAATAGTTGTTATACTGTACTGTTCAATAAATAGAATTATTTAAGCTTGTACTTGTTCAGCATAGGGTTTTTGCTTATTTTGGGGTTGTTTGGTTTGACTTTGGTGGGGGGCATCAAGGCCAGGGCCTTGTACAGGTCAGACAAGAGCTCTTCCATTGAGCTAGGTCCTCAGGCCTTGGAGATAAGGTCCAATCTTGCCTTGGACTTGCTGTATAGCACAGGCTGGCCTCTGACTCATGGTTTGCCTCCTCGGTCTCTCAAGCGCTGGGATTGCGGGCATACATCACCATGCCCAGCTGAAAGATATTTTTGATCTATATTGAAATTTTGATCTATGTTGATGTAATACGTGTTATGGAAAGCTGGCTATGGTTCTTAGCTGATGGTGAACTGGCTAGCACAAAGTCTAAATCCTATTCAACTGCAAACCAAATTAAGCCAGCGCCTATACTCGCAAGGCTAACAGAAGTAGTATTTTATCTCTATGCTCCTTAATTCAAAAATGATCAAGGGTATTAAGATACGAGAAAACAAGTGATGTAGTCCAAAGTCAAGAGAAGACATAGTCGGTATGAACAGAGCTAAAGGTGGCCCAGCTGCTGGAATTATTAAACAGGAACATTAACATTGATGTAACAATGTAGGAGCAGAGCTAAATGGTAAAACTGTCTTTTTCATAGATAAAAAAATTTGTGTTTGTATAGAACACCATGGTTCTCAGACGGACGGCAGAAACACAGACAACAAGTAAGTTTATAAACAAGAAGATGCAATGTATTATAAATCAGGAGTGCTGACCACAGTGATGCACACCTTTAACCCCAGCAGTGAGGAGGCAGAGGCAGACGAATCTCTGTGAGTTTGATGCTAGCATGTTCTACACAGAGACTTTGGGCCAGTCAGGGCTACACAGTGAGATTCTGTTTCAAAAACTTAGAAAGTACCATTATTTGTTCCCCAGTTTTATCCACTCAAAACGTTAATCAGAGAATAAAAGAAGCCTGACTGGCAGTTACACTGGACAGTGGTGTTAACTGGCGGTGGACTGAAGGGAACATGCCAAATGCTGGATTATTTTAGTCTTGACAAGGATGATGTCACATGGATGCATACATTTGTAAATTTTAATTAAACCATTCACTTTAGATTTATATACTTTCCTGTGTGTATTTTGAAAACCCAGTGAGTGGGCCTGGCCCCATGCCTACAATCCCAGCTCCTTCTCAGTGAGTCTGGGACCTACAAGAATCCACCACAAGGATGGAAGATCACACAGCCTTGTGAGTGTCTACGAGGAGAAGGGGATAAGAGTAACTGCACTGCACTGGTTTAAGGATCAACTCACTCTGTCTGATTCCTGTCTTAATTCATTTTCTGTTCCTGTAATAGAAACCTTGAAGCTGGGAATCTAATTTAAAGAGGAAAAAAAAGGCTTACCTTGGCTCATTCGCGATACCAGCATCTGCTCTACCTCCAGTGAGGGCACTGTGTTGTGTCTCGGCATGCTGGAGAGCTGACGTGGACATGAGAGGATGCAGAACACGGACTGGGGGAGGGGAAAGACAAAGAGCATCATCTCCATTACATAAGCAGCCCATTCTGTGGGAACTCTAGTTCCTGTAAGGACAGTCTCTCAGGTGAGACACAAGTCCCTGCTGAAGACCTCACCTCCCGACACTACAGAAAACAAAGTCAGCACGAGTTCTGGTAGGGTCAAACCACAACCAAAGCGTAGCAATTCCTTAATTCCCACAGCTTAAAAATTGAGAGGATATTATTTTTATAAAATGCAGTAAGTGCCGGGCGGTGGTGGCGCACGCCTGTAATCCCAGCACTTGGGAGGCAGAGACAGGCGGATTTCTGTGAGTTCGAGGCCAGCCTGGTCTACCAAGGGAGTTCCAGGACAGGCTCCAAAGCTACAGAGAAACCCTGTCTCGAAAAACAAAAAAAAAAAAATAAAAATAAAAATAAAAATAAAAAATAATAAAATAAAATGCAGTAAGTAAGATGTATTGCAAAGACTCAGTTAGAGATTGGCTGGTTGAATGCAGACTTTCTGTAGGAAGTAATGCCCTAAATGGCCCTAAGCACACGGGATAGCCTACGAAAGTGCAAAGGAAGTCAAAATACCTCCAGATCTCAATAGAACATGTTTGTGAAGTAACGCTCTTACCGCTGTAGAAGCCAACCCCACTAGAAACCTAATGATGTTGAAAAGGCCTCTGATTGTTGCTATCTGATGGAGACCATTCTACGGGCAAGCAGGGAAAGAAGGGACTCCTTCCGCAGTGTTTCTGAGAAGGACATCTGGGAGCGGTCGGGAATTAGCTGCGTTCATTTTGGAATGGCCACATTCCTTCTCTTGATGAGCAGATACGCACGGCTCACTCTATGACCGTGATCCCAGCTGCTTTGGGATCTGGCGGGAAGTCCTCCCTGAGGGGATGAGGAACCAGTGACAAGAGGAAGGGTTTAGCAATATGGAGGAGAATGTCAGCCTTTCCATTCTCTTCTGTGTGGTGCTGAGCTACCGTACTACCTCCCCACCCCACCCCCAGGCCTCTGGACGCTGAGATATAAGAATGAAGTCATGTCTACAAACTCAAAGCTCCTCCAACGATCGGCTAGATTTAGCTACCAGCAACTAGTCTAATATATTCTACTTATTTGATTTTGAAATAATTAACCACGGGATGTATCGAATCTCCTTTGCCCCAGGGAGTAGTGTTTATAGGACAGATACACTTTCTTGAAGCTGCTATGAGGATGTGAAAGATTGCCCCCTTCCTTTGCAAGGGGTTGTCATGATCACTGTGGAGTATGGCAGCCACCAGTCAGGGACAGGAGCTGCTGACAGTTCAGGAAATGCAAGTGACATCACCCCAGTGTGAGGACATTAGTCTCCCAAAGTCTCCACTTGTTTCTGAGCTGGAGACAGGCGGGCTGCAGGGAGACTGAGTGTCCCTGTGTCGTAGAGCAGAAGGCCTAGGGGTTCCAAAAGATCACCTGGGCCGCTCTCTTCATCCCGGTTCGTCCTCACATTAATCAAGGACTGGCTCCCAGTCAGGGTCAGAAGGAGAATGAAAAGCCTCTAGCAGGACAGGTATCGGATGTCTGGAGGAAGCAGGGCCTGTGACCTCAGTGAGAATCTTCAAATGGCTCTCCAGAGGCCAGGCGGGTGAACGGCCTGGCCTTGTTGTCAGTATACCTCAGCTTCTCCCTGGGCCAGGGCCCCTCCCTTGGCAAGTGTCAGGAAGCAATCACTAGTGCATTTGCTTTTCTGAGGGACAGCCCTCACTTCCCCGCCTCAGTTCCATGGCATTGGGTAAATGACTGAAGTCACTGAGCCTCGGTTTTCTCATCTTAAGATGGTGCTGTGGCTACACTAAGCTCTGGCTTAGGATGCCGGGACCAAATACTGTAGTTATCAAAAACAGGCCTGGGCCAGCGAGATGGCTCAGTGGATAAAGGCACTTCCTGCCAAGCCCAAGTTTGGTTTCCTGGCCCCACGTGGTAAGGAGAAAACCGACTCCTGCAAATGGCCCTCTGATGTCTCCACACATGCTGCGGCACACTCCCTGTCCCACCACACCCAAATGAATAAATTCAGTTCTTAAAACTAAACTTAACACAAGGGTGAATTAAGAAGACCGCTCTGAAATGAGACAGAGACCTGTTCCAACAGGCTCAGACCTACATGTGGAAACTGTGGACATCACTTTATCACCAAAACCACAAATAGCATGGGAGCTCTAGACGGAAGTTTCCAGAAAAGACTGCCCAACCCACCCAAGAGCTAAAGAGAGCAAAAGCTCAAACTAAAGTTTCATTTTCGCTCGAAATTTCATCTAACAGGTTCACCGAGCGCTGGAAAGCAGCCCAAACCTTCCAGCTCTCAGCCCGGCTCCCAAAGTTGTGGGGAATCTCAGGCAACCTTAATTAATGGCTCGCCCGTAAAACACAAGCCATCGGCCTGAATTTCAAAGTGGGGTTGCAAGAATGAGATGAGATCATGGGTATCAAGCATGGGGCTTGGTTGCAAAAGAGCAGCAATCCGTGACAGCCCAGAAGCAAAGCAAGTGAGTCAGTCAAGTCTTCACTGCTTTCCCAGGCTCACACACGGCCTCCAGACACTGCAGCAGTGCAGTTACTGTCAGCGAGCCTGCTGCCATATCTGGCTTCCGCAGGCTGCACCTAGGCTTGTTTTTACATTACCTCTGCCCTCCCCAGGCAGCCACACCAGCACCTAGCCCAGGCCTTCCCTAACCTTGGCTTCCCACACCTGCTGCAGCCCATAGCACAAGGCTCAGAGCTGGGGAGGAGGGGCATTAAAAAGACTCCAGTGTAAGGACAAGTCATGGAGCAGCCAAAGCTCACCTCCTCACCCATGTGTGGCAGGTGACGAGGCTGGGGCACAGGGAGGCTAGAGAGATGGGTGGGATCACGGCTGAAACGTGCACAGCACTTTACTTTAAAAACAGAACCAGTTTAACCGCCTAACCCAAGCCTTGGTTTTAACTATAACACTGGGTGAAATCTCTCAGAAGTTTCTATAGGGTCAATGGAATAACTGTAGCAGGAAACCAACCAATCACTGAGCACCCTGACTCTGAACCCAGAGCCAATGAAAGAAACACACCATGGATCTGAGACCCAAGCCAGGGAAAGAAACATCTTTATCCCTGAACCCAAGACCAAAGAAAACTGCCCTGACTCTGAAACCAGTGCCAAAGAAACACACTTTGTCCCTAGAATCAGAGCCCCAGTGAAAGAAATATGTCCTGGTCCTAAGATTAGAGTCAAAAAGCTAAAAGGAGCAGTGAAAGAAATACAGTTTGGCCATGGATTCAGAGCCGTCTCTGCCCCAACCAACTAAATTTACCAATCCCTGAGCAGGAAAAACTAACCAATCCCTCTTCTCCCTAGGAAAACTCTCTTCCCTAAGAAGCCATATATAAGCCTCTTTGCCTGTTTAGTTAGAGGCTGCCGTTTATCCCTCCCTGGCAGAGGCAGCCACTCTCCTGAACTCCTCCTTCTCAAGTAAATCTCTGTCTCAAAAGAGTCTTGGGTGATGATCTTCATTCTCTGGTGCAGAATAGAAGAACCTGGCTGGGATGTCCCTTTTGGGACTGAGCTGAAAAACCTTGCTGAGACACTCCCTTGCTGAGCAAGGCTGAGCAGAACAGAACAGAAAAACCTTGCTGTACACTCCCTACGAGGGGATGATTACTTCTCCCTCCAGAGCTGGAGGAGATTGCTACATTTCTGCAGGGGCTTCCCTTTTAGCAGAAGTATCATCTTGGGTAGGAGAAGAAGTGGATAGCTCTGCTAGGATGTTCCTTTAGGGAACAGAGCAGAGTTCAGCTGTAGTGGCTCTCCAGGAGAAGAGCAGGATTGCTATATCCTGTAGAGAGACCATCCCCCACCACACCCCAGTTTCAGGTAGCCTGGCTTCCCAATAAGTCAGGACACCTTCCCTCCAGGGCTGGACTGTCCTGTTGCAGCTCCAGCCTCCAGAGCTGTCCTATTGTGGCTCTACCCATCAGAGTTGTCCTGTTGAGGCTCTTCCCCTCCAGAGCTCTTCTACTGCAGCTCTAAGTTCAGCCTGGCTTCCCAATAAGTCAGGATATCTTTGCAGCTCCACAGCTTTAACACATTCCCTTACAGTCTCTACAAATTAAAATTCTGATTTGGGGCTAAAGCAAGGAAAATAATAACTTTACATGGTGATGGTATTGGGGATAGGCAAAGACAAGAGAGATGGCTCAGCATTTAAGAGTGCTTGCTACTCTTCCAGGACCAGAGCTTGGTCCCAGCACCATGTTTCTCATGCACTTGTGGGATACCATGCCTTCCTCTAGCCTTAGTGGCTTGCTTGTGCACGTGGGCATGCACATGCACACACATACATACGCGCATGCACACACAAATAAATAAATAAATCGTTAAATATTTATACAGTGGGCTGGAGAAAAGGCTCAGTAGTTAAGAGCACTGGATGATCATTCAGAGGACTTGGGTTCAACTCCCACCACCCATTTAGAAGCTCGCCATCTGTAACTCTAGTTCTAGAGGATCAAATACTTTCTTCTTGTGGCCTCCTCGGGCAATACATGTACATGGTACACATGCATGCAAAGGACTCACACATATAAAATGAAATAAATCTTAATTTACACTCACACACATAAATACACACACCACCGTTTTCCCTTACGCCATTGTGGGAAGCATTTCTAGTCTGACTGACAGTTTCCCTAAGAAAGACAGCCAGAGTTGTCATAGTCAAGTTGAATGGAGAGTCACTTAGCGCCTTGATGGTGCTTCCAGGGACAATTACAGCATAGCTCAGCTTCCCAGAACCCACTCATCTTTCAGAAAACCAAGTTCTTGAGAATGTCAGTCACTCATAATGGCATCAGGGAGTTCATAGGACTGGAGAAGTGGCTCGGTAGTTAAAAGGACTTCTGCTCCTTCAGGTACTGGGGTTTGGTTTCCAGTACCCACTCTATGGCTCACAACCATCCTTAACTGCAGTTTCAGGGGCTCCAAAGCCCTCTTCTGGCCTCTGCTGGCCCCAAACATGTAGATAGTGCATATACATACAGGCAAAACACTCATGAATGCCAAGTAAACATAAACAATCTTGAAAAAAACGCAAACACATAGTTTTGATGAATACTACCAGATCAGGAGAAATAAGCCTCCTGTCTTCTTGAAAAGATGCATCCCCTGCATCAGAGGGGGCACCGACGCCATGCCAACCTTGAAACAGATGACATCCCTTTTCTCAGACTCTATCTGTAGCACTGACGTGGCTGCTCAACTTGCCCACTGAAAGAACGAACTCCGTCATTCTGACACAGACACAAAGGACAGGCTCAGGAGTCCACCCCAGCTCTTTTCACACCTGTTCCCAGCCATAAAAAGTGTTCTGAGGCAGCTTGTCTGACAGCGGACTTGACAGCCATATTTAGTTTCATAAAGACACTGTTACCCATTGGGCAGTTATGAAATTTCCCAGTAATGCGTACAAGGAGCCCCATACCTCTCCCCCCAACCCCACTCCAGCTCAAGAAAAAAGTGAAGCCTCAATGGTGGTAAAGTTGGTGACATTTGGATAGGAAGTGAAATGCTGGATTTAGGTATGGCGGTAGAGTTACAGGTGAGCAGGGTTTGTGATGGTATAGACAGAGTGAACGGTAGCATTTTAAATGATACAGGCAGTGCTGGGGTTTGGCTGAGGCTCAAGGACCAGGCAAGGACAGTTCTGGGTAAAGAGTGGATGAGGACACAGGCAAGGGTGTTTCTATCTTGGATAGAGGTAGGATTTGCTTAGGGTTGTCTCAGACTGAGGTTCAGGATTTGGATGAGGATGCTCAGCCCACTGGCTCAAGTTTTCATGAGGGATGGCAGGGCAGGCTCAGTGACAGGGGTCATGTCTGTATTGTACATTACTTGGCTCTCTTTATAAAGCTGAAAGCCTGAGCCTAATTACTTGAGGTCAGGACACATGTCCTCAGCTACCTCAAGGATCTGCCCTGTCATGGGCTGCAGTCACCCCACAGCTACACTGAGACATCATCTGTATCAGCGCTCCCCCCGCAGCCCTGTCTTCCTGAGGACTTTTCCTTCTGCCTGAAAGAGCCAGTGGGCAAGCACCCAGAAGTTCTTAAGGCCGGTGATGTGGGCCTAGAGTCCAGCAGGCCAGGCAGGCGTGCTGGGTTTGGAGCTCTGCCGTGTGTGGTGGAGTCACACAGGAATAGGAGGCAGGGAAATTGAAATCAGGAGGATCTGTGTCCTGTCTTGGGCAATTAATTCCTTGGTCCTCATCTAGAACAGGGTTTTTCATTCTTATCTGCCTGGCTTGGAGACTGAGGGAGTAACGAATGTGGAAAAAGCATCCCAGGGCCGTAAAGCAGCACTAGCAATGATGATCATCAACTCTGCACAGAGACCAGAAGGCAGCCGCCGGCCGGTAGATGACCCGCCCCAGGCCTCTCAGAGGAAGAGCTTCCACCCAGTGGGTCTTCAATTCCTCATCACACACTGGCTTTAACAATCTGAGTCTCAAAGAGGGCAGAGCAGGAAGTGAATCTGGGGCAGCATTTACGTCACTCAGCCACAGTAACAGGACACCGGAGAAGCGTGATGGCTCATCCCGGCTCATTCTCGAGCCCTGCTTTCTGTTTCAGCCATGATGTTGGTACATAGTGGCTTAAGTTTCAGTGACAAGTGCCGCTGGGACCTTGCTGGAGCCAAACAGTTACTCGGGTATTACAGAGGCTAACAAGCTGACAGCCAGAGCTGGCCCAGCAAAGAGCCCAGGAGGCATGAGCAATAGTCTAGGCTGCTCCTCACTCCAGATTGCTCTCCAATTGCATCCCTAAATTTCACCACTAGAAAGCCATTCCCGTGACCCATTGTTTCAAAGCAAAAAGACCTCAGTGTACCAAGTCTTAAGTCTCAAGACCAACACAGTGGTTACTCTACAGCAGATCTTTCCAGTCTCCCACGAGGACTATTTTTTTTTTCTATTCCCAATTCTTGTCTAACAGGTGATCATGTTCCCAGTCCACCGACATGCACACTATCCCAACATCTCCACCTATGGCCCAGACTAACCCCCTTGTATCCAAAGCCTTATAGTCCTATGTTTTCCTAAATGCCCAAGTGACCCATAATGACAAGCTCAAGCCAATATACCCATGGGAAGTTGACGCCTGTCCCTATTTCCTTCAGATACTCCCCGCCATGGTTTATATACAGCTAGCATGCAACCCCTAAAAGCTCATGGGTGCCGAAATTGAATCCCTAGTAAGAGGTAATAAGAGAGTAGAAACAATCTGACTAGATTTTTATTATTTCATTTAGGGTCTAGCCATGTAGCTCAGGCTAGCCATAAACTTGCAGCTATCCTCTTGCCTCTGCCAATAAGATTATGGCCTTACCTACGGACACATACATCAAGTCAAAATGAGCCCTTTTCTTCTGAGTACACAGTCTTAGCCATTTTATTATAACTAGAAATGAACTAGGCTTTCTCCAGGGCCCCTGGCAGTCTTTCTTACCTCTCCCTTTGCTTTTTCTCTCCCACTTTTCAACTCCCTCCACTTCACTTGGTTTACCCGATCTGCTCAAGTCCAGTCAATTTCCTTCCAGTACCTGTTGAAATATCTCTCCACCACCCCTCTCCTTCAGCCATGGCCCTAGAGGGTCCATTCCTGGTGTGACCAGGATGCAGCCCTGATCATACTGCTCCTAGAACCCCGTGCCTTTAACAACTGTCTCTCAGCTGTGGCTCACAGTCCCCACCACAAGACCCTGGCCTCCTGGCTCTACCCTGGCCCCGCCCAGCATCTCCTGCACAGTGAGCCTCCATCCAGCTCCAGGTTGGGCATGAATGAAGGCTCAGTTTTCATTCCCGGTGTTCTTTCCCTTCTGCTTCTGCAGGCCAGCTGCTATTCCTCGTTACTGACTCATATCAAGGTTTCCTTTCCCCTGACCCCCAGTAGTAGACTATATCATAGCCCCCAAAGGCATCCAGCTCTTGAATCCTGGGCTTGCAGTGTCACATTAAAGGGCAACAAGAGCTTCACGGTGTGCTGAAGTTAGGGAACATATGAAGGGAGTGCACCAACCACTTTTTCTACTGTTGTGACCAAAATATCTGACAGAAGCAGCTTAAGGGAAGGAGGATTTAATTTGGCTCATCGTGGCAGTGAAAGCATAGCGACTCCATGGTGGCAGGAGGGAGTATCAGGTTCTCCCCATCTTACACCACGATAGAAAATAAGCAGAGCAGTCAGGTCGGAGAGGGTTGAGCTACAAAACCCCAAGCTCACCACCCTTACCCTGGCCAGTGACTGGCTTCCATCAATGAGGCTTCACCTCCCACATTGCCACAATCTTTCAAAACAGTGCTACTTGCTAGAAACCAAGTGTTCAAATCCATAAGCCCATGAGAAACACTTCATACCCAGGCCACAATACAGAGATTCTCCTGGGTTGTCCAGTTAGCCATGCAATCACTGGCTCTTAAGCCTTGTACTTAAATATCAGAACAATAACCTGATGTGGAATAATTCTTCACTGTGGAGATGTGTTGTTCTCATTGTTAATAAAGAACTAACTAGCCAATAGCTAGGCAGAATTCTTAGTCTCAGTGTGGTTATTTGAGAGCTGGCAGGTGAGACAGAGCTGACTGCTGGTACAAAGAAGAACTCTGCCCACAATAACCCCCTTTTAAAATATTCCTTCCCCCAGAGCCTGCTAGTTAATAAGTAGATTTGCGGCTCCAAAGAGGTCATACTTAAGGATCCTGGAAGATTGTCCAGTTGACACAGAGTCATGAACACTGCCAACTAACATCTAGGGCACCATCTTCCCCCATCCTCACTGAAGTCCCGGGGTATTACATCCATCTTCTCCTTGGCATTATCTGTGAGCCACTGGAAGAGTGTGTGGGCTGTGATCGATCTTAACTTTCATGGGTTAATTCTCTTCCAGCCAGAAAGATTCTGGGAATCATTTCCTGGAGACTTCTGGAAAACAGGCTACCTCCCACTTAATAGGAAGTCTTAGAAAGCTGTGCCTCACCCCACAGGGTATAGTCCCTGCTGCTACTGGAGCTGTCACCTGACCCAAAGGAGGACCAGTCTCAGAGGAAGCTGATACTGCACTAGCAGAGTGGAGAGATGGTAAGAGGATTGCCACAGGAAGGGTCAGTCCCAGTCCATGCCAGCTACCACACATGCATGTGACTCGTTAGAGCATGAGACAGAGATGCAGGGAGCAGTGCTTCCCAAGTTCCTTGTGGTCAAAGACCCATGGCTGTCTGAACATCTCTGCACCAATCTCCACACACACCCTTTCTTTCTCTCTCTCTATCTTTAGAAAACAAACAGGCAAACAAAAACAAAAGGAAAATATGTTTAAAAACAGAAAATATATAAGCAATATTATACACAGACACAAAATCAAAACAAAACCCATTAAAACAAAAAGTCAGAAAACATAATATAGAAGCAAAAGACTAGTAAGACCAAAAAAAAAAAGCCCAAACAAAGAATATGAGACAAAAAGTCTGTTAAAAATACCATTGAGTTCGTTTTATATTGGCCATCTACTGCTGCTGGCCCTTCAGTGTGGTTTATATACCCAGTGAGAATCCATTTGGAGAAAACTAATTTTTCGTTTACAAGTAGATGTTGCTTCTTTGTTGGGGGCAGTGGGGTGGGGATGTTTACGTCCACTTCTGGAGTAAGGAGTTTTAGAAGCATCGCAAGCAGTGCTCAAACTTCTGATGGGAGTGAGCAATGACATTCTGGAAGAGCGCCCAGGCCAGGCTGCCACGGCACTAGGGGCATAGTGACTTGCCAACCATCTGGACTGTGACTCAAAAGAAAAGATAGCCCAGAGCTGGAACCCAGTGAAGCAGGCAGGAGGGCTGCACAGCTGGACAGAGAAATGGACATCTGACAGAGAGACATTGGGGACCATGACCATCAGTCTTGCTGGAACTCTGTCCGCACTCCCAATGGAGGTGCTGGCCATTTGCTGAAGCCACAGGTGGCCAGGACGGCATGTAGGCTCATCTTCCAGATAGAATCTCAGGAACAGAGGCCCAGAGAGGATACAATTCAGAAGGCAGGGGCTGGGATGGCCTAGGTCTATGTGTTCCTGATACTCAAGTCCATGGTTCTGATCCTTGAGGGAATCGTGACTAACCATGTTGCTCTTGCTATGACAGGCCATATTTCTCTAGATTTATTTGTTTGTTTGAACTAAAATGTCCTTTCTGCAGTCATAGGGCAAAACTGTGGAGGAGGCACAGAAGCCCCATTGTCCTCAGACTCCCTCTCATTCCTCCTCTCTGACCTCCCTCCCTTCCCCACACTGAGCTGTTACCAGTCCTCGGGGCTTCCCAGATGCCCAGGCTCAGCTCCCTCGCTAGTTTCCACCGTCTTTCTTAAGTATTCCAGGAATTGTTTACATACTGTTTACTTTTTACCCCGACCACCACTCCATACTCTAAGCTCCGTAAAAGAAGAGGCGCTCCTCGGGGCCTGAGCCCCCAGTACCTATAAGCAGTGCCTATCATATATTAGGTACTGAATAAATATTTAAAGAACCAACCAAGTCACTTACACAAAAGTAATGGAGACTGCCCATGTTCTTTCCTACAGTGTACAGAATTGCAAGAAAGGAGGACCCTTCAAGAGAACAGAAGTGTTCTGGGAGGAAGAAAAGATTTGCTGAGGCCTTGCTAAGGGCCAAGCACCAAGCTAGGCAATAAATATATATTATCCATGACAATGGCTGTGCATGGTAGATGCCCTGTGACAGGTTAAATATTAACCCATTGCAATTAGTCTCTATTAAAGGAACTTAAGGAATGGGAGATGAAAAGAAGGAGTTTGAGTCTGAGATGGAATTTTCCTAGTAACTATCTTAGCACACTGTAGGCAAAACTTACCCTGCCTGCTTGCAAGAGGGACTCCTTTAGAGATCACAACTTCTCGGTTATGATAGAGGGACTGTCACTGTCCTGGTGGGGGGTTTTCAAGTCAAGGAACTTTGTGTACCTCCCGCTGCAGACATGAAGTTTGAACGGAAGACCCTTTGTTAATGGATGGCCAGGGGGAGCTGTTGACTCTTTTCATCTAGAAAACAGACTAAGGAATTTTAAAGACCACAAGTCAACATAATACGACTACTGACACCTGTGAAGTAACCACAGGTGTGATTTTTGCCAGATATATTTGACTTACATCAGCTTCATAAGAAACGTATGTGGTTTCCAGTGAAGCTAGTATACAACAGTGCTGCTGCCCTTCATTAAGATCCAGCCGTGATCTAAGATCATTGCCACTGCAAATGGTCTCTGGTCCTGAGATTAGCAGGCACAATAATGAAGGTGAGAAAAAAAAAATCTAGAGAGAAGGCCATCCAAGGGGGTGTTTCTGAGACCCAAGAACCAAAGAAAAGAGGCAGACTTAGACAGCCACCTCCAGAATCAAAATTTAGACCTGATAAAGTATTTCCATCTTACACAGAGACCTCTTAACATGAGCCCACTTGGATTTCATTGTTTTTCTGGCCAGAGATATCCTTTCCGGTTCTCCTTTTAGCAACTGTGAGGCATTTTTTAATCCTTCCCCTTACCCACCAATGCACTTCTGGGATGTGTCAATCAGGTGGCTTCCTTTCTTTGGCCTTTGGATCTATAAATGAAGAGGAGCCACATTCAAGGAGTCTTATTGGAACGCGATAGCAATCATAAGCCTTTAGAATTTGAGCTTGATGTCACAATTTGATGTGAATTAGTGCTGGGAAGCTGGACGAGAATAAGCACATGTGCATATGGAAGAAATGTGACTAAGAGCCAGAGGATTCGCCTAAGAAGACTGAAAAGAAAGGTGGCCCCAGTCTTCCATTCCTCCTTCCCATTAGACCATCTTCAATGGTACTTAGAGCATCTCCCATGGATAGATGGAGTTCATTTCTCTACCCTTGACTCTCGGTGCACTTTGAGACATATTACCATCTTATCCTTCCTTCCTTCCTTCCTTCCTTCCTTCCTTCCTTCCTTCCTTCCTTCCCTCCCTCCCTCCCTCCCTCCCTCCCTGCCTCTCTGAATCCTGACACCAGCATATAACTGTCCATTTGTGCTATTCTAATGAAATGTATAAGGAGCAAACACATTTCTCATCATCATAGAGACTGGAAATCTCAAGCATTGGTTTGGGGAGGGCCACTCTCTGCTTCCAAGGTGGTTTTCTCCTGCTGTGTCCTCAGAGTGGAAAGTGAAAAGGCCAGAGAGGAGTTCTCTCTGAAGCTTCTTTCATAAGGGCATTCATTCATTCATTCATTAATAAGAAAGGGGCTTCAAAGACTTCATCACTTCCCAAAGGCCCCATGCGTATAACCACTGTGGGAATAAAAATTTCACTATGAATTTGCAGAGAACTCACCAATCATGTGAACAAGATCAATAATCAATGGATAACATGTGATCCCATCTGCTCTCCTGTTAAGACGAGACAATTCTCATTCCTGAAAGACAGGGGGCGGGGTGAACCAGCCCTGACCAGCATAAGTAAAGTCAGTTGAGGTCAACTGAGTCTGCCCCAGATCTGGAGATTTCTAAATCATCAATAATATCTTTTGACTCTCCTGCTTAGGTGCTCAAATGGATTTCTATGTCCCAAGGATAACATTCTCAAAGTTTTTCAGTGATCCTTTCTATAAACTGCAGTGACCATCCCCCCAACTCCCTAGTCCTTAAGCTCCCATACCTCTGCACATGCCCTTCCCTGTAACCTTAGTAATAAACTTTTGCACCAAATCTACATCCCCTGTTTCTCTTTGTTCTCTGGTACCTGAAAGCATATCCTGCCCATCATGCTTACCCTAACATCATGCTTACCCTAACATCATGTTTACACTACCATCATGCTTACACTAACATCATGTTCACAGTAACATCATGCTTACCCTAACATCATGCTTACACTAACATCATGCTTAAACTAATATGCTTACACTAACATCGTGCTTACACTCACATCATGCTTACACTAACATCATGCTTAA
>NW_004949099.1:26419929-26421132 GCF_000317375.1 Microtus ochrogaster
ACATCATGCTTACACTCACATCATGCTTACACTCACATCATGCTTACCACCCTTCCTGGAGAAGTCTCATAGCCAACCCCTTGCTCAGCCGTGCGCCACCCTAGGACAGAAGCAGTAGCTCTTTATTCCTGACTCTTCCAGTGCTGGGCTCAGTACCTGCCTTATACTAAGGGCATGGGTGTTAGGGTAAGTGTGTGGATGAGGGACAGATGGCCTTGTGTTGCTCTTTAACTCATCAGATGTGGATTTCCTTCTTTCGAGGTAAGAAACAGACTCTAAAGTCAGGAGTGAGACTCAGCTCTCTCTCCAGAACAAGCAGAGACGAGGCTCATGAAGATCTAAACTCACTTTTAAAAACTCCGAGGGTGTTCTCCTCAACACATGGGAATCTACTTAATTATTTAGAGTCCAGTGGTCTTTCGGACGATTTAGAAAGCTCTGAACAGCCAGGGTGGTGGGAGTACATATGAGGCTGGGCTGTACAGACGGCAGACTCATCTGTGCTGACTGCCTGGCAGCTGGCCCTGTTCTTGCTTCAGCTTCCACTGCAGCAATGAATACTCTTTATGGCTCCTTTCCTCATCCTCTATTCCTGGCCAGCCAAGCCCAGACTATTGCAAAACCACTTTTAAAAAATTGTTATGGAGCAAAGGACCAAATTCCTCTGTCCTTAGGCAACATACCTTGCCTGGGTCCCTGTGGGTAGCAGTAAAGTAAACTTCAAATGGGACCTTAAAGAGAAGTTGGCCACTCCTAGGAGTCTGAGAGGAGAATGAGAGTTTACCAAAAGCAGCAAGGAACAAGTCATGGAATGGATCCTAGAATAACAATGACAACAATCAGATATGACTGTGCCACTGAAGATTCTAGTCCCCTGGAGAAGCAAAGACATGTAAACAAGAAACAATCAAAACTACTAGGTGCCATAATAGAGATACAGGATTGAGCCAGCATGTTGTTAGCATGACTGCGTGCCAGTGCGCTGAGGGATGTACACATGAATGTGCAGTCCGCATCTGCAGGCAGACTCGCTCTGGAGCAAAAAGAGAGGAGAAAGGATTCTGCACGCTGGGCAGTTGGGAACTACTACAGAGGCCTTCCAGGGCCTTAAAAGGGGGCAAGAATTTAGAAATTAGTGATGCAATCCTTCAAAAAGAAGTAAGAAGAAAAATCTAGTGATAACATATTAACACAGGAATGGCA
>NW_004949099.1:26422610-26424257 GCF_000317375.1 Microtus ochrogaster
GGCATGCAGGAAAACATGGTGCTAGAGAAAGAGCTGAGAGTTCTACATCTTAACTTACAGGCAACAGGAAGTGTGATGTGTCACTGAGTGTAGCTTGAGCATAGGAGACCTCAAAGCCCACCTTCAATAAGGTCACACCTTTTTCAACAAAGTCACTCCTCCTGAGAGTTTCTTTGGGGGACATTTTCTTTCAAACCACCACAATAAGTTAGAAGAAACTGATACATTAGTCAAAAAAAATGTTAAATCTAAAAAGTCCCTGACATAAAACATCCAGGAAATCTGGGAAATTGTGAAAAGACAAAACTAGGAATAGAAGAAGATTTCCAGCTCAAAGGCCCAGAAAATATCTTCAATAAAATCATAAAAGAAAATTTTCCTGCCCTAAAGGAGAGATCCATAAAAGTACAAGAAGAGTCTGAGGCAGCAGTCTGAAGCAGTCACGCAGACAGTCTGAGGACTTGGTCTGAGGGGGCAGTCTGAGGACAGGATCACCCCTTTGTTCTGAGCATTGGTAGAGGCCATGAGCACCCTTGGAACCAAGAGGTAGCACCTATCAGTCCATGTAGGAACAAGATCATGCAGGAAGTCAAGGATTTTTTCTTAATGCCCAAAGCATCAGACAGTTATTGCACCCAAGAGATATAGATCCTATATTTGTGCTTTAATCTAAGAAGGAAGGCTTCAATGCACATAGGGTTGTCATACTAATGAAAGTATCATGAGAGAAGCTTCCTGAGATACAGAGTGTGACTTCACAGAGCAGACCAGAGAGCCTTCATCCAGCAACTGACAGAACCAGATGCAGAGATCTAGAGCCAAACACCAGGTCGAACTCTGGGAATAAAGTCGAAGACAGGGAGTAAGGAGTATATGTGCAAGGAAGGTCAAGATCATGATGGAGAAATCTACAGAAACAGCTGAACCAAGCTCATAAAAACTCATGAACTCTAAACCTACATCTGTAGAGCCTCCATGGAAACAAACTAGGCCCTTCATATGTGGGAGAAGGTGGTGAAGCTTGGTCTATCTGTGAGGCACTTGGCAGTAGGACCAGGATCTCTCCCTGGTGCATGAGCTAGCTTATTGGAGCCCATTGCCTATGGTGGGGTACCATGCTCAGCCTTAATGTAGGGGGAGGGGCTTGATCCTGCCCCAACTTCATGTGCCAGACTTTGTTGACTTCCCATGGGAGCCCTTACTCATTGGGAAAAGTGGATAGGGATAGGCTGGAGGGGAGGTGATGGGGAATGGGAGGGTGAAGAACTGTGGATGGAATGAAAAGTTAAATTTTAAAAATTAAAATTAAAAAAGAAAGTATCACAAAACTAGAAATGTGCCAATATGAATAACCAAAGTGACCACAGAAATAAAGGATTTCTAACAAAATAATGATGTAAGATTTCCCTCTGTATGCTGCAAATATGTTTTATTATCATTGGTTAGTAAAGAAGCTGCTTTGGCCTATGGTAGGTCAGAATATAGAAATGTTAGAAATCCAAACAGAGATAATGGAGGAAAGAAAGTGGAGTCAGAGAGACAGCATATAGCCACCCAAGAAGCAAGATGTGAGGTAACAAGCCACGAGCCTCATGGTAAATATAAAATAATAGAAATGGGTTAGTTTAAGATATAGAGCTAGCTAGG
>NW_004949099.1:26424651-26428377 GCF_000317375.1 Microtus ochrogaster
AGACTCTAAGAGACCACAGATGCCAGCTCAGACTGCTATACCCAGCAAAACTTTCAATCATCATGGATGGAGAAAACAAGATATTCCATGACAAAGTCAAATTTAGACAATATCTATTCACAAATCAAGTCCTACAGAAGGTAGTCCTATAGAAGGTACTCAGAGGAAAACTCCAACCCAAGGAGGTTAACTACACTCAAGAAAACACAAGAAATAATTTCACATCAGTAAAACCATAAGAAGGAAACACACACACACACACACACACACACACTCACACACTACCACCATCAACAAAATAACAGGAACATCATTGGCCATTAATATCTCTCAATAGCAATGGACTCAATTCCCTGATGAAAAAATGCAGGTTAACAGAATGGGCGCAAAAAGAGGATCTATCCTTTTGCTGCATACAAGAAGCACACCTCAGCATCAAAGATTGACATTACCTCAAAGTAAAGGGTTAAAGAAAGATTTTTCAAGCAAATGGACTCAAGAAGAAAGCTGTATAGTCATTCTAATATATAACAAACTAGACTTCTAACCAAAATTAATCAAAAGAGATGAAGAAGGACACTTCATACTCATCAAAGAAAATTCACCAAGATTACTCCTCAATTCTGAACATTTGTGCCCCAAATGCAAGGGCACCCACATTTGTAGAAGAAATATTACTAAAGAGAAAATCACACACTGAACCCCCCACATTAATAGTGGGAGACTTTAAAACCCCACTCTCACCAATGGACAGGTCATCCAGACAGAAACTAAACAGAGAAATAATGGAACTAACAGACATTATGACTCATATTAACCTAAGATATCTATAGAAAATTTCACCTAAACACACAAAAAAATGTATTTTCTTCTCAGCACTTCAAAGATCCTTCTCCAAAACTGATCACACACTTGGTCATAAAGCAAGTCTTAACAGATACAAGAAACTTGAAATCGCCCCAGTATCTAATCAGACAACCACAGATTAAAGCTGAACTTCAACAAAAGAAACAACAAAAGCCTACAAACTCATGAAAACTGAACAACTCTCCACTGAATGACCACGGAGGCAAGGCATAAATAAA
Source organism: Microtus ochrogaster (assembly GCF_000317375.1). Taxonomy (NCBI): domain Eukaryota; kingdom Metazoa; phylum Chordata; class Mammalia; order Rodentia; family Cricetidae; genus Microtus; species Microtus ochrogaster. The sequence continues at coordinate 26,425,737 of NW_004949099.1, forward strand.
GAATTAAAGATTTCCTAGGATTCAATGAAAATGACAGCACAACATACCCAAACTTATGGGACACAGCGAAAGAGGACACAATGCTAAGAGAAAAGATCACAGCTCTCGGTGCCTTCATGAAAAAATTAGAGCAATCTCATACAAACAACTTAATAGCACACCTGAAAGCTCTAGAACAAAAAGAAACAAATGCACCCAAGAGGGGTCAATAATAATCAAATAATCAAAGTAATAATCAAACTTGAGGGTAAATCAATAAAATAGAAACAAAGAGAACAATGCAAGGATTAAATGCGTTGTAAAATTAGTTGGTCCTTTGAGAAAATCAACAAGATAGACTGTAGTTGGATTTTTCTTTGGGTCACCAGCTCACAAATAATAACACAGAGACTTGTTAATTATGAAAGCTTGGCATTGGCTTAGGCTTGTTTTTAACTAGCTGTTATAACTTCAATTAGCCATTTTTATTAGTCTATATTCTGTCACATGCTGCCCAATCTGCTTCCTCCATACCTCCTCACACCTAGATTCTCTCTCCTACTTCTCTCGCTGCCAGAAAGTCAGGCCTAGACCTCCTGCCTAGCTATTGGCCATTCAGCTTTTTATTATACCAACCACAGAAACATACCTTCACACAGTGTACAAATATCCTGTTGGAGGAGCCCACTTGTTGCTACCCAGCTGTTTAGACCCGGAATAATCACATGGAAACTATATTATTTAAATCACTGCATGGCCTATTAGCTCTAACTTCTTATTGGCTAACTCTTACATCTTAATTTAACCCATCTCCATTAATTTGTGCTTCACCATGAGGTTGTGGCCAACCAGCAAAGTTTCCACCTAACTAAGTTCTACCTTGCTATAGGTTCAAAGCAGTTTCTTTATTCATTAATGGTAATTACAGCATACAGAGGGGACTCCCATATCAATATCTCACAACATTTCCTTCTTTTTGCCTAAATAAAAAGGAAAGGTTGTAACTCTAACACAGTAAAACTATATACAATAAGAACAATTATCAGGTAAGAATTACATTTACAATGTCCAGTATATTTGTGTTTGTCAAATTCAGAGAAAATATTCCATTATCTAATCTGCTTTGGTGAGTCAAAAGTTGTGTACCTATTTACTACTTTTTATCCTAATTTATATTACAAACCCTAGACTATCGTTTTAGACCTCAAAACATTTTCTAAGATATACTATTGAGGTTTTTACATCTCTCAACCCTATATATTTTACACCACTTTTGTGAGTTTCTTTTCTGAATTTGGTAACAGGAAAAACTACAAACTCTAACTATCTTGTCTTCAACCCCATCACAGACCAGAGTAGGATAAAATATTACCTGATTAAACAGGGATGGCAGAGCAAGCAACTTCCAAAACTAAGAAATGCCAGAGATATCTGGCTGAGTGGACAGTCTCCCCAAGGTTCTTCTGCAATTTTGAGGCATTCATCTTCAGCCTACAGGCCTAGAATACCTGGCAGACTTTCCTGTGGAGCACACAGCCACACAGCCAGCAACAGAGCAAGAAGGAAAAAAAAGGAATATAGAATAGAAAAAGATAAAAGCCCTGAGACAAAAGGTAGAAAAGATAATTTAAGTTGAGAAAAGTTGGTTAGAAACAAGTCAAGCTAAGTCTGTGCATTCAAAAGTAAGAATAAGTCTCGGTGTGTTTATTTGGGAGCTGGGTGGCAGGCCCCCCAAAGAGCAAAAAGTATAAAAAAAAATACAACGCCTCTTCATGATAAAAAAAAAAACCTTGGAGAGATTTATATATAATAAAGGGACATATAAAGACTTAATAAAGGCAATACAGCAAGCATATAGCCAACATCAAATCAAATGGAGAGACTTAAACATAATAAAGGCAATATAAGGTAAGCCAGTAGCCAACATCAAATTAAATGTCAAAATAATTCCTTTAAAATCAGGAACAAGACAAGGTTGTCCAATCTCCATAACTATTCAACCTGGTACTCGAAGCTCAAGCTAGAGCAGGAAGATAACTGGAGGAAATAAAGGAAATACACACTGGGAAGGAAGAAGTTAAAGTATCACTGTTTGCAGATGATATAGTAGTATACATGTGACCCCCAAAATTCTACCAGGAGACTCCTACAACTGATAAACACCTTTAGTGATGTGGCTGGATACAAGATTAACTAAAAAAATCAGTAGTCCTCCTATACACAAAAGATAAATGGACCAAGAAAGAAATCAGAGAAACTACATCCTTCATAATAGACTCAAATAATATAAAATATCTTGTAATGACTCTAACCAAGCAAGCGAAAGACCTATATGACAAGAACTTCAAATCTTTAAGAAAGAAATTGGAAAAGATATCAGAAGATGGAAAGATCTCCCATGCTCATGGGTCAGTAGATTAATATAATAAAAATGGCCATCTTACCAAAAGCAATCTACAGATTCAACATAATCCCCATCAAAATTCTAACACAATTCTTTTTTAACTTTCTTTTTATTTATTCTTTGTGCCTTTCACCTCATGCATTTTTTATCCCATTCACTCCCATTTCTTTGTATACTCCTCTGCCCTTGGGATGCACCCTCCCAAAAATAAAATAAAATTTAAGAGAGAAAAAGAAAGAAAGAAAAAAGGAAAGAAAT
>NW_004949099.1:26428661-26434948 GCF_000317375.1 Microtus ochrogaster
CTTGCAAGTGTTCATTGCAAAGAGTCATTGGTCTGTTTCAAGGCCCCTAGTGTCCTTTCTGCTACTCTATCAATGCTGGATCCCCACTGGGACTCCTCTTGGATATCCTGCTGCTGCCCTGTGTCATGGAGGTCCTGCAGCTTTGGGTCTGTAGGATCAGCTCTTTCACATGCTCCAGCAGGTCATAGATGGGGGTGGATGTTGGGGTGGACCAACTCATAACTCTGGTTCTGGGCCTGGGTAGTTGCAGGGTTCGTTGGTCAGCCTGCCAGCGCTCCCCTGTCTTCACCACCCAGGTGAGCTCTCCAGCATTGTCTAGGCTACTCCACCTCTTGCAGGGATGAGCAAGGGGTGAGGCTAGTCCAGCTTGCACATCCTCTCCCACACCTAAACCTTCAGGGTTAGTTCTACTGTGCTGCCCAGGTGAGGTGTAGGGGACACTCTCCCAAATGCTGCAGCTCATGAGGGGTAGGGACAGCCCTCCCATTGTTATGACCTCAGGGCCAACCCTCCCACCTGCTCAAGCAGTGAGGGGCAGGGGGTAGGCATCTCTCCCCAGACCCACACCACCATATGGCAGATGAGAGGCAGGGTCAGTTCTCCCTTGCTCACATTCCCAGGGTGGTTCCCAGTCCATAGGGTCAGCTCTACTGTGCTGCCCAGGTGAGGTGCAGGCTCCACTTTCCAAAATGATGCAGCTGCTAAGAGGGAGGCCAGCTCCCTCGCCCACCACAGGTGGCAGGAACAAGGGGAGAAGAGAATCTTTCCCTTGCCCTCACCACCACATGGCAGACAAGGGGGATGTGGCCAGCTAGCCCACTCTCACACCCTTGGGGCCAGTTCACCTGTGCCTCTGCCACTAGGATCAGCTCTACTGTGCTGCCCAGGTGAGGAGCACGACCCACTCTCCTGAGCGTTGCAGCTAGCAGGGGAGAGGGCCAGCTCTCTCATCTGTCACAGGCAGTAAGGGGTGAGGGGTAAGGAAGCATCTCTCCCCCACCCACACCCCCACCTGACAGACACAGCTTCCCTATACTGACAGCTTTGGGATTGGCTCACCCACACCTCCGCCAGCAGGATTGGCTCTATTGTGCCGCCCAGGGAATGTGCAGGACCTGCTCTCCCAGCTGGGGTGGGGGGTATAGGGGCAGCTCTCTCTCATTGCTACGACCTCAGGTCCAGTTTTTCCACCTGCCTTAAGCATTGGGGGTGCATCTTTCCCCGACCCATGCCACCATATGGCAGATGAGGGCTTGGGCCATATCTCCCATGCTCAAGGTCTCAAGGCCTTGGGGGCTGGCTCACCCATGACCCCCAACCCCACGACAGAGTCAGCTCCCCTGCTATGCTGCCCAGATGAGGCATAGGGCCTGCTTTCCAGTGTGTTTGAGCTGGTAAAGGGAAAGATATGCTCCCTGGCCAGCTGGAGGTGGTAGGGGCAAAAGGGGGCATCTTGCCCTTTCCCCTACAACCATGCTACAGACAAGGAGTTGATACAAGTTATCACTCTCATGCCCTAGGGGCTGGCTCACCTGTGGCCCTGTAACAGGGTCAACTCTACTGTGCTGCCCAGGCAAAGTGCAGGGCCCATACTCGTGAGTGTTGTAGCTGGTGAGGTACTGGGTCAGGTACCCTGCCTGCTGCAAGTGTCGAGAGGTGAGGGAAGGAGGGCATCTTTCTCCCACCTATGCAACCATGTGGCAGACAAGAGAGGCATGGCCTGCTCTCCCATTCTCATGCCTTCAGGTCCAGCTCACCCATGCTCCTGCAAGCAGGGTCTTGCTCTATTGTGCTGCCCAGGTAAGTAAGGTGTAAGACCCTCTCTCCTGAGTGTCTTCAGCCAGTAAGGTGCAGGACCAGTTCTCCCGAATGTTGCAACAAGTGAGGGGCAGGACCAATTCTGTACAGCCCTATCCTCTCTGCCTTCGGTGGTAGCAGAAGCCTCAGATGAAACACAGACGGAGACTGCATCAGGGCCATGAATCTAGACATGGGACCCTGCAGCAGCCCATGTCAAAACATCACCATGGCCCCAGGTGGCCATGAAGCCACCCACCTCAGCCTGCTCCTCACATCTTTACCTCTTCTGACATGCCTCTGTCCATAGGCCTAGAACCGTTCTCTCTCTCTCTCTCTCTCTCTCTCTCTCTCTCTCTCTCTCTCTCTCTCTCTCTCTGTGTGTGTGTGTGTGTGTGTGTGTGTGTGTGTCTGTCTGTCTGTCTCTGTTTCGCTGTCTCTCTCTTGCTCCCTTGCTCGCTCTGTCTCTGTCTCTGTCTCTCGCTCTCTCTTTCTCAACACACCATACATTTGCTCACCATAGTAGTGCCTGTCCGCCAAGCAACACAGCCAGGGGGTGGGGTGGGGCTAGAGGGGAGATGTTTTCTCCTCAAATCTTGAGGCAAGCCTGCATGTAGGTTACTTGACCCTGCTCAGTCTATCATGGTGCTGGACAGAAACTTATTTCCACATATTTCCTCAAACACAGTTCCTTACAGACCTTGAAAGAACAATACTCAACTTCATATGGAAAAGCAAAAAAAAAAAAAAAACAGAATAGCTAAAACAATAAAAGATCTTTTGAAGGAATCATGATCCCTGATTTCAGGCTCTACTACAGAGATATAGTAATAAAACTTCATGGTATTGGCATAAAAACAGACGGGGGGAATCAATGGAATCTAATCTGATCAAAGGAATCAAAGACTCAGACATAAATCCACATACCTATTGACACTGAGTTTCGACAAAAAAAAGCCAAAATCATACAGTGGAAAAAGAAATCATTTTCAACAAATAGTGATGGTCTAACTGGATGCCAGCATGTAGAAGAAAAATATATCCATATCTGTCACCCTGCACATAACTCAAGTCCAAAAATGTGATACACCGAACCTGATAGAAGAGAAAGTGGGGAATAGCCTTGAAAGCATTGGCACAGGAGACAACTTCCAGAACAGAACAGCAATAGCACAGACACCAAAGTCAACAATTAATAAAAAGGACCTCATGAAACTGAAGAGTTTCTGGAAGTCAAAGGACACTGTCAATAAGAAAAATGGAAGCCCACAGAATGGGAAAAGATCTTCACCATCCCCACATCTGATAGAGGGCTAATGACCAAAATATATAAATAACTCAAGAAACCAGACATCATAAAAACCAAATAATTCAATTAAAAATGGAATTCTTCAGAAAGAAATCTCAAGTGCCTGAGAAGCACTTAAAGAACTGTTCAACATCCTTAGCCATCAGGAAAATGCGAGGTTGTGGAACAAAGGAAACACTCCTCCTTGCTGGTGGGAGTGCAAACTTGTACAGCCATGGTGGAAATCAATATGGTGGTTTCTCAGAAAAATGGTAATCAATCTACCTCAAGACCCAGCTATACCCTCCTGGGAACATAGGATGCTCTGTCATACTACACCAAAGGACACTCCATCATGCTTCAAGGACACTTGCTCAGCTATGTGCACAGCAGCTTTATTCATAGTAGCCAGAAACTGGAAACAACTTAGATGCCTCTCAATTGAAGAATGGATAAAGAAAATGTGGTATATTTGCATAATGGACCATTTATTACTCAGCTGTTAAAAACAATGACATTATGAAATTTGAAGACAAATGGATGGAACTAAAAAGAAATCATCCTCAGTGAGTTAACCGGTACCCAGAAAGACAAACATGGTATGTACTCACTTATAAGTGGCTATTAACTGTAAAGGACAACCATGCTATAATCCTCAGACACAGAAAAGGTAAGTAACATGATGGGCTCAAGATCTAATGCATGAATCTTCCTGAGAAGGGGAAATCGACATCATGGGTGGGGAGGGTGAAGGTGGGGAAGAGGAGGGATGAGGTGGGGGAGGATTGAGGCAAAGAGTACGGGGAGAGGCAAATGGAATGGGGGGATATCTTGGGGACAACCTAGTGCAATGAAAACTTCCAGGAATCTACAAGGGTGAACCTAGCTAAGACTCCTAGTAAGGGGGGATATGGAGCCTGAACTGCCCGTCTCCCATAACCAGGCAAGACTTCCAGCAGAGGGATTAGGATGCCAACTCAGCCACGTAACCTTCAACCTACAATTTGTTTTGCTTGTAAGATGTGCTGGAACAGAAATTGTGGGAGTGGCCAACTAATGATATGATTGGTAGAGCTTGAGACCTATGCCACAAGAGGGAGTTAACCCCTGACATCACTGGGAGGGTCAGGACCCAGAGACTGGATAGCCCAAGAACCTAGAATAGAGCCAAACATGACTAGCAAAAAAAACAAAAACAAACAACAAAAAAAAAAAGTCAATGAAATAATTCCTGCTGCTATTCTGCTATACTCATAGATTAGTGCCTAGCTCAAATGTCATCAGAGAGGCTTCATCCAGCAACTGATGGAAACAGATGCAGAGACCCACAGCCAAATATTAGGTCGAGCTTGGGAATCCTGTGGAAGAGGAAGAGGAAGGATTGTAGGAGACAGAAGGGTCAAGAGCATCACAAGAAAACCCATAAAATCAGCTAACCTGGATTCATAGGGGCTCACAGAGACTGGAGCAGCAATCAGGCAGCAGTATGGGTCTGATGTAGACCCTCTGAATATATGTTAGGTCATGTAACTTGGTCTTCTTATGAGACTCCTAACAATGGGAGTAGGGGCTATCTCTGACTCTGTTACCTGCTTTTGAGATCCTATTCCTTATAATGGATTACCTTGTCCAGCCTTAATACAGGGAGCTGCCTAGTCTTACTGCATATGCCATGTGTGGTTGATTTCCATGGGAGGTCTGAGCTGGGGCGGCAGGAACACAGCCCGCAGGTCCATACTACATTCCAGGACCCACAGGGTAGAAACAGACACAAGTTCTGCAAATTGTCCTCTGATTTCCATGTGCATACTGCACACACACACATACACAATGTATTTTTTAATTGATAAGTTGGTCTTGATTAAAGTTAAGAGTTCTTGATCTAGATATTGTTAGGAAAGAAAGAAGCAAAATGAGAGAGATATCTGCAGGAGTTGTGTCTCCTATTTGAAAACACAGAAAGCTCTTAAATTCATCAGTAAACAACAGTTTAAAAACAGGCAAAGTCCCAATCAAACAACTCATCAATAAAGACATACAGATGGCAAATAAGCACATGAAAAGATTCTCAAACCCCCAGAGAGATGTAGATTAGAGCAAGATACACTGACTGCATATTAGAACGGCTGAAATCCAACCCCCCCACACACAATGGCAAATGCTGATGAGGGTGAGAAAACTCAGGAGGTCACATCACTGAGGACAGAAAACAGCACAGCACTCCAGAAGGGGGACTGGCCGCTTCTTACAGCACTGTGTGCACTGATTACATGGTCCAGAAAGCCTGCTCTCTGGTGTTTACTCAAATGAGCTGAAAAATCCTGCCACACAAAAGCCTGCTCTCGTGCTGTTTATAATGGCTTTCAAATATATATAATTGCCAAAATATGGAAGCCACTAAGGTGTGAAAAGAACGTGAAAGAATAAACCATGGCACACAAACAGTGCAATGCCAATCAGTGTCTTAAAAAGCCACAAGGAGACCTAGAAGAAATCCACACATTTCTAATGAAAGAAGCCAATCTGAAGATCTGCTCTACAGTGTGAGGCCAATTACATGGCATCCTTGAAAAGACAAAACCACGTAGACCGGGAAGGGGGTGGTGAAAAAGGCCAGTGTCTGTAAAGGACATAGAAGTGAAGATGGATACAGTTCTAGGGCAGTAAAAGGGTTCTGGATCTATGTGCTGTTATGGTGAATGTGCACATCACACACCTGCCCAAACCCACAGAAATACACATACCAAAAGCAAAACAATGTGAAGCATGACTTTAGTTGGTGGTGAGTCATTTACTGAGGCCATTTGCTCTCCAAGACATGCTATATTGGCTCAAGATGCCAAAATTAGAAGAACCTGTGTTGGAATATGAGCGAGGAAAATGTGTGGATTCCATCGAGTACTATTTGTTGAATATTTTTAAAATAAAAGCATTTTCAAAGATGCTAAGACTTATTGGTCATGACAGCAATGCAAACAAAGCTATAAAGTGAGACTACTGAATGCCTGCCAGGAGGCCCAAGACATCAAATGCTGGTCAAGATCCATTAATGTGAACAAATTCTACAGGAGTAGGAATGAGCCAGTGACCTGGGCCAGAGCAGGCCTGGGACAGTGAAATCCACAGAAGCAGGAGCGGATCCAGACCAGGGTCATTTGTGGAATCAGGACTGGGCCAGCGACCTAGGCCAGAGCAGGCCTGA
>NW_004949099.1:26435243-26440231 GCF_000317375.1 Microtus ochrogaster
TAGACTTGAGCCAGGACCCCTGTGGGTTTGGACATGAGTCTAGGACCTCTGAGGAATCAAGCATGAGCCAGGACCTCTGCAGGTCTGGGCATGAGTCTGGGACCTCTGAAGGAGCAGACCTGAGTCAGGACCTCTGTGGGTCTAGGTGTCGATCTGAGACGTCAAAGGGAGTAGAGGCAGGAACCAGAAACCTCTGCAGGTTCAGGTATGAGTGAGGGAGTAGGCCTGAACCAGGTCTTCTGTGAGTCTGTGTACACCTGAGTCTGGGACCTCTGAGGGAGTAGATCAGAACCAGAGACCTTTGCAGGACCAACCCCAAGCCAGGGACCTCTGCAGGAGTGGATCCAGACCAGGGATATTTACAGAAACAATTCTGAGCTGACAACCTAGGCCAGAGCAAGCCTGAGACAGCAAACTCCACAGGAGTGGAGCAAAGCTTGGGTGCTGAGTGACCTCCAGGAACATGGACTGAACCTTGGGGTAACTATAAAAGTGGCACTGACTGTACCATTAGAGCCTTGGATTCACTGGCACTTAGATTAATCACCAGAATCACAGATAGCCCCAATCACACCAATTAGAGGAAAAAATTAGTAGACAAGACAAAAACACACGTAACATGACAAAGAACAACATGACACTAGTAAAATCTAGAGAACCTACAACAGTGGTATGGGAGATCCTTCTATCTATGTGTTGCACTTATTGGTTAATGAATAAAGAAACTGCCTTGGCCTGTTGATAGGGCAGAACTTAGGTAGGTGGGGAAAACTGGACTAAATGCTGAGAGAAGGAAGGCAGAGAGAGACGTCATGGAGCTACCGCTGGAGATGGAGATAGATGTGCTGAAACTTTGCTGGTAGGCCACGACCTCATGGTGATATGCAGATTAATAGAAATGGGTTAAATTAATATGTAAGAGTTAGCCAATAAGAAGCTAGACCTAAGAGTCTAACAGTCAAGCACTGTTTTAATTAATATAGTTTCCGTGTGGTTATTTTGGTTCAGGGCAGCCAGGCAAACAAGCAGCCCCTTCTCCAACACAGCAGCAAGGCTTGAAAAACCAAATATAGATGAAGCAGAAGAAAATGACCTAAAAAATAACTTCAAGAGAATGCTTGAAACTCTTACAGAGAAAATGAGAAATTCCCTCCAAAAAATGGAGGAAAAAACAAACAAAAAATTGGAAGACATCAGCAAATCATTTAAAGAAAACCAAGAAAAAGCAATCAAACATATGAAAGAAAGTATTCAAGACTTGAAAACTGAAATAGAGACAATAAAGAAAACACAAACCAAAAGAATTATAGAAACAGAAATCATGATAAAACAATCAGGAACCACAAACACAAGCATAAACTGCAGAATACAAGAGATGGAAGAAAGAATCTCTAGTGCTGAAGATACAATAGAGAAAATAGACTCATCAGTCAAAGAAAACATTAAACCTAACAAAAGCTTAGCCCAAAATATCCAGGAAATATGGGACACCATGAAGACCAAACCTAAGAATAATAGGTATAGAAGAAAGAAAAAAAGTTCAACTCAAAAGCACAGAAAATATATTTAACAAAATCATAAAAGAAAACTTTCCCAACCTAAAGAAAGATATGCCTATAAAGATACAAGAAGCATACAGAACACCAAACAGACTGGATAAAAAAAAAAAGTCCCCTCACCACATAATAATCAAAATACTAAACATACAGAATAAAGAAAGAATATTAAGAAATTCAAAGGAAAAGGGACAAGTAACATATAAAGGCAGAACTATCAGAATTACACCTGACTTCTCATTGGAGACAATGAAAGACAGAAGGTCATGGTCAAGCATTATGCAGACATTAAGAGACCACGGATGCCAGTACAGACTATTATACTCAGTAAAACTTTCAATCACCGTAGAAGGACAAAACAAAATATTCCATGACAAAACCAGATTTAATCAATACCTAGCCACAAACCCAACCCTACACAAAATACTAGAAGGAAAACTCCAACCCAAGGAAGTTGGCCACATTAACAAAAATACAGACAACCAATGGTCTCATGGCAGTAAATCGCAAAGAAAAGAAAAACACACAAATTAACATCATCAACAAAAAAACTAAATTAACAAGAAATAACAATCACTGATCATTAATATTCCTTAATATAAATGGACTCAACTCACCTATAAAAACGATACAAGCTAACAGATTGGATACAAAAACAGAATCCATCCTTCTTCTGCAGACAAGAAACATACCTCAACCTCAAAGACAGACATTGCCTCAGAGTAAAGGGTTTGGAAAAAAATTCCAATCAAATGGACCTAAGAAACAAGCTGGTGTAGCTATCCTAATATCTAACAAAACAGACTTCAAACTAAAATCAATCAAAAGAGACAAAGAAGGACATTTCATATTAGTCACAGAAAAGAATCTATCAAGAGGAAATCTCAATACTGAACATCTATGCCCCAAATACAAGGGCACCCTCATCTGTAAAAACACTTTTAAAGCTTAAATCATACATTAAAGCCCACACACTAATAGTGGGAAACTTCACCACTGGACAGGTCAGTCAGACAAAAAAGAAATGAACAGAGAAATAATGGAACTAACAGATGTTATGACTCATATGGACTTAATAGAAAATTGTAGAGTATTCCATCCAAACAGAAAAGAATATACCTTATTCTCAGCACCTCATGGAACCTTCTCAAAAACTGACCACATACTCAGTAACAAAACAAACCTCAACAAATACAAAAAAATTGGAATAACCCCATGTATCTTTTCAGATCACCATGGTTGAAAACTAGAATTCAATAGCAATTCTAATTCCAGAAATCCCACAAAAACATGGAAATTAAACAATGCTCACCTTAATCATCAATGGGTCAAAGAGGAAATAAAGGGAGACATTAAAGACTTCCTAAAGTTCAATTAAAATGACTATACAACATATCCAAATTTATGGGACACAATGAAAGCAGTGTTAAGAGGAAACTTCATAGAACTAAATGCCTACATAAAGAAACTGGAAAAATCCCACACTAGTGAATTAACAGAACATTTGAAAACTTTTGAACAAAAAGAAGCAAACTCACCTAAGAGAACTAGATGGCAGGAAATAATCAAAGTGAGAGCTGAAATCAATGAAATAGAAATAAAGAAAACAATACAAAGAATCAATGAGACAAAGAGCTGGTTCTTCGAGAAAATCGACAAAACAGACAAACCTTTATTCAAGCTAACCAAAAGACAGAGAAAGAATATTCAAATTAACAAAATCAGAAATGAAAAGGGGGACATAACAACAGACACTGAGGAAATACATAGAATCATCGGGTCATATTTCAAAAACCTGTATTCCACAAAATTGGAAAACTTAAAGGAAATGAACAACTTTCTGGATAAATATCACTTACCAAAATTGAATCAAGACCAGATAAGTAAATTAAACAGACCTATAACTGATAAACAAATAGAAACAGTCATCAAAAATCTCCCAACCAAAAAAAGCCCAGGACCAGATGGTTTCAGCTCAGAATTCTACAAGATTTTCAAAGAAGAACTAATACCAATACTCCTCAAATTGTTACACACAATAGAAAAAGAAGGAACATTGCCAAACTCTTTTTATGAGACTACAATTACCCTGATACCCAAACAGCATAAAAACATTACTAAGAAAAAGAATTATAGACCAATCTCACTCATGAACATTGATGCAAAAATACTAAATAAAATACTGGCAAATTGAATCCAAGAACAAACCAGAACTATCATCCACCATGATCAAGCGTCATCCCAGAGATGCAGGGATGGTTCAACATACAAAAATCTGTCAATGTTATCTACCATATAAACAAACTAAAAAAATAAAAACCACATGAGCATCTCATTAGATGACGAAAAAGCTTGTGACAAAATACAACATTCCTTCATGATAAAGGTCTTGGAGATACAAGGGATACAAGGAACATACCTAAAGATAATAAAGGCAATATACAGCAAGCCAACAGCCAACATCAAACTAAATGGAGAGACACTCCCAGTGATTCCACTGAAATTAGGAACAAGACAAAGTTGTCCACTCTCTCCATATCTATTCAATGTAGTTCTTGAGGTCATAGCTAGAGCAATAAGACAACAAAAGGAGAACAAGGGGATACAAATCATAAAAGAAAAAGTCAAACTCTCACTATTTGCTGATAATATGAAAGTTTTACATAAAGACCCCAAAAATTCTACCAAGAAACTTCTACAACTAATAAACACTTTCAGTAATGTAGCAGGATATAAGATTAACTAAAAAAAATCAGTAGCCCTCCTCTACACAGATGATAAATGGGCTGAGAAAGAAATCAGAAAGACATTCACAGTAGCCACAAATAGAATAAAATATCTCGGAGTAACTCTAACAAAACAAGTGGAAGACTTGTATGACAAGAACCTCAAATCTTTGAAGAAAGAAATTGAAGAAGACACAAGAAAGTGGAAAGATCTCCCAGGCTTTTGGGTAGGTAGAATTAACATACTAAAAATGGCAATCTTACCAAAAGCAATCTACAGATTCAATGCAATGCCTATTAAAATCCCAGCAAAATCCTTCACAGACCTCAAAAGAATGGTACTCTAACTTTATAAGGAAAAGCAAAAAACCTAAGATAACCAAAACAATCCTCTACAATAAAAGAACTTCTGGAGGCATCACAATCCCTGACTACAAACTCTACTACAGAGCTACAGTACTGAAAACAGACTGGTATTGGCATAAACACACACAGGGAGAACTAATTGAACCAAACTGAAGACCCAGATATTAATCCACACACCTTCGAACACCTGATTTTTGACAAAGAAGCAAAAAATATCAATTAGAAAAATGAAAGTATATTTAACAAATGGTGCTGGTATAACTGGATATCAACATGTAGAAGAATAAAATAGATCAATATCTATCACCATGCACAAAACTCAAGTCCAAATGGATCAAAG
>NW_004949099.1:26441482-26505045 GCF_000317375.1 Microtus ochrogaster
GCATGCGCCACCACCGCCAGGCTAAATCAATAAAAAATTTTTTTAAAAAAAAGATCCATTAATATACTAAAACAGGAATCTCATAAACATGTTAGTAAAAACGGGAATTTGTCAATTCCTGTAATTTACAGCTGAACATTGGTGAAGATGAATGACTGGTGTGTTGTGACTCAATGATTCCATTCTAGGCATGAATCTCACAGAAACATTCCCAGGGATGCTGGGAAGACACATGCAAGAATGTCACAGAAGTGTCACTCATAGAAGCCTCTCAGAATCAAATCTGGAGCGAGTGAAAGACAGCAACTCCCATCTAGGAGAGTGAACATTAAACAAGATCTATACAAGGCTCAATGCCCCACCTGTCAACTGGTCAGCAGTCTGCTGCTCCCTAACTCACTTACCTGTGTTTGCGGCCTATATCAATGCATACATTCTTAAATACATAAAAAATAAAAAATCTAAAACATCAAAAAGAAAAAATAGTGACAAAAATGTGCTGCAATTCACTGATATAGGAAAAGATGTTTATTTAGAGGTCACTGAGCTGTTTTCTGGATCTATCAGAAAAATTAAAAACTCTCTTAGTTGGGTTGTCTGTTGATGTGAAGAGACACCACGACCAAGGCAACTCTTAGAAGGGAAACATTTAGTAGGAGCTGGCTTACAGTTTCAGAGGCTGAGTCCATTATCATCATGGCATGCAGGTAGATGTGGTGTTGGGGAAGGAGCTGAAAGTTCTACATCTTGATCCAAATGAACTGTGGACCATACTGGATATAGCTTGAGCATATGAGACCTCAAAGCCTGCCCACACTTCCTAATATTGCCTCTCCCTATGGACCAAGCATTTAAACACACGAGTCTATGGGGCCCATCCCTATTTAAACCACCATAAGAGCCAAGCTCAAAAGATAGAAAACAAGTGAGGGGAGGTGGTGAAAATGCATCCGGGTGACCCCACTGAAGTATATAGGTTATATCACTCCTTTTAGAGTAGGTTCCAGAGAGACTCTGCTCCCAAATTGTCCACAGATTCTGCATAGATTGTTCATGATGTGACCACTGTCTGTGTGATCCACTTAAGATTCAAAGCTTAAGATGTTGGCCAAGTGAAAGAGTCCCAAAAGAAAGGATCACATGTGTCTATTACAGATATCTAGTGCAAATATATGCTAGTTTCTTTCCCTGCACCTTACTTTATTCCTTAGATCCACGCGAAGAGACAAAGTAAAAAACATTATCGGTTTATTTGGAGGCATGTTGTCTTCCCTCAAGGGAAGATATGGAGTCACCAGAGAAAAAGACACAAATTATCTAATTTCCTACATTTCACAGTGGAGTAGGTAGACCAAGTCTTCAGATTAACCCCACAGGTTTCAGTTAGGATAGTTAGTGTGTGCAAGTGTCAACCAAATCCAGAACTGCGGGGAAGGTGTATGTCAGCAAATGTCTTTCAAGGAGTTCAGAAACAAGATCTAGCAATTCCAGATGGAAAGCACCAAATGGAAAGATCAAAACACAAGATATGTGAAAATCCACTGAAGGGCCAAGATCCAGCAGTCAGATAGGAACCAAAAGGAAGTCAGAACAAGTCAAGAGCAACCAAAGAAAGCCAAAGGCAAGTCATCTGCTCGTTGGCTGTTCACAACTAGCTTTTACGGTCTTCTGATTGCATTGTGATTATGGTATCCATTTAGCTTAATCAATGCGGTCAAAAATATACAGCATTTGCTACGCTGAGCTTCCCCTTTGGTATGTTTGGACAGGTTTACCACAGGCAAACTGGGACATTTAGATTTTCTCTTGGGAATCTAGAATCGGGAAGTTGGTAGATAGGATCAAGAACCCAGGCTAACACCCTAACACATAATTTATGCAAGAAGAAAGTATAGCATTTTGTCAGGAACTTGTGAAGACGTTACCAATCTAGGGTCAATAAGATGGTTCAGCAAGTAGGGCACTTGCCACTAAGCCTGATGAGCTGAGTTCAATCCCCAGGCCTTGGCCTGTAATAGGGTAGAATAGAACTAGGCAGGGAAAACTAAACTGAATGCTGGGAGAAAGAAGGTGGAGTCAAGAGATGCCTTGTAGCCCCACCAGAGGGGAAAGATGCAAGCTGCCAGCTAGAACTGGTAGGCCACGAGCCTCGTGGTAAAATATAAAATAATAGAAATGGGTCGATTTAATATGTAAGAACTTGCTAGAAATATGCTATAGTGACGGGCCAAGCAGTGATTTAATTTTAATACAGTTTCTGAGGGGTTATTTCGGGAGGCTGAGAATCAGGGAACAAACAAGCGGCCTCCTCCTATGGTTCCATTATTGTTCAGAGAGGGAGGCTAACAGATCAGAAGTCAACTGCCATTGAAAATCATTTATTTCTCACAGCTCCCAAGAGGAAGAGCATCTCACACCCAGGGGACCACACAGGGGAGTACAACTAGTCAGAAGACAGAGGGAATGACAGGAAAACAAGGGAGAGCAAGAGTCTCTTGTGACTTCTAGGGGATGAAAAAGGTACAGTAGGGAAAGCAGAGTTGGCTGGGGAGTTTGGGTCACTCCCGCTGTAGCTGTCTAGCCCGACGACCTGGCTCTGGGGTGATTTAGGCAGGGGAATCTAGGGAAATCTAGCCTGGACTGTGGCTGCTGCACAAAGGAGCGAAGGGAAGTAACTCAAAGGAGAGTTAGTCATTAGGGTTACCGAGGCCTCAATGCCTCAGTGCATCAAAAATACAGAAAATAAAAGGGGATAGTTAATCCTGTGACCTCACTGAGGACACAGACATGTAAATACTGAAAGATTATCCAATCCCAACAGTCCACAGAACTGTGAGTAACAATAAACCATTGTGCTTTAAGCCTCTGAGTTTAAGACAAGTGTGTTACACAGAAAAACCAGCTGACAGAGTGGAAGATCCCAACATGTCGCACGCTCCCCTGAAGTGGGCTGGGATGGGAGAATAGGGCAGGCTCACAGCCTGTTCTGCTAGGTGGGATACAGACAGGGCATCTCTGCCTTGAGTCACAGCCTCTGGAGGCTCAAGGGAAGCAGCTCTCCCCCAAACCCCGCAAAACATTTAGCAGTTGTTATTGGTTGATGTTTATAAGACCATGACAGTGAGGTCGTGAGGAGACAGATTCTCCACGCCTTATTCCTTGGGATGCTGGCTCCAGAGTAGACACCAAGATAAGTCAGCACTACAGCCTGGACATTAGTGAGAAAGCAGTTTCTCCAGATGAGGAGGCAGAAACGGCAGATGTGGGAGAATCCCAGACACTTTGACCACAAAACCATCTTTAATATCCGGTAACATCCATCATCTCTGACCTTTCTTGGTGTGAGAATCAGTGAGGAGACGGGTAAGATGGACAGTGGAGTGGGCTGGCCCAGGGAGTAGGAAGGGCTGTGAGCAGTGGGTCTCTGGCAAGCATCTGACACGCCCCCACTCTCCTAAGCTGCCCGTTTCTCTTCTTTGAATGGAGACCTCTTAGCAAAAGGTTTACTCTAAAACGATGCTCTGTGTTCACTGGAGACAGATGATGTCAAAGCATCACTCCATAGCTGCACCTGAAGATGAGCACCCAGTTCGCTTGTTACTCATTCTGGGGAAATTTCTTATCTATTCATGTCAGGGACTGGCCCCATCACAGATGATGGAATGTGGCCAAGTGAGCTAGGAAAACCTCACCTAAAATGGTCTTCCCTAAGATTTTGTCACAGGAAAAATCTCACTGGCTGCTGTTCAGTCTTTGGGTATGAAAACATTTCAAATTTGGGAATCTTCTGAAGAGAAAAGAAACAAACTTTAAGGCTTTTTAGTTACCCCAGAGGCTTACAAACATTTGAGGTTTGTGGTGCTGTTAGCATCTGAAGGGTGCCCCACAATGCCCTTAAGCCAAAAAACATTGACCATTTAATTTACTGAGTGTGAAAATAAGTCATACACAGAAATGAACAACAAGGTTCATAGAATCTGGGCTGACCGCTGAGGATTCTGCATGAGACCGAACTAAGTTATCAGAATGTGGGTGCCATTTATGATCTGTTGCAGGGGGGCTGGCAGTGGGACCAGGTCTTATCCTGGATACCTGAACTGGCCTTTTGGAGCCCATCCCCTATGCTGGGATTCTTTGCTCAGCCTTGATACAGGGGGGAGGGACTTGGTTCTACCCCACTTGGTGTACCAGACTTTGTTGACTCCCCAAGAGAGGTCTTACCTCTTCTAAGGAGTGGATGGAGGTGGAATGGGAGGGAGACAGGGGGCAGGAGAAGGGGAGGAAAAGGGAATTGGGGTTAGTATGTAAAATTAAAATTTTTTAAATAAAAAAAATATGATTATAAATCACCACAGTTCCTAATGAGCCTTGTGTCCTTGCTGGGCACTGCACAACTTCTCAAACCTCACCATCAGTCTGGACATGGACATGGACATGACCCCCAGTGGCTCTGTAGTGATTTTTAATGGTACATTCATCATGCAGACATTGAAAGCCCAGCTTTTCAAAGATATGATGCTATTGTGTTCAATTTCTTTCACACAGAATCAGATAAATATCAAATACTTTAAATGAGTCTCCAGGCTCCTATGAATTCCCAACAACAGCCTGGCGCTGTGGTGCAGAGTTATATTGCAGAATCACAACGCAGCAAGGCCAGGCAGCATCAGACAACATGCAGGGCTCAGCAGCAATGCAGTACAATACACAGAGGAGCAAGATGGGGCCATCAGCCAAAGCGAGGGAGGTGGCGGAGAGGTGACTCAAAGGCGTGGAAATTCCGGAGGCAAACCTCTCTGATACTCCCTTTTCCAGCTCGTAACCATGGCTGCCCTGCTTGCCTGCAGGATTCCCTTCAGTTCAGAAGTAGTCGTGATCTAGAGACATTCTGCAAGTCTGACATTCTGGTACAGATGCTGGTCCCCCCTACAGAGCGGCTGTGCTTCCTCCTCCTCAGGGACACTCGGAAGCTCTCCTTACTTCTAATGTTCTGCATCCAGGCACCTTGCCACTGCAGAGGAATGTGACCAATTCCAAATGATGCTCATAGATCACTCTTGTCTTTGATAATGCCCTGCTGATTATTTACCAAGCCCCCTGCCTACTTCCAAAGGAGTTGTCATTATCCTAAAGACAAGGTGGGGGACAGGTTTCCATAGTCACTCAGCCCAGAATGCGGGAATGGCACCACCAGAGTCCCGAAACCTTATAAACAACTCCATCACCACAGGCCTGGAATTCTCCCTTGACCGCAGAGGTTTCCTATCAAATATGAATGAAGAGGAGGTTGGCTGTGTTGCAGATTAATAATGTGGGGAAGTAGCTGCCAAAGGCATTCATAACTGTAATTGCCCATGCATGCATTTTCATGAAAGCAATTTCATGCCTATCAAGGAGGTTCTTTCTCCGATAATACTACAGTAGACTTGTACTTTGATATGCACAAGAAATACACTCTGAAAACATGTTTTCGAACTCTAGAAAACAGGCTTTGCTTTCCTATCAAGCACAGAAGAATGGATCATTTTGTGTATGTATGTTTGTGTGGCATACGCATTTGCGTGCGTATGGTGCACATGTGTGGGTACGCCTGTATGGACCTCAGGCTGACCCTGTGTGTCTAGCTTGATCACTCTCCACATTGTATATTGAGCCAGGGTCTCTCTGAGCTCAAAGTTCATCATTTCAGCTAGTCTGGCTAGCCAGTTTGCTCTGAGAATTCTGTCTCTGTCTCTCGCATGCTGGAATCACAGGCAGCCTGCCATGCCCTCTTGGTTGTTTAAGTGGGTCCAATGGATCTGAACTCTGGTCCTCAGGCTTGTACAGCAAAGCACTTTACCCATTAAGCTATCTCCACTGCCTGAAAATGTATTATTCAATGATAACAGTCCTCCAATCTTTTGCCTCATTTCTGTAATCAGTTATACAATCATAACTGATTGTATAAAGCATGATATTGTACAGAATCCAGAACTTGAGGCAGTTGCTGTGTGATCATCAACACAGCTGCAAACATAACAGAAAATGAAAAGTGGCTCCAGGATCTGAGAGGTCTCTATTTCTATCCTAAAAGTCTGCTTACTAGAATTAGGCTAATTTCAGGGGTGACAGAGAAGGGAGAAAAGTGAATGGGAAAGCATTGATAAAGTATGTCCTTGTGAATGCAAGATTGAACCTCTAATGATGGATTCTTACCACCATTTTTAAGAGACAATGGGAGCATCGCTTGAGGTAAGAGCTGGAGAAAAAGGCTCTGGTGGTCCTTGCAACAGATTCTGAGTCACAGAAACAGCATCGTGACAGCTCTGAGTCAAGCACATTTGGAACTTTAACCCTCCCTTGGGCTTCCCACATATGGACTGTGTATAGTAGTGATAACACTTAATACCTTACCATCTACTTTCCATATTAGATGTAAGCTTGTTAAAGATACATCTTTAATAAATTCTTGCATTGCAAGGTGGCACACTCCTATAATCCCAGTGCTTGGTAGATGTGCTTGGAAGATGGAAACAAGAGAGAGTCAAAGGTCATCCCTGGCTGCATTACAAATTTAACACCAGTGGAGTTACATGAGACTCTGCTGTAACAGAACAGGTAGCCCATAAACTGTTATTGCCACACTTAATTGTGTGTGTGTGTGTTTGTGTGTGTGTGTGTGTATGTACACACTCTGTCACTTAATACTCCCCATAAAAGTAGTTCATAGCCACGAAACTTGAAAATCAGAAGGGAGAGATGACATCCCAAATCACAGTTAGCCTTAGACAGATCTGGTACTAGAATCAGAATCTGAACCCAGGTCTTACTAGAAACCCTATATTCTAGCAAAAGCCTCAGACCTGCAGACAGAGTATTCATAGATTCATGGAGAGTGTCTAAAAGCTCAGTCCACCAAAGTAAAGCAAGACCCTGCACGCTAGTCTTCAGTAAGGACCATTCACCTGAGAAACCAGGATGGACAGTTGCTCACGTACTCTCCCCGGGGAATCCTTAGAAGCCCAACCTCCTGCCTCCTGGCTCCCGACATTGGCTGAGTCACACTTGTCTGGCCATTTCAGTGATCAGAATAGCTTTGTGCCCTGACTCACTGGGGACAGAGAAAAGACGAGAACTGGGTGGTGTTGATCTGTCCCTTATTCTTCCACATCTCTGACAAAGGGACATCCACTCTAAAAGCCTTGAGAAGAATCTTAGAGCAAGAAATTTTGCTGAGAAGAAACCCTACTTTGGTTTCTAGCCATAAATAAAGGACATTGAGCTTATAATTCGCGATCCTAGAGAAGCTAAATAAGAAGGTGAATCCAAAGACAAACATATAGTCATCCTCCTGAATATTAACCTTCATCAGGCGATGAAAGGAGACAGAGACCCACATTGGAGCACCGGACAGAAATCTCAAGGTCCAAATCAGGAGCAGAAGGAGAGGGAGCACGAGCAAGGAACTCAGGACCGCAAGAGGTACACCCACACACTGAGACAATGGGGATGTTTTATTGGGAACTCACCAAGGCCAGCTGGCCTGGGTCTGAAAAAGCATGGGATAAAACCGGACTTGCTGAACATAGCAGACAATGAGGACTACTGAGAACTCAAGAACAATGGCAATGGGTTTTTGATCCTACTGCACGTACTGGCTTTGGGAGAGCCTAGGCAGTTTGGATGCTCACCTTACTAGACCTGGATGGAGGTCGGCGGTCCTTGGACTTCCCACAGGTCAGGGAACCCTGATTGCTCTTCGAGCTGATGAGAGAGGGGGACTTGATCAGGGGAGGGGGAGGGAAATGGGAGGTGGTGGCGGGGAGGAGGCAGAAATTCTTAATAAATAAATAAATTTAAAAAAAAGAAGAAGAAACCCTACTATTCAGGGAATAGTTTCTGGTTGCAGAACCTTAAACATCCAGGAAAGTGAAATCTGCACAGCGGGCTATAGGGCCACACCCCAAACAGGTCTTACTCAATGGCAGAGAAAAATTGGTCAAGTTTGCTTGCTACCTTCACAAGTACCATGTACAAATACAACAGCATCTAGTATCAAGAGGATTTGGTTCTCTCTCTCTCTCTCTTTCTCTCTCTGATGTGGAAGGGTCTTCTGTTTTGTGTTGATTTCATTGGTTAATAAAGAAACTGCCTTGGCTATTTGATAGGCCAGCCCTTAGGTGGGTGGAGTAGACAGAACAGAATGCTGGGAGGAAGAGGGAAGTGAGGCAATCACCATGCCTCTCCTCTCTGGGTCAGACACAATGGAGCCAGCCGCCAGGTCAGACATGCTGAATCTTTCCCAGTAAGCCACCACCTTGTGGTGCTACACACATTATTAGAAATGGGTTAAGCAAGATATGAGAGCCAAGAAGAGGCTAGATATAATGGGCCAGGCAGTGTTTATATAAATACAATTTGTGTGTTGTTATTTCGGGTATAAAGCTAGCCATGCAGGAGCTGGACTGGATGAAAAGCAGGCCTGCACAGCTCCATCACTACATATCTATCTCTCTCTCTTTCTCTCTCTCTCTCCCTCCCTCCCCTCTCCCTCTCCCTCTCCATGTCCCTCAGACTATCAACATGCAGATGCCTAAAATAACCTCTTAAAAGTAAAATGGGGCCATCGTGATTGGGTTCCACCAAGCAAGACTTGCTAGGAAGAACTCACTTATTCCTGGATTCATAGAGGTTGAAGGGATGAATGATGAAACAACAAAGAAAGGGAAAGAGAGAAAATAATTTCTTAACCTCCCATCAGTGTTTCTGACAAACTTAAATGATTCCATTTGCTGACCTCATTAGGTAAACATTAAAGTTATTATAAACGCAATAAGGCAGCATGGGTAGACTTGTCTAATTTAGTAAGATGGAAAAGACCTGAAGACAAGAATGTATGTCTGTGGACAGATGCATATACAATAATGTGGACCACAGTGGATTATCAAGTGTCAGGATGAGGTGAATTTACTGATGTGTTATACAGAGGGATTGTGAATAGCTTTATTGTTTAGTTTCTAAGCATCCTGCAATGTAATGCTTAAACATGTCTCACATGCTAATGTGGTAAGGCAAATAATTTAAAAACAAACAGATTTCTTATTTAAGTATGGTTGAGATACTGAAATGCAAGCAGAGTTCACAGACTGCTAGCTGAGGTCAGGGCTGGGGTCAGGGCTAAGGGAGATTCTTCTGAAAAGCTGCTGGGTCGAAGCACTGAGGAACCTGTCTGAATAGGAGCCTGCACTCTGGTTTAACTACTGTGTGAGAAAAAAAATGCTCCACGGATTTAAATTCCATGTGAAAAATACATTCTGAACACTTGTCTGACATTAAGTACAGCCTCTTTGGGCCACCCAGAGGTCACCTCTGCAGGCCTGAGTGGACTGGAAAACATGGACAGTAATAATTCAGAGCCACTAATACAAAGCCACAGAAAGAGGTGTGCATTTTAACTGACAGATGGGTTTCAGCAGCCAGTATACTACCTACACTCTCAGCAGAGGTCACTCTCCCTGACGGCTGCTCGGTGGCAGTGGAGCTTCTCATCTGAGCAGCTCTAAGTTGCAAGCTCTTAGGTGAACATCAGCATAGCCTAGGTATTAACAGCCAATACTTCTCCTGGACACAGCCCCAACAGTCTTGAGGAAAAAAATGACCTGTGTAAAACAGGGTCCAGATTGACCGCCTGGGACATCAGCTTAGGAAGGGCTTCAGGTATGGAAGCTCACCCTTCTAGCACCAATTGTTTTCTTCCAGAAGAAACACATGTTCAGGAGAGTCACAGCTGCTGGCCTTTGTGTCAGGTGCACTGCTATCAGCACATCATATACAGACAACCCCGTTTCAAAATGACATTGAAAACTGTGCTGGATAGTTTCATATCAACTTGACACAAGCTAGAGTTATCCAAAAGGAGGGAACCTCAACTGAGAGAATGCCTCCATGACGTGCAGCTGTTAGGCATTTCCTTAATTAGTGATTGATGGAATGGACCCAGCCCATTGTGGGTGGTGTCAACCCTGGGCTGGTGGTCCTGGGTTCTATAAGGAAGCAGACTGAGCAAGACACGAAGGTTAGCCAGTAAGCAGCACCCCTCCGTGGCCTCTGCATCAGCTCTTGCCTCCAGGTTCCTGCTCTGCTTGAATTATTGTCCTGACTTCCTTTGATGGTGAACTGTGATGTGGAAGCAGAAGCCAAATAAATCGTTTTCTCTCTAAGCTGCTTTAGTCTTTTATCACAGCAATTAATACAAGTTGGTACCTGGATAGTGGGGTTTTAGACCTGACCATGTTGTTCCCATGGGAGGATTGTAGAACTTTGGAACTTTGAACTAAGAAGCCACTGAGTTCTGAGAGCTCAGTGGGCTATTCTCTAGGAGCTTTGATGATAAAAATGTTTAGGACAGTCCATATGCTCAAGACTTGTGAAGTTCTAGAGGAAAGCTTAAAGACTCTATTAGAGTCATTTGTTATTTTGAGTTAAGGTTCTGTGGTTCTGGTTAGCTAGGCTGCAGCATCAGCTGTGATTAACAAGATCCCAGAGCTACTGAAGTGAAACCTTGGCTTTGCTGGGACACCAATGCTGATCAACTAGAGCTGAGAAATTAGTCCTGATTAAGAAGAGACCAGCAACACTGAGGAGAACTCTTCTAAAAAAAAATATTTCCTGGGCTGGAGAGATGGCTCAGTGGTTAAGAGCATTGCCTGCTCTTCCAAAGGTTCTGAGTTCAATTCCCAGCAACCACATGGTGGCTCACAACCATCTGTAATGAGGTCTGGTGCCCTCTTCTGGCCTGCAGGCATACACACAGACAGAATATTGTATACATAATAAAT
The DNA here is from genome assembly GCF_000317375.1 of Microtus ochrogaster. Taxonomy (NCBI): domain Eukaryota; kingdom Metazoa; phylum Chordata; class Mammalia; order Rodentia; family Cricetidae; genus Microtus; species Microtus ochrogaster. Next base: position 26,452,300 of record NW_004949099.1, read on the forward strand.
AAATAAATAAATAAATAAATAAATAAATAAATAAATATTTAAAAAATATTTCCTGAGAGTCAGCACATAGAAGCTATAATTCAGGGGTACCCTGCACTAGTAGCCAAACTTGGTCATGTGTAAGAGTCCCCCAGGCTGTATTGGTTTTGAAAGTAGGTAAAGGTAACAGAAAGAAGCTGTGAGAGGCCAGGAGATGTCACTGGAGAAAGTGCAGTCTCAGTAGCAGCAGAAACCCGAGGATTGAAGAAGTTATGGAGAAAAGTTGAGGCTTTGCACTGTGAAGAAAGCCCAGGAGAGGCTGTTGGTGAAAGTGCAGGCCAGTTGCAGGAGAAACCCCCAGCATTTTGAAGCTACCAGTAACAAGGAAGGACCAAGACCTTGCAGTGCAGTGCAGTCCAGTGCAGTGGAGTCAGCAGGAGTCAGAGGATAAGCTCTATGTGCAGCAGAGGACAGAAATAGAGAAACGATCTGGGTTCTTAGAAGAGCCCAGATTGTGAGTGGAACATAGATATTGTACATTGAGTTATTTAGACTGTTGGGGGTCTGGTTTTGCTTTGATCTGATCTGATTGTGACTGTGTCCTGGAACATCCCTCTTGAAGTAATAAAGTATTTAATCTATTTCTGATATGACAGGTGCCCACAATTTAGAAATTTTGAACTTTTAAATGATATTTTGGACTTTTAAACAGACAAGTTTTTAAAAGATTGAACTGTTAATGTGTGAATTGTAGGTGGAAGTTTCTGTCCCACCAATTTCTGCAGCTGTTCAATCCCAAACAAACACACAGAGGCTTACAGTAATTATAAGCTGTTTGGCCTATTAGCTCAGGCTTATTATTAACTAACTCTTACAACTTAAATTAACCCATAATTTTTATCTATATTTAGCCAAGTGGCTTGGTACCTTTTCTTAGTGTAATATTTTCATCTTATTTCCTCTGGATCTGGGTATGACTGCAGACTGAGACTTTCCTCTTCCCAGAATTCTCCTAGTCTGCTTACCCCACATATATTTCCTGCCTGGTTACTGGCCAACCAGCATTTTATTAAACCAATATGAATGACAAATCTTTACAGGGTATAAGAGCATTATCCCACATTACTTCCTTTCTTTCTTTTCAAACCAAGAACTCTGAATCTCCTTTATTTACCTTTTTTTCTTACCATTACCAATAACAACTTGTAACAAACACTCTAAACAAAAACAAACATCCATAATCCTATTTTTGGGAATGTAGGCATAGTTTTCTAGGATAATTCCTGCTGATTGGGGGATACTGATAATCCTATGGGTACCTAAAGAAAATTTAGGATTTTGGTCAAATCCCCACTGGAGTATTCTATGAGGTTTACTCATCCCAGCCAGCAGCCTTAAAGCTGTTCTGTATGTAGAACTCAGAGAAAACTGTAACAGAGGTACTCTGAAATGTTGGATCATCTGGGCCATCTGTTTCCACTGGAGATTTTTCAGGGGGTGGGGCTCTTCTTTGATCAAACCTTATTTTTCTCAGCCTAGAATGAATCCACAGCCTCTCATTTCCTATGGAAACAAAAGCAAAACCTTTTCTCCAAAGCAACATATATTTTGACATAAATTTTGAAGTCAAGGCATTTTCAAAATATATATGTTGGATTAATCCAGCAGCATTTATAATCAAACGTCTTTTAGCAGCTATTACTGCTCCTTCCTCAGCAGTCAAACAATTCAGAAACAACATAATAACATACAGTATCCAGACTCTGTGTATTTTCCATCTTTGTGTGGCTTTCTTAAAGTCTATTTCTTTCATTTTTATTGTTTAATTTTTATTTTGTTTTGTTTTTTCGAGACAAGGTTTCTCTGCTTTCTTTGACTGCCCTGTATCTCACTCTGTAGACCAGGCTGGCCTGACACTCACAGAGATCCACCACCAGCATTGTCTCAGGTGGGCTCTGTTTGCTGGTGGCAAGCAGAGGCTCAGCCCCTTTAAGAGAGGCTTCCTGACTCAGTGTTCTTGGCACAAACTTGGCAGTTCTTTTAAGATGCCCTGTCACCAAACACTTAAATTGTGTTTATGAGTAGCTGGCAGCATGCTTTTAGAATCCTTTTTATTTTCAAAGCTTTTTCAGGCTTTATGTGGAAATTCTTGCCAAACATTTGGGTACCAACTGTAATCAGAGACTGCTTTTTTCATTTCCTGGCCACCCAGACTTGAATTCCTAGATAGCTCTTATGTCTTAAATTAACCCATTTCTATTAATCTGTGTATCATCATGAGGCTGTGACTTAACAGTAAGGTTCTGGGCATCTTTCTCCTTTGGCAGCTACATGGTGTCTACCTGTCTCCACCTTCCTTTTCCATATGAATATATAATGAACTATAATGTGGGAGCAGAAGCCAAATAACCCCTTTCTTCTCCAACGCTTTTTGTTTTGTTTTATTTTGTTTGTTTGTTTTATGTTTTTCGAGACAGGGTTTATCTGTGTAGCTTTGGAGCCTGTCCGGCACTAGCTCTTGTAGACCAGGCTGGCCTTGAACTCACAGAGATCCACTTGCCTCTGCCTCCTGAGTGCTGGGATTAAAGGCGTGCACCACCACCACGCAGCTTGCTTTTTGATCATAGTGTTTCACCACAGCAATATTAACTCCCACTAAGACAGATTTGTTGTTGTTTTTGTTGTTGTTGTTGTTGTTGTTGTTGTTGTTGTTGTTGTTGTTGTTGTAGAATTCTGTTTTTCAGACAGGGCCTTGCTATGTAGCCCTGTCTGGCTTGGAACTTATTACATAGACCAAGTTGGCCTTGAACTCACAGAAATTTGCCTGGCTCTGCCTCCCAAGAGCTGCGATTAATGGCATTACTATTTGCTAAGGCAATTTTATTTTTACTATTTAGAGAATGGTTTCAGATTTCAGCATTCCAAGTGCTCAGGAAGGTGAAGCCCTAACCACAGGGCTATGGGTCACAAACCAAGAGGCTTTAATGTTTCCCAAGGACAGAGGAAAACCTGGCTGTTTTCCTGCTATCTTCACAAGCACCACGTAGCCATAAAACAAGTTCAGCTGCTCAGTGAGATCTGGGAGGAGGTGGGCATTCTGCCCAGCAGCCATCTTTAGTCATGGCGAGAGCAAGATGACTGCCCTCATTGTGGATAATGCTCAGACATAACAACGTCCAGGTGAAGGGGAAAAATGTTAAATCTCCATGTCTTCCTCCTTTTGACACTAGGGGAGGCTTTTCCAGAAACCTCCAGAATATTTCCTTTTACAGTTCTGACACTAAGCACACCAAATGCTTATGCCTAAACTAATTGTTCCAGAGGAGACAAGCTGGATGTTTTTGAAGTGAAGGGCATGGCCTTAACAGGGGTAGATTCAGGAAAATGGAAGCAGAATTCTAATGCAGTAGCAGAAGGAACACAGTAGAGTATTAATTAGCGTGTCACTGTGCCTAAGTACCCCATCCCCTCAACATTACCCTTTCTCTACAAAACCCCACATCTCTCTCCTTTTCTGTATTTAGATGTTCAAGGGCCTCCCTCGCCTGAGTGACAGTCTTTTTAATTGGCTTGGTTTCCAATCACCCAGATATTGAAAATCCATTTCTCAGGGATGTCTTACTTAGAAAACATGGCTACTTCTGTGGAGCTTGCTGTGAGCATCGCCTTTGGCCTGGACCCCTTCCTCTGCTGTGCCTTACGTCACTGTCATCCTTGCCTTTGTCCACCTACTGCTTTTATGGACCACGTGATTGGCCTCTCCCAAGCTGAGAACAAGCATGATGTGCAGCTTATGACCCTCTCCACAGCGTCAGCTCTCTTTCTGGCACACTATCTCTGCCCTGTTGCTCAGCTAGAGGCCAATCAAATAGCTGGCTGTGCTCTGCTGATCTGTCTAGTGCATCAGATTCTGCTACTCGAGCCCAAAGTCTGTGTTCTTAGCGACAAACCATCTAACGGAGCAAAAAGCATGTGACGAGCTGAGTGGGAGGCTGTGCACTCTATTTGCCTTCAAGTGTCAAACACTCGTGAAAGCCTGCATTCTTGGGAAATTACTAAGCAGCGGAGTTGGGCCATTGTGAGCATCCCACGGCTTCTTCCCCAGCCCTGCAGGGCCCAAGTCATTGCATAGCAACTGTCTCAAAAGCACAAGACAATACAGGAAGGAAATGGGTCAGTCACAACTGACCTCACGTCATACCTGGAAGGCAGCTGACCTCAGGGTACTTCAGTCTGTGGAATCTCCAAACTTTTGACTCAGAATTTTACTGTCTTTATGTATGTAACAACAACCTGAATGCCTGTGACAACTTCCCATCTCCATGGCTCTGCCTCTGAAGCTAACTCCTGTAACCCCTCTGTCTTTGTTGGGATTTCTGTTGTGACGAAACACTATGACAAAGGGTCTATTTAATCTTACAGCTTTTAGTTCATCATCCAGGAAAGTCAGGGCAGGAACCATGGAAGAGTGCTGCTTACTGGCTTGCTTTCCATAACTTGCTCTACCTGCTTCCTTATGACACTAGGGACCAGCAGCCTAGGTATGGTATCACCCACAGTGAGCTGGGCCTTCCCACATCAATCATCAATCAAGAAAAGGTACCACAGGCTAATCTGGTGGGCACATTTTCTCAACTGAGGTTTCCTCTTCTACAATGATGATTGTTTGTGTCAAGGTGACATAAAACTGACCGGCATACCCTCCATGTTTCTTCACACGTTAGCAACATCCTCTCAGTCTCCCAGCGGACCTAACTCACCGCCCAAACACCCAGGCTAGTCAATGTCCCCCAAATATCATACAGATGTCACCAAAAAACCAGAGCCTGACCGTTGTCAGCACAATAACAGCAGATACTGTTTGAGAACTATTACAGTAGGGGACAAGAGACCCGAGAGCCCTTGGGAAAACCATAAAGCCTAGTTTGAACAAGTGGGGAGTTATAGCTGAGGAGCAAATATGTGGGACTGGCAGCTGAACAATTACTGCAAGGACGCCAAGGCCATAGCGGTGGGTCCAGCTAAGCTGACTTCACAATCTTGTTCCTGAAAGCAGGCCAGGTTGAGTGTCCTAGGATTTCCATTGCTGTGAAGAGACACTACGAACATGACAACTTTTAAAAAGAAAACATTTCACTGGGATGGCTTGCCTACAGTTTCAGAGGTTCAGTCCATTATCATCACGATGAGGAGCATGGCAGCACACAAACAGACATGGTACTGGAGCTGAGAGTCCTACATCTTGACCTTTTGGCAGCAGGAAGTGAACTGACTGTCACACTGAGGGAAGCTTGGGCAAAAGAGACCTCAAAGCCCACCTCCACAGTGACACACTTCCTCCAACAAGGCCACACCTCCTGGTAGTGCCACTCCCTCTGGGGACCATTTTCTTACAAATCACCACAATGAGACATATGAAATAGGCAGATCTGGAGGGGCAGGGCTTCTCACTAAGCTGACTTCAAGGGTTCTCCAGGAAACTGCACCATGGAAAGAGAAAGTCAAAGGACCTCGATAAGAAGAGAACCTGGAAGAGTCTGACATAAGTCTGATCAAGTGTAGAGTTTTGTTGGAACACAGTAGAGCCTGGTATACAAAATGGTTTCTGGTCAAAGCAGTTTGAAAAAAAGGGACTTTATGTGGTCCCGGGTCACTTAAGGGACCCAAAGTATACACTGTTCAAGAAACTACCCAAATGACCAATCCTGTTGGTTTCCAGTTTGGAAAGAACATGGATAAGTTTTGAAGTCAGAAAGTCATGGGTTCAAATCTCAGATCTGACACCAATAGCTGTGTGATATTGGCCAGATAAAAACATCTTACTAAACATCCATTTCTTCATCCCTTATATGTCAACATGACCTAGATTTTTTTTTATTTACTTTTGTCTTTGGAGACAAGGTTTCTCTGTGTAGTCCTGGCTGTCCTGGAACTCATACTATAGACCAGGCTGGCCTCCAACTCAGAGATCTGCCTGCCTGTACTTCCTGAGTGCTGGGATTAAAGGTGTGCACTGCTGGACATGACCTTAATATTTTACAGGTTTGTGGAGACTGAACTAAAATGGATTGCCTATAAAGAACTGGACTAAGCTCGATAAATGGGTGCCATAGAGTGGGTAGAAATTGAAACCCTCAAGTTAGGGTTACACGTCTGTCTCCTGTTCAATCCCACAATACAGATGGAACATGTAGAACCCACAGAATGTCAAAGGCAAAGTGACGCTCAAATGCCAACTTATCTCAGAGGTTCTCATCCATAGAGAATCATTAGGGGAGATTTAAAAACGTAGTATCTCCCAGAGCAAACACAGACCAATTAAATGAGTCCCTCAAGAGCCAGGCAATGGGCCTCTATGTTTTCTAAAAACACAGAGTGGGAGCCACGGCTCCAAACCACTCTGCTCACTGCAGAAGAAATAGTCCAAGAAAGGTGAGTCAATTTGCTGTTGTTAATTGTTTTTTTCATATTTGATCTTGATTTTAAGCTATCAGAAGACTTGGGTTCTATCAGTCAATGTCACGGTCTCTTCTAACCAACATACTTAAGTGGTTTGTTTCTTGGGTCCTCACCTAATCCTCTATACTGTGGACCTTGAAGGGTTGGGACAGGCAGAGATGGGCAAGATGGTAGAGGAGCATTCCAGCTGAAGAGGATACAGGCTCTGAAGACACCAGCAGCAACACTGAATATTCAGAAAGGTGGGGGTGTTTCCTTAGTACCCCGGCACTGTGCAAGATGTTCGCCCAGGAGGAAGGCTCCCTTACTTCTGCTGACTGCTCCTTACCTAACATCACAGCACTCTGGGCCTTACCTCCTGCCTCAGCCCCAGCACAGGTCAGAGAGCCCAAAGAGCATTCAAGAGTTATTTACTGGGCACTTCTGATGAGCCAGGGCCTCTGCTCGCAAGAGGAGATGAACTAGGAACCAGGTACTAGGTCCCTGCCTTCAAGGTATCTTCACTCTAGTGAGCAAGTGTTTCTTCCTGTGGCTGCCCTACCAGAGCCTCTCAACAGGAAGGAGCTGCCATGTGATGGCTCAAATCAGAAGCAGAGTCCAAACAAGTCTGAAATTCAGAAGCAGGAGTGTTTAGGACCTGGTTGGTCTTTAAGGGCAAAACATGGCTATATTTTGGAAGCTGTTGTCTCCCTCCTTACGTTGGCAGCAGAGCTCCAGGGGTACTATTGCTGCTTGGCTCTTAGCAGCACAGCACTAAAGAAGTCAATGATGGCTGGTGGTTGGTCTTGTCTTTGAGGAAGCATAACTGGCTCTATGAGTCAGTCTTCTCTTCCCTTGATGCTAATGGTGCGGTTATTGCTGGTTCTCCCTCTAGCTCCTTCCTTGGGCCAACTCTGGATTTTAGGCTGGGTACCCCTTAACTTCAGGAGGCTTACAGTCTGGCTAAGAATTTGATGTAGTCCTAAAAGGAGAACCCATGGTGCCAGTAGGATACTTGTTTGGCAAATATTTATGGTGTGAGCTCTAGCTGGTCTAGCCCAAATGCAAGCACGAGAACCACAGAGCACCTAAGCTAATGGCCAGTGGAAGAGCCAAGAGCAAGATGACAAACTGAAGTCTCCAACTGTTTACACTGACAGGGTCTCAGAGGTCCCGGGCTGTAGCCTCTAAATTTAAAAGTTAAAAAAATTCTGATTCGCTATGAAGTAAATGACAAACATGTAAGCTGCCAAAGTGGGGTCTAGTAATCCTGAATCCCGTGGTCCAACTACCCACTAACAAAACAAGATGGTTGTTTTCAGGTTCATTTAGGGGTGCCAAGGAAAGTGTATCTCAATGTGGATGAACACAGGGAAAAGCTCTGATCTTCCCTGTACCAGGTCCCCATAAGCACCCCGATTCTCACTCTAGAGATGTTTCTCTTCAGTGTTTTGGTATGAGGCTTCATCTCGCTCAAGCTCTGCAAGGATTTCAGCGCTGCACTTTCTGACCCAGGCTGAGAAGAGTGGAATGAAAAGACACAGCCTCTGTACCAGAGAGGTCACCTATCTAAGTGGGCAGGCCCCCGGCGCCTCCCCCGCTGTGGAGCAGCTCTTCCAGGAACCTCTCCAGAGACTGGTGCTGTGAGGGGGTGGCATAAACAGCTCGTTCGTTAATGGCCACAGCAACTAAGGCCAGGGAACAGTGCCTGCTGGACCTGAAGGAGGTGATGGAGCGAAGACTGTCCTTGATGGCGTCAACTGAAATAGCATCAGAGCGTCTCCAAACAATAGCAGATATTTAGCCCTGCCATAGGGATATGTATGCCACAGTGAGCTGAACGTGCACAGAGGAGGCAAAGGGACAGTTTTAAAGGTGAAACAGGGAGGATTATGTAAGATATTTTAAAACAACAGCCCTTGGCCACAGTGGTTAGTAACAAGGAGGGTGCTGCTCTGATCCTAGAGAGAGAGCTGCTGAGCAAATGCCCTTGCAGAAAAGTGTGTGTGTGTGTGTGTGTGTGTGTGTGTGTGTGTGTGTGTGTGTGTTTTACATAAACATGAGATCTTTTCTTTCATGGTCTCTTGTTTAATTTTTTGTCAAGCTCTAGCTTGACCAAAGTAACCCCAAATACTCCACTTGCTTCTGCCAGCATCTTCCCACTACATTCTCTACATTGAGCTTGTTTACTGTTCTTCCCAGAGCACACTACCTGTGTGCAGCATCACTTGTAGACTTGACTTCTATTCATGGAAGTCAGCACAGGCAAGCCATGTGCCCAATGCTGGACAGAAATGCAAACACCAAGGAGGGACCTTCACATGCCCAAGTCAGATAAAAGTGAGTTCCAGGCCCTGTGCTAGCTATATCTGCATTTTACTTCTCTCGTTGTGAGGTAGGTTTGTGGCAGAGTTCCAAATCAGCCCCATGATCCCCACCCTGTGCTATAAACTCTGTAAAGCCTCCTTGCTTCAGATGTGGGATGAACTCGTGCTTACTATGGGGTATCACTTCCTTGGTTAGGTCATAGCAATCTGTCATGGTAGACAGTGGTTAACAGAGAATTCTCTTCCTGGCTTAGGAGAAAGGAGCTGCAGTATTGTAGGGTTATATGGAGAAGAGCTGAGGGTGCATTCTAAGACCTTAGACAAATCCCCAGCTGACATCTAGCAATAACGGAAAATACGAACCTCAGGCCTGTAGTGATGCTTGGGTTCTCAGTACCACCTGAAAGAGCTTGGACAGGGACCCTGAGCTGCCAATCAGTATACACTTCTTCTTCCAGACACTAAGTGATAATTTTGAGACCCTGAGCAGGAAATTCAGCTGTATGTGGCCCAACTTGTGACGCACAGAGACTCAGAAATTATCAGAGTACAGAGTTACTGTATCCAAATTAATCTGATATTTCGAAGTAGAGTTACAGTTTAAAATACTGAAGAACCAGCCATGCATCGGCACAGCCAATCAGAGTGGACACAGGCAGAGAACAGCTGGTACGATGGGCAGGCCAGGCTGACATCATAGAGGAACCGGGTCACAGACAGGGAAAGTGATGCTCAGTGTAGAAGCTAATGAGTTAGTAAGAGGAGGGCTGGATTCAGACCCGGTGCTCTTGGGAAGCAATCTATACAGCAGCAAAAAGGAAGGCTTTGCTGAGATGGGCAGAGGGCTTTGAGTAGCACCCATATGCGTCTAGACTTGAGTGGGGCAATGGCGGGACACTGCTCAATCTCTTAGACTCTAGAAGAGAATAACCAGGATTTGGCAGTCTTTAGAGCAGTGGCTCCCAACCCTTAACACAGCTCTTCATGTTGCGGTGACCCCAACCATAAAATTATTCTGTTGCTACTTCATAACTGTAATCTTGCTATTGTCATGAATTGTAAGTATCTGATATTCAGGATATCTGAGATGCCACCCCCAAAAGGGTTGCGACTCAGAGGTTGGGAACCACTGCTTTAGAGGAAGATGAACTTTGGACTTATGCAGGGGTTTAATCAGAAAAGCAGAAGCCTTCTGAGTGATACAGAAAGACTCTTTGGGCTTTAAGCAGCACTGCTCTGTTTCTCCTACTCTGACAACATGAGGTGATCAGCTCAAGTTCATTTGGGTTCAGTCTCTGAGTTACCAGTCTGTGATCAGTGGCGCCTTCCTCTGGGGCAGGGAGTAAGAGATAGGACAAAAGTGATGACTTCACAGTGGTCAAGAAACAGAGAAGGACCCAGGGTTCCAATGGCCTTTCAAAGGCACACCCTTTGAACTAACTTCCTTTGACTAAGCCCACCTCTCAGAGTGTCCACTACCTCCCAACAACACTACCACCCTGGGGACTAAGCATTTAGTCACGAACCTTCGGGAAACACCCCAGATCCAAACTGTGGCAGTCACTGTGGGACATTGTTGGGGACTGCAGACCACCAGACCCTGAATTTCCTGTAAATAACTTGTTTTCCTCTGCTCTGAGCAGCCTGCAACCACTCTGAGCATGAGACCCTGAAGAGACAGGAGAGTGGCTTCTGGTGGGTTTGCAGCTGAAAGATCCAGAGAGCTGGGGTGTGGCCAGAGCCCAATATAAGCTGTCCCTGAACACAATAAAGTGGGCATTCTTGGCATTCTTGTTTCAAGGATGACCTGTCTCCCCATGTCTCTGTCTGTGTGTTTAAATCTCCAGGCCCTTTCCCGACTTGCTAACCACACTGTAGTGCATAGCACAAGCGCTCAGAGCAGGCATAGTAGTGCGGAAGCATGTGCAAAACTGTGGTCTGTTTCTGGGGTCAGGTGTGGAAACAACACAGTTCAGCCAGGCTAGTAGCCAGAAGGGAAAGCTGGGTATGAAGTAGGGAGAGCAAGCACAAGGAAGAACCCAACATGGATGAACCAGAATCCAGGAGGATGAACAGTTTGTGAACCCTCAGGGAGAAGCCCACTTGTCTTTCAATACCCCACCTCAGGGTGGGGGCTTGATGATGCAAGCCCAATAGGAGCACTGTGCTGCTGGACCCACAGAACTACAGAGGGCTAAGGAGAGGGGGTGCAGGGGCCATGGAGCACTGGTTTCAGATGCTGCCCTCTGTTGGTGAGGTGAGACAGCAGGCTAGCAAGCATCCTGAGTGCTCAGTGGGCGCCATCTTCAGAGCTTCCAAATCTCAGGTCAATGTCTTTTACAAACCAACCCTGACTTGAATTGCACAGGGAAGGAAATTATGAGAAATACAATTCTCGGCTGGTTGAATTGGTTCACTTCAAACCACTCATCCTGGTAACTTAGAGAAATTTCACAGGGCAAGGGTTGGGATTTAAATATAAGGTTTCTTTGAGATGCTTTATTTTGGGGGGTGGGGTTATCTCCCAAAGGTCTCAGTCCCTAACTTGCTCTCTCTCCATCTGCTGCCACTTGCACCATCGTCTCGGACAGAGCCAAGGGTCCTTGACAACACAAGGTTCTAGCAGTGGCAGCTTGGTACTCAGCACTCAGATCCTGGATGCCACTCTTAACCCCTTCCTCCTCCATCTCCCACTGCAGGGTTTTCCAAATGGCCTGAAGATGTCACTCTGTGATCCTGAGCTCTTGTTTAAACTTTGCACGGATCTCCTCCATGTTATCCCATCAAATGCCTGGTTTATTTTCAGCCTTTGATGGTGAACTGGGTAACTATCAAAATGGTTTAGTCTGCGGATAATAGAAACAGAAAGATACTACTTACATGGAGCTGGAATGTTATCCAGTGGCTTGTAGCTCCCATTGTCACCTTTAACATGTGTCTTAGGGAAAAGTACAATTTCTCATGAGTGGCAGGCAGAGAATACTGCAGGAACTGAAAGAAATTCCTGTCTTGTGACTGTCTTTGCCCATGCATCTTAACTGATGGATCTTGTCTTTGGGAATTAGAACCATCAAAGAACGATTTCTGTGTCTAACGGGCCCCTAGACCTCAATACAGCTCATGCCATGATGGATACCATTCAGGCCTTGGAACCCAGGATGTAGGCAGCAGCACCGCTAAAATGAAAACAAAGACCTAACCCACCAAAGTCCACAGTTCTGAGGGGAGAGAGTGGGAACTTGGATTGGGTATATATGATGAAAGAAAGATAGCTTGTTTCCTTTTTTAAAAAAAAATTAAGAAAAAGGTGAATGTGAATATAGAAAAAAAATGTCCATAGTTCTGGAAAAGCCCCTAACTATACCAACCTTGCCATTTGGCTTCTTTAGTTCCACTTCTCGCTAACAAAAGTGTGTCGACCTAGGGTGTGATTTTTGTGCTTCAAACTCACCCTAAGAAAGGCTTGGGACTGCACTTGGATTCTGAACACCTAGTGTAGATGCCAGCCAGCTCATACCTTATATTGGCTTGAATCTGTGTCTGAGGGGTCCTGTCTGGTGGATACCTCATAACCTATAGATGTGTCAGTTTCCACATCTGCAAAACAGAAGCGGAGAGAATTAAAAAAAAAAAAACATAAAGTGAATTCAGCACTGTGCCTAACACATGCAGAACTTTGAAAATATTAGCTTTTATCACTCAAACACATAAACCTCTCTGCAAAGAGAGACAATGCCAGCTAAATTTCCCTAGTCATGACAGGGTCTCTCCTCAGCTTCCTGATTGTAAATGCTGAACGTGCTGTGAGCTGTCCATCACCAATCTGAGGGGCCTCCCTCGCCAGGTGCCTGTCCTGCCTTTGTCAATCCCAGATGTCATCCCCTAAGGCAGATCTCACTAACCCTAGGGGCTCTGTGGATGTGGAGGCCGGGAGGGCTGAGCCTGAGGGACAAACAGAGCTTTGCCATATGGCAGGAGATGCCTGAGAGGCTAACAACAGCTATTCTGTATGTGAGCAAGGGAAATGGCACCAGCTGGCGAGCTGCCAGCGAGATTGGGGCTCAGATCTGTACCTGTTATCATACCGCTGTGGGCCTTCACCCCAACCCAGCCCCTTCTCATTGCTCAGCTCTCTAGAGGAAGCATCTCAAGAAGGTGTCCCTTACCACTATATACTGACTTTAAATAGCCACAAGTATCCCAGAAAGAGCAGCTTCTAGAGATCATTTGGCCACTGAGAAAACAAGAAGCCCAAGCACCAAAAGTATGCGGCCCAAAAATCACATGGTCAAGTTGACTTATAACTCAAGCCCCCTTTGTCTTATGTAATAAAAATCAACCTTCCATTTTTTTCCTTATTCCATTTCTTACTCTGTGTGTGTGTGTGTATGTGAGAGGCCAGCATCAGATCATATGCCTAAAACTAAGTTGATGAGAAATCTACCAAATTTTTACTTGATTGGTATATATAAGCAAAAAGTTTCTAACTCAAGTAAAGAGAAGATTAGACTCATCCCTAAGGACAATTTCCACTTTGACATGTGGCAATAGGCATGTATCATGGAAGTCACTGGTCTTCCCATGAACCCCCATAGTCTGTAGCATCTGGCTTGACAGAACAGGATTGCCTTTCCAGGCTGGTTACAGCACCACCTACAGGGCAACATTTGCAAGACTAATGCAAGGAGTCGCTAAGATGCTGCTTATTCTCCCAATTAGCATCCAATATGTGGTGCTGCTTCTCCAACAGCCAGAATTCATGAGTCCAGCAAACAAAAGTAGGAGTGGAAACATCACCACACAGTGGTAGCCTTGGCAACCTATTAGCAAGAAGTTTGTTTTCTTCCCACTTGCTGGGTAGTCCCTAGTGCCAGAAGGTTCGATTCAGAGTGCAGGGCTGGCTGTGGACCCTGTGTGCTGATGTGGGATTTCTCTCTGTATGCTGTGATTACCATTAATGTATAACAAAACTGCTTTGGACCTATAGCAGGGCAGAACTTAGGTAGGCGGGGAAAACTAAACTGAATGCTGGGAGAAAGAAAGGCGGAGTCAGAGAGAAGCCATGTAGCCCTGCTAGAGACAGATGCTGCTGGTAAGCCACTGCCATGGGGCGATACACAGATTAATAGAAATTAATATGTAAGAGTTAGCCAATAAGAAACTAAAGCTAATGGGCCAAGCAGTGTTTTAAATAATATAGTTTCTGTGTGGTTATTTTGGTTCTGGGCAGACAGGACGAATAAGCGTGTTGTTCCTTTTGGAGACAGAAAGATCACACATGTGCAGAAGGATCAATGGACTACAATTCCCAGAAGCGGCAGAGGATACAGAATCCCACTGAACTACAATTCCCAATTTGACAAAAAGCCACGCATGCGCAGGACATTTTTCCCAGCCGCACCTGGATCCCCCTTAAAAACGGGGAACGCCATAACTCACGCCCTTTTGTATCTTCACCCCCGTCCCTCACTTTTCGTCACCCCCCCATTAAAGTTTACCCACATAGGACCGCCATGTGTCTCGTGTCTCCTTTCAAACCCCGCAAAAAGAATAACAAAGCGGCCTCCTCCTACAGTGTGCCATACTACTTACTGATCAGTCAGGCAAAATGGCATATCTGTTATGGTAAATAACACTGGTAAAAATGGCATATCCGTTATGGGATTAACCAGATACTTTCTGACTGGATTTGAGGAGGGAATTCATTCCTGGTACTGTAAACCTGATCCAAAGTCCATGGCCAGGAGCCAGAGAGATGACTCAGTGGTTAAGAGAGTCTGCTCTGGGTTGAATTCCCAGCACCCACATGGAAGCTCACAACTACCTGTAACTCCAGATGCAGGAGATCTGAAACCTTCTTCTGGCCTCTTCTAGTCTCTTTGGGCACTGTGTACACACACATGAGACTTAGATATACATGTAGGCAAAACACCCATACATATAAAATAATAAATCTGTGTTTAAAAGCTCATGACTGAGGAGGTTTCAGCCCTTAGTGGGGAAACTGCCGTGCTGTGTTTTGGTTTTTGCTAACTGGGTCCAATCTGTCTGCTGTCTATGTAAGTTTGTTTATGCCCGTAGGTCGGTGCTGCTGCCAGCTTTGGTCCGAGAAGCTTCTTTTGTCATGGGCAGCGGAACTACAGACTGAAAACTGTTCTGAGAATGATGACTTTGAATGTTCGGCCAAAATGGGACACCTGTATCATCCTGTAGAAGGTACAGGGAACATTGTGGCAGTGGGGCTGGAAATAATGTAAGAACTGAAGGAGGGATAGAATATTATGGAACACTGTCTTATAGACATGGCATGACCATTGCATCCTTGAACTTATAGCTGTGGTTACCTGTACAAGATTGGGCCTATCACTATCTTGTTATGAATGGGGCAGGGACTTAACAAGATCATATCCGACCCTGATGATTTACAGGCAGTTAATTAGGGCAGAAGTCCATGAGGCCCCATCCTTCCTTGAGGATACGTAAGTAATTACTGGTTTCTGGGGGGTGGATAGGCATATTCTTTAGTGGACCACCCACTGGCAAGGTGCCCACACTCCTATAAATAACCCTTCACCCATGTTTCTGTAAGCAACTTTAGTGAAACCCACTGGACCCATTTCAAAAAATTAGAAAAAGACCAGACAGTAGAAGCGTGACAGGAAAGACGGGAAAACTGAGGGAGTGGGAGGGGTCAAGAGATGAAAAAAAGGTGAATATGTGTCAGAATACATTATGCACATGCATAAAACATTTCATAACAAAGCTCATTGCTATGCATAGTGTTTAAGACTAAACAAACAAAAAACAATAAAGAGGGATATTTTTGTTTTGTTTTGTTTTGGCTTGGTTCCTTTCCTATGACCTCTCTCCTGGCCTAGAGCTCCTCATTCCGTAGGAAGGAATGTTTTCATAAAGACACACAGTGATTCCATTGACTTGGGAGTCAATCATGCCCTTGAGTCAAAAGGCAAAGAAAGAAGTTACTGTGGTGGCTGGGCTGGGGACAGTTAGGGACACTCCAGAGCCCTCAGGGCATCTCCTTAGCATTGTCCTGTGATTAAGATCAGTGGGAAAAGACCCAGAGACTAGGTAACAAGGAGTATGGGGGAGGCATGGCTCTCCTTGGGAAGGGGAAACAGAAGAGATTCCTGAGTGGGAACCTGAGGGATCTTGTTGGAGGTAGGTAGAGGGGAAGAGTACTGAAAGAGACTGGAAAAGGGGAGGCTGGGGCGGGGGTCAGGTAGAAACCTGATGAAAAGAGAAACTCCCAGGAATCTACCCGGATGACCCCAGCTAAAATCTGTGGCAACAGTGGATATGTAAGTGGCCACCTCCTGTGATGAGATTGGTGACTACCCCTATCAGAGAGCCTCCATCCAGTAATTGATGGGAACAGATGCTGCAGAGATTTACAGTCAAGCATTAGATCAAACTTGGGGAATCCAGCTGAAGAGAGAGAGAGGAAGGATTGTAAGAGCCAGAAGGGTCAAGGACAACACAGGAAAATCCAAGAAACAACTAACCTCACACACAGGAGCTCACAGAGACTGACCTAACAACCAGAGAGTCTTCATGGACCAACCTAAGCCCTCTACATATATGTGACAGTTGTATAGCTTAGTTTATTTGTGGGACTCCTATCAATAGGAGCAGGAGCTGTCCTAATACTTTGACTCTTGGGAACCTACTCCTCATACTGGATTGCCTTGTCCAGCCTTAATTCAAGGGGAGATGCTTAGTCTTATGGAAACATGATATGTCATGCTTTGTTGATATCTATGGGAGGCCTACCCCTTTCTGAACAAAAACAGAGGAAGAGTTTGGGGGGGGAGGTAGAAGAAGGGAACAAGAGGAGAAGGAGGGGAAACTGTGGTCAGGATGTAAAAGAAATAATTTAATTAAATATAAAAAATGGATTTTTAAAAAGATCAGTGGGAAAACACTACTGGCTTAGGAATGAAGGTTGGGATCACACCATCAGGTTAGGAACCATAGTGTCCTACTATGGCATTTCCAGAAGGTAAACGGGTAGAAGGTAGCTGCAAAGAACAATAATGACTGTGTGGGCAGCTACGAAAGCAAGGACTCTGTCACAAATATTTCTTTGTTTTGTTATGAACACATTTATATCCTGCTTTACATTTATTATTTGCTCTAGTAAACAAATGTATTTGTCTTCTTCCCTCTTATGCAACATGTTAAATACTGTGCAACACAATATCTAAGCATTGTTAACTTTGTATCATAACATTTAAGTACTATCAATTATTAAGCTAGAGAGGATATATATTATTTTATCTTCTTTTCCGGAAATGGGATTAGTGGAAGGTTCATTGTATTTAGGACAGCTATATCATGTTTGACAGAATGCCCTTGCTGTGTTTTTTTTTATCCAATTACACATAGCTATAGAGATTTATATAAATGTCAAGTTGAGAAGGATGGACCTGTAGAGGTTAATTTTATCCCAGTGTGACAAGGCCATGAGTGCAAGGTAAGAATGGGTACAAATGTGAAGGCATTTCTCTAAGAGCCTGGCATTGAACTGGGGGCTCAGCAGAAGAGTGGGCATTATTCACTCCACCGAGTACCCAAACAAACCCAAAGGTAGAGAATGCTGAAATACTATGCCTGCCTGCCTGCCTGCCTGCCTGCTGAATGGAGGCACAGGTCTCTAGCTGCCTGTAAACCAGAACTACCAGACCCCTTCACTTGCAGACGAGACTTTTCAACTTCCATAGTTATGTGATCAAAATTCTTTGATGCTCACTTTCTGAAATGAAAACTCTTATGAGAAATCTGATAGGCAAGTGGAGGCATACATCCTTCTGGCTCTATGCCTCCTGGAGAATCCTAATAAATTCTCCCTGAAAAGAATGTTTTAAAAGCACCAAAAAACATGTTATAGAAATTTTGAAGAAACTGGCTGTCAGTCAATAAAGGAGGGTGATACCTATGAAGTGAGAAGCCAGCAAAATAAGCAAACTAGAAATAGCTTCTGCTCACAGCCTGGAGATTCTGGGTTGGCCTGAGGCTGAGGAAGACTCAGGTGGAGCTTGATAAGGTCCCTTGTTTACAGAATGCTTGTTTAACTATGTAAAGATATGTTACATTTGTTTAACTATGTAAAGATATGTTACATTTGTTTATCTATGTAAAGATGTGTTGCATTTATGTTGCAGAATATTTGTTTATCTATGTAAAGATGTGTTACATTTGTTTGACTATGTAAAGATGTGTTGTTATTTTACCTTGCCTGCCTAAGGAACCTAATTGGTATAATTAAAAAATTGAAGCCAGGCAGTGGTGGTACACACCTTTAATCCCAGCACTCAGGAGGTAGAGGCAGGGGGATTTCTGTGAGTTTGAGACTAGCTTGGTCTACAGAGAGAGTTTCAGAATAGTCTCCAAAGCTATATAGAGAAACCCTGTATTGAAAAACAAAACAAAAAGCTGAATGGCCAATAGTGTACGGAGGAGGTATAGGTGGGACTTCCAGGCAGGGAGAGTAAGTAGGAGGAGAAATTTAGGCTCAGAGAAGAAAGAAAAAAGGATAACAAGGAGATGCCAGGCAGACAGACAGACATGGAGGAAGCAGAAAGTAGGACATACAGAATGAAAGACAGGTAAAAAGACCCAAGGCAAAACACAGATGAATAGAAACAGGTTAAATTAAGTTAAAAGAGCTAGTGGGACAAGCCTAAGCTAAGGCCAAGAATTCATAACTAATAAAACATCTCCATGTCTTTGGGAGTTGGTTGGAAGCCCCAAAAAAATTCCAGCTACAGCCCATGACTTGAGGAGACAGGGCTAACGTCCAGGGAGACCAAAGCCCATGACTGAGAAAACTGCATTCCTAGCTTAAGAAGCTTCTGGTGGCATTCAGTTCAGGAGGTCCCCTCTGAGCCCTAAACATCACCCTGACTGAACCTCCAATCTCTTGCCTCCAAATAGAGCAAGGTCTTGTCTGGCTGTGTACTCCAAAGTATCAGACCAAGAGGGACATCAAATGTCAAGATAGAAGAAATTCAGAAAGCCTCCAGCTCAGTTTTCCTTTGACCACTGAAGAATCTGAGGTCTGTCACTGAAGATCCTGCTAAATAAATCTGCTTCCATAACATACAGGAACTCTCCAAAGGGCAACTTCCTGTCCATCCTAAGAGTTAGCCAATCCCTTGGGGTATAAACAGACAATCTAATTCCTGAGCTTCTGGGCTTGGAACAGCCATGCCACTAATGTGAACATAAGGTACTCAGAGGAGTTGCTTCCTCTCTCGCTCCAAGGCCATCACGGGCCAATGTCTGGAGTTCTCTGTGTGAAAACTGGCCCTTTCCTTTCCCAAGCCCTACAGAACAAGCAGAGACTCCAAAGTCAGGAAGGCAAGAGCAACACATTATGGAGCAGTCTGGATGCCTCCTTAGGTCAGTACCGTGAGGCTGGAAGGGTGAGCAAAGGAAGTCTTGAAGGACTAGCAAAGGGAGTCCCTTACGGAGCCTCTCCTTTGCCTTTGGTGTCAAGTGCTGACTACATTTTGCTTGATTTGAGAACCTGAAGCACGATTAATAAAAACTCAGAGAGGGAAATTGGGGTTCAACCTGAAGGTCAGAAAAGCAAAGCAGCCAGCCACTGGCTCTTACCTTGACCTCAGTCAGAAAATGGTGATTCCTGCCTGCAGGAATCCTCAGAATGAGACTGAGCCTGAGAGCTGTCTCCTCCCATTTTATAATCCACAATCATCTCTACAGATAGGGTTAAAGGCGTGCACCATTACAGTCTAGTTTCTATGGCAAACTCGTGTGGCTACTGGGATTAAAGGTGTGTGTCATTGCTGTCTGGTCTGTAAGGCTGGCCAGTGGGGTTGTTTTACTTTTCTGATTCTCAGGCAAGCTTTGCTTATTAAAATACAAAAGAAATGCCACTACAAGAGCCTATTTTCATTTACTGGGAGATAAGAGCTAAGGATGTTCATGCCACTGTGACTGTACACCAGAAGAAAGCTGTGGTTTGAATGTGAACTGGCCCGAGCCTTCTATGGTCCCAGCTGGTAGCACTGCTTGAGGACGCCGTGTTCCCTTTGGGACATGGGGCTTAGCTGGCAGAGGTGGGGCACCAGGAGCAGACCATGAAGGTTATACTTGCCTCTGGATCTGACCTCTGTTTCTGCCGCATGATCTGGGTCATGTGAACTAGTCATGGCTACATGTTTCCAGCCCTACAGATGGAGCTGACCCAACACCATAGTTCTCTCACCGCAATGGAGAGAATCCTTGGCCCTTAGGTGGCTTCTGTCAGAGTGAGAAGTAGCTAATTACCCACCAAATGTCCTTGGTAAACACCTGGACTCCCATGCTCATCCATGTCCTAACCATATTTCTCTCCTGGCAGTCACTACAAAGTGTTTTGTTTTGTGTGTGTGTGTGTGTGTGTGTGTGTGTGTGTGTGTGTGTGTGTGTGTTTCTGAGACAGGGTATCGCTGGGTAACCCTAGAACTTAGTACGTATAACACGATAGCCTCGAATCCAGAAAGATTCCCTGTCTCTGCCTTCTAACAGCTAGGATTAAAGGGATGGACTACCACACCTGGTAAAAAGCTGTTTTAATTAACTGCTTACTTGCAGGTCTCTCTACAGAGACTGAGTTCCTCATAGCCTGGCCTATGCCTTAAGGGCCTCTGCATTACTGGTGTTAATAAAGGTACGGTACATTCTGTAAAGACCCTAGACAATGTGCTGAACTAAATGTCAGAGTCCAAAGCTGCTTTCACAGCATCCCTGGCAGGACAGTCATTCTGATGGAAATTACTGGGATGAGCAGCTATCTGGGCCACAGGGAGGATACACACACATGCTGCGGTGACAGTGCTGCACCTCCCCTTCAGTGGGGATTTGTTGGCGACCCTGGAGAAGCCACTGATAAAGATCCACACAGGTCATTCTGATCGGAGCAGGAGGCTTCCTCTATTGGCCACCATCCTTTCTTCTACCGCTCCCTACTGAGCTAGCTAAAATTTTCTTGGTGCACCAGGTCAGGATTCTTCCTTCCCAAGTCTTCCCTGCTCCCGTGCTCTCACAGGTGTCCAGAAGTCTCCTAAAGGCTCTTCCTGCTCCCTTTATTTTAGTCCTTTGGGACAGAGTACCAGGTAGTACAGGCTGGCATGATATACTACCTTCAAAGAGGCTAGTAATCTAGGCATATGCCACCATCCCCCTCCCCTTTGTCCTGCACAGACATTCCCTCATTAATCTCTGTGCTGTCCGATTCTGGTTTGCTCTCCAGACTGACAAAGGGTAGCAGGGATGAAAGAGAATGGCTGGGGTTGCTGATAAGTGAGTAGGGGGCAAAGAGTCTGCACTGGTGGGCCTAAGTGTCCCGTCCCTGTCTGTCAAATGAAGCCCAGAAAAGGCTACTTGGCTTCCATGTCAGTTTGATGTGAATAGAAAGTGTAAGATCTGGATTGAGTTTTAAAGCAATCTGCATTGCCAAAGAATAAAAGTGATTTTGACTGGCCAACCAGGGAAAGTGTCTCCTGGTCACTCACATCCTGAACAACACATGTCAGAATGGCTAAAATCAACCGCTGTGTCATTTCAACTCCAGTTCTTCATGCATTAAAGAAGCCTCAGAAATGAAACCTTAGCCTGGAGCCTGAGGCGGGGGCAGCAGAGCCAGGGAAGGCTGTCCAGCGGCAGGACAAGGTCAGATGGAATTGAAGGAGTGACCCAAGAGGCTAAGGCGGTGGTGTGCATGCACCCATGTCCTGTCCAGGGACACTTTCCTGTCTTTGCTCTTCTCTGACAGGTGCCGTATGTGAGGAACTGAGCCCAAAGACAGGACCACGCACTGGTGACCACCAAGTGCTACCCTTCTGACTAAAAACAGTGTGGCAGAAGAAATGGTAAAGTACAAAGCCAGCAACTGGGCAGTGGTCAGTGAGGACACCACATTCCAGCACGATCTCTATTTTGCCTAAAGGAAAATTAAACAAGAATTTGGAGTTTCAATGGCTCCGGCAACAGCTGCTCCCGTCCCCCTATCAATTTTGTCCTCACTTTTCCATTGCTATATTTTAGTGTTCCTTCTCTACCGAGGTCAAGGCTGGGCTGTAAGTCTGCACCTCCCTCCACTCCTGGACAGAACAGGGTGTGAAACCGAGTTCAGCAGCCGCCATCAATAATTCACAGGGCAGCTTTGCTTTTATGACTTGTGTTTAAGTCTGAGTTTAATTTCCACACATAAAAATTTATACTTTCTGCAGTGGGCATGGGACAGTGATGGAGGAGTCCATTTCTTTAGTACAGGCTGATCAACATAAAACCATGCAACAAAGTGCATTTGAGACACCCTCTCTCTGGGAGCATAAATCGCTCCAAGGGCTGGCCTGGGCAGGGTCCAGGTAAGGTCAATATTGATCCAGATATTTAGTATTTAGGAAGTAGGTGCTGAGCAGGGTATACACACACACACACATACACACACACACACACGCACACACACACACACAGCCCAGATACAGTAGAAGTCTGAGAATTTTTTTTTTTTAATGTCAACATAGAACCCCTTGAGAGACTACGAAATAGGCTAGCTCAGCCTCACAAATGATCATGACCAAAGACAGGACACCAAGAGGGACAATCAAATGCAGATGATGGTCCTATGTATCTCTGGGAAGGAAAATAGCATATCTGTGGCACAACCAAG
Source organism: Microtus ochrogaster (assembly GCF_000317375.1). Classification (NCBI taxonomy): domain Eukaryota; kingdom Metazoa; phylum Chordata; class Mammalia; order Rodentia; family Cricetidae; genus Microtus; species Microtus ochrogaster. The sequence continues at coordinate 26,474,743 of NW_004949099.1, forward strand.
TAGGCAGAATGATGGCCACCCAATGATATCACACCCTAATCTCACAGAAGTTGACAGTACTTTAGGATCAGGGCAAAGGAGAACTGAGGGTAGGTAGGAATGGAATTTACCTCTTTAGGGAGGCTATTCTGGATGTCCTAGGTGGACCCAAATGTAGTAAATAGTAAGGATCCTAAAACATGGGAATGGGGGGCTGAAAAGCTTAGAGTGAGGCAGGGTGAACCCAGCTGGCTATTTCAGGATTTAAGGATGAAGGAAGCAGCAGCAAGCCTGCTAATGTGAGCAGTGTCCAACACTCACTCACACACAATGAGGCAGGCAAGCATTCTCCCCGAAGGCCTCTAGAAGGAATCGTGTCCCTGCCAAAATCCTGAGTTCAATCCAGGGAAACTCAGAAGAAGACAATGCACCTGTGAAGCTTTATAACACAACATTTGTGACAATTTGTTATGGAAGCAACAGAAATTGTAGACCATAAACATAGGTGTCTAATTCTTTCTAATAGGAACAAAGTAGGTGCGTCTAACAGAGCCAATAGACATGATGAAATTTAACAAAGGAAGGCCATACTAAAGCAGCGCTCCAATGGAATACTAAGTCAAGAGTAGAATCTGAGTGCGTGGTGACCGAAGGGGTCATCCCATCTCATCCCAGTAGACAGCCTTTCGATGTCACCTCTCAGTGGTCACCCACTGTTTAAACACGGGAACCCTGAGCAGATGACTCTCACCGCTGGTTGTTAGAAAGGTCTCCCCACACTAAGCTGAATTGACTGCCATAGTTCTATTGACTGGCTCTAGTTACACATCTTAGCATGTTTAATTTGCTGTAAAGATACGTATATCTGCCTAACATTTCCTCTCCTAAAAGTCGGTTAGTGCTTATGTTCACAGTCCTTTCTCCCTGTGCCCCCTTTAAGATGCAGCACACATGACCAAATACGTAGTTACACGCACATACAATTTAGGAGCAACATTCAACAGTTCCAATCTCAGATGTAAGGCCTGGACCAGCCAGTTACTCACATGGTTAGGCCAAAGGATCTTGAAGAAGGTGTCTAGCCCTAACAGCCCAGACTCTAAGATGAGGGAACTTCATACACTCATTTATCCAACATTTAATTTTAATACTAATTTGTCATATTCTGTTCTGACACTTATGAAGACAATCAAGGGTTTTACGATCCTACGATCCAAATTGGGATTGTGGGGAATTCTCTGTGGTTTGTCAAGTCTCTGCTTGGGAAGAGGGCACCCTGAAAAAGATGATATCCTACAGTGACAGCTTGAGCTGTCTGGAAACTTCCAAGCAAACCCTACCCTCTTCTAGAGGCTTCTGAGTCTTGGTCTGGGGACTGTGTTTGATATCTTTATTCTGAAGATTATCTTTATATCCATTTTCTTACTGAAGATTTGAAGTTGCAATTCAACAAGATGAAGCCTGTGGGGGAAGAAAGCTGAAACACACACTTAGATACAAGGCATAAAATAGCTCTAGAAAGAACCAAGAACTGAGAGGCACTGGCTATCCCCAAAGGTGGGGACCCAGTGGTTAGAACACAGTGACAGCAGGGAGGGATGAAAACTCTGGTGTTTTATGAATAATGAATATAAGAATATTCCCTATGTAGATTTAATGCACTAGCATTACTGACTCTGAGTCACTAATAACACATTGGTGCCACATTAAGGAAAGAAATCCAGGCGCATGCCCTCCCCATTGTCATTTAACTGGGAGAGAGACTAGATCTGAATTCTCTACTCCACTCTCTATGTCTTCCGTCCTGTTTGCCTGGTGTATGAGTCTGGATCTGTGCCTGTCTGAAGGCTGTCTTGTGAATCTGTTTCTGTCTGTCCTTGTGTGTTTGTGTGTTGTGTCTGTGCGTGTGTGTCCCTAACAAATAGCCTTGCTCTGTCTTTACTGACCAGCACAGAAAGCATCACATAGGGGAAGAAATGAAGGATACTTTTCAGAAATCTTTAATAGTTTTACCAAGGGTTAAGTCACCAACCCCAACTGACCCAGATAACACTGTATTGAAAACATCATTATTAATCAAGCAATATCCATAAGCTGTGTTCAACATTTGCATCAGATATTCATTTTATAAGACTGTTTTCAGTCTCTATTTGTTGTTTCCAGAAAATGATTATCATAATACATATGCATTCCTCTGGGTCGGGAGCATGGAAGAGTACGTAATTTAAGATTACAGCTATGCGCTAGCTTAGTTGATTACATGGGAAATCTAAGGCAAGTAAAGCTGGTTGTTACATTGCCCGCCCCTCCCAAACCCCTCCCTGTTTTTTTGAGACCAGGTCTCAGAACTCACAATGCGGTCCAGGTTGGGCTCGAACTCAGAGATCTGCCTGCCTTTGCTTCTTGAGTGCTGGTATTAAAGCATGCACCACCAGCACCCAGCTATCTTGTTCTCTTAAAGCAGTGGTTCTGAACCTTTCTAATGCTGTGACCCTTTAATACAGTCCTCATGCTGTGGTGATGCTGATTCATAAGATCTTCTTTGTTGCTATGTCATACCTGTGATTCTGCTACTGTTATGTCTCATAATGTAAGTATGTGTTTTCCAATGGTCTTGGGTGACCCCTGTGAAAGGGTCATTCGACCCCCAGGTTGAGAACCTCTATCTTAATGGCAGGTTAAACCAACAGGTTGAGTGGAGTTCATAGCAGGACAGCAGTCTTAAGTGACCTAAGGTGTATCATTAACTCTTGCTCTCCGAGGTCCGACAAGGTTCCAGCCTCTTAGAATGGAAGCAGTATATTTGATCAGAACATTGCATTGCCACAGCACTACAGAAGGAAAATATTTAAAACTTTAAATTAACCAATGCCATTAGGATATTGCTATTCCTCCTCTAAAGGGCCATTGCTCTTCTATATACAACTGGAAGCTCAATGAAAACAATCTGATAGCTACCAGGTTCATCAGGACGTTTCTCTACAACACAGAAATGGACGGGAAGTCATAAGTAAGAAACATCCTGCAATGAAGATCCCACAGCAACTCCAGTACTCCAGTAACTAACCCACGGCCAGATGCAATGTCCGCTCATTCTAATTTTGTTTCTCAACTGCCTCGCCTAACAAGAACCATCTTTCTCTCTGGACTGAGTGGCCACACCCATGATATTAACCCATGAAAGAACAGCCCCGCACCAGGCAGGCTTCGTGGCTGATTTCAAGCTCAACTCTTTATGACGATTTGAACTTCTGATCAGAAAAGCCGAAGAGCAATCCAGAACTGCTGTCCCAGCTCCACGACCACAGTCGCCCTAATCCTTCAGACAAGCCCTTGTGCTGTCTCCTGATGAGAATCAATCAATGTGTTCGTAGCAGCAGAGCTTTCTATACAGAACAAAAATCTCGGTGCTTCTCATCACAAAACCCCCAGAGGAAGGGACGTCAGTGCAGAGCATTTCAATGTGGCAGAGGCAGTCTGATAATCTGTTTAACAAAAAGGAAAGCTATTAACAAAGTCCTTGAAGGCACCTAGGAAGAGAGTAATCACTTTTAGCACCAGGAGTTTTTTAGCCATCTTCGAAGATGAATATTTGCGTATTAGATCTTTAGCTTAACACAAGGTTCAAAGTAAAAAGAAGTCCAGGCCCAAAGAAGTAAGACTAAAGGTTACATATTCAGTGTTTAAATCCAAGACACAACATATCTTCTATAAAAATAAAAAGTAGCTGGGTGGTGCTGGCGCATGCCTGTAATGCCAGCATTTGGGAGGCAGAAGCAGGTGGATCTCTGAGAGTTCGAGGCCAGCCTCATCTACAAGGCGAGTTCCAGGACAGCCGGGGCTGTTACACAGGGAAACCCTGTCTCAACAAAACAAAAATAAAATAAAATTTAAAAAGTACTTTCTGGGGCTGGAGAGATGGCTCAGAGGTTAAGAGCAATGCCTGCTCTACCAAAGGTCATGAGTTCAATTCCCAGCAACCACATGGTGGCTCACAACCATCTGTAATGGGGTCTGGTGCCCTCTTCTGGCCAGCAGGCATACACACAGACAGAATATTGCATACATAATAAATAAATAAAATAAAAAATAAATAAATAAAAAGTACTTTTTATAGTGTAGGTCTTCACTAATGTCCTTGTAACCACTTTTAGTTGGTAGGAGGTGTAAATTCTAGAAAAACATCAAACTTCCTAGAAACAGAAAAACAATTAGTGTGTATAAGCTTACAATAAAGATCATCATCAGCTAGTGAGGACACACCCCCACTACTGAAAGCAGTTTCTGATCTATGAAGATTTGGAGGGGTTCCCATACATGGTATAATTGCATCTTTTTCATTCAATTGAACCAGTTAGAAACCAAGGAAGGAAAATCTCCAAAGAGTCCCAACCTAAGATCTCTTTGCTCCTCTGCAAGGACTCGGGTCTGCTTTGACTCATCCACTGGTCTCAGATGCTAAGCAGAGCACCGGGAGCAAACACGTGAACGCCACACAGGTCAGGCCCTGGCCTTGGACCTCACACGTCAGCAACGACGAAGAGGCTCAGCCTACTTAGGGCTTGTTTCCTTCGTCTTTCAACACAGAGGTTCTGAAAGTCTTTCAACACAGAGGTTCTGAAAGTCTGCTGTGTACTCGCCAGGCCCACCACAGGCCTGGCAGTCACAGTAGGAACCGTGATAGACCCCCTCTTGCTGCTGAGCGCCATTCAGGTAAGGGCACACAAACAATAAACAAGTAGGCAAAGCAGTGCTTTGGGCGGGGTAGGTATAAAGAAGGGAGGCCCCTCGAGAGCAGATGACTGCTTGAAGGATGGAGTATCTTAGGTGCAAGGCAGCTTCTTCAAGACAGTAGCATGCAAGAGAAGCCGCCAGCCATGTGAGCAGCCAGGCTGGAGAATTCCACAAGTGAAATCAAAGCCCTTAGGGGCCATAGCAACTATTCACAGATCCATGCAGCTGTGGTCGGTCGAATGAGCAGTGGGGGAGGGGGGGGGGAATGAAAGCAATCAAAGAGAAAGGATTGAGCGGGCTAAGCGTGGGTGGAAAAAGACCGGTTAGGAGGTCAGAACGGTGGCCTCCCTGAGAGACAGCGGTGCCTTAATGTGGCAGTAGTGGAAGGTGGAGGGGACCTTGTTAAGACTAAACCAGTTAACCCGCAGGACGTGGTGGTTAAAGGTAAAAGAACAAACGGGAATGTAATCAAAACAGATAATCTGATTTAAAGATAAGCAAGAGATTTAGGACTTCGAAGAAAGAAGATGCATAGCTGGCCAAGAAGCCCATTGGAAGACAGCCATTAAAGAAATGCAAATGACACTCACAGTGGAGTATCACCTCCCACCCAGCAAGATCAATCTCTTGTTGCTACAGAGCTGACTCGGGTTCAGAGCACTTGCTGTTCTTGCAGAAGACCCAAGTTTGGTTCCCAGGACCAGCATCTGGAGGCTCACAACTGCCTGTACCTCCAGTTCCAGGGGATCAAATGCCCATTCTGTTTTCCAGGGGCATGTGTGCATACATGGTACATATAAACAAAAAAACACACACAAATAAAAATTCAAAAATTTGCCTTTAATCTCAGCACTTGGTAGGCAGGTGGAGCTCTGTGAGAGGAGGCCAGCCTGGTTTACAGAGTGAGTTTCAGGACAGGTTCCAAAGCTACAGAGGAACCCTGTCTCAAAAAAGAAAATTAATTAATTAGTTAATTAATTAATTAATAGGGAGCTCCAGACTAGCCTCTGGAGTATTTTGATACTCAAGGTTCGAAGTTTCTATGGTTTGGATTTTGAATGTTGTCCAAAGGCTACTACGCAGTTGCAGGGATGTAAAAGGTGGAGCCTAGAAGGTCTTCCAGTCATTGGATCATTCACGCACTTGAAAGGGATTGCGGGACACTGGTTCCTTTGTATTGTCATCTTGCCACGGGCCCCAAAGCACAGAAGTACAAGCCCTGATGAACCTTTATTGTAAGCTGATTATCCCAGGTATTTCCTTTGTGATGGGAAGTGAACAAACACAGAAATTATAAATTAGGCAGAAAACAGTGCTCCAGCAAAGAGTACTGAGAGCAAACTGACGAGAAGGTCAATCGTAGAGGACCAAGTAAGTTTGGCTGAGGGGGGAGGCAGGAGAATGCTTACTCAACTTTTTTTTTTTTTTTTGAGACAGGGTTTCTCTGTGTAACAGCCCTAGCTGTCCTGTCTAGCTTGTAGACCAGGCTAGCTCACAGAGATCTGCCTACCTCTGCCTTCTGAATGCTGTGATTAAAGGAAGGTGTGCCCTTTACCACCACCCCATTGAGCCTAAACTCTTTTATAGGGGAGTAAGAACACATTAGATTTTGGATGACAGACAACAAAGATATGATAAAGTCAAAGTAATGAAGGTCTTGGGAGAGATCAGAGAATTGTTGACAGTTCAGTGATGTTAAGAGCAGGCCACAGGAGCTGATGGCGGCAGCAGACTAAGGAAGTGATCTACTAGATGTAGTCAGTGACCAAGTGGCCTTACACTGTATGATAACAGACTTAAGAGTGGACTGGATAGAGGTATAGAAACACAAATTTACCGACCCAATCTCCATCAGGATTATCCTTGCTTAATGAAGAGGACTGAGTTTAAAGTTGATCAGTTGTCCTCACCCTAAACCACTTCCAGAGCTTAAGGCCCAAATGGTCTCCTTGGAAACACAAGCAGCAGCAGCTATACCTTTGGTGAAGTTGCTTGTAGAGCCTCAGACCTTCAATTCAGGAACCTACAAAACCACTGGCCAGGAACTACCAGACCCCTCAGATCCGTGATTTCTCGGTGATATTGAAAGCCATGACATGGAAAGCACTTCCTTCTGGTTCCCTGGCTGGAGGACCGATATTCAATACTGTTTTCAATGCTGCTCTCAAAACAAGGTTCTTTTTCTTTTTTCTATTTTCCTTTTCTCTTTCTCTCTCTTTTTGTATAGTCCTGGCTGTCCTGGAACTTACTCTGTAGATCAGACCCCAAAGTCATAGATCTGCCTGCCTCTGCCTCCCAAGCGTTGGGAAGATCTGAATTGAGGGATTAGAGGCATGTAGCACCACTGCCCATCTTAAAATGAGGTTCTTAATGACAGGAAGACTAACCCAATAGGGCCGCTCCTTCTTTACAGCAAACTCCAAAATCATCTCAGCCAGAGGCTCCATCTGAGAAACATGTGGAATAATATAGCCAGAGACCCGTAAACATAGACCCTCACTGCAGCTAGCTTCAGGAGGGGCCGAGCTGGATGATGATAGCAAAGGCCCTTCCACCTAAGACAGTCTAGATTCCAGTCAAATGCCCTATTCCACTGAAGCAGTAGTTGAGGCCCAGGTAAGAGAAGGGCTCCACTCCTAGTCTGGACTGCTCACAGAGCAGGCTTTGTCTTTGTTTGGCTTACTATTGCTGTGATGAAATATCAGAACAAAAGCAACTTGGAGAGAAAAAGGTGTATACCTCCATATCATTGTTCATCATCAAAGAAAGTCAGGACAGGAACTCAAACAAGGTAGGAACCTGAAGGCAGGAGCTAACACAGAGGCCATGGCAGGGTACTGTTTACTGGCTTGCTCCCCACAGCTGGCTCAGCCTGCTTTCTTACAGAACCCAGGACCACCAGGGATGGCAGTACCTACAATGGGCCCAGTCCTCCATCGATCCCTATTAAGAAAACACCCTACAACCAGATCAATTTTTCAATTGAGGCTCCCCTCTTCAGATAACTCTGTGTCAGGGTGACAAAGGAGCCAACACGGCTGCTTGGGCTGCAGAGTCTCTTCCTTGTACGTGTGTTGTTACCATGTTCTCATGCAGCATTCACCAAGCCACTATTCATGTTATCAACTTTTTCTCCCAAAAGGAGGTGAGGCAAAATCACATAAAAGTAAGGGATCTGTCAACTGAATGGCAGGGCTTGGTGAAGTGTCACTGCAGAGGAAACCATAAGGGAAGGGAAATAACACCAAGGCAAATTCCAGCAAAGCTGGCACTCGACTCCTGCCATCCTTCAGCAGGAACGGAACTAAGTCGACATCCGCTGCCATCCTTCCGCAGGAACGGAACTAAGTCTGAGCACACCATGTTTCCAGTGCTCTAGATGCAGAGCGCATCCCTTTGTCAATGCTAATCCAAGCTCTAGCTCTCATAGGTTCTCACTAATTCACAGTGAAATAAAGGACGAGGAATGTGGTTCAGTGGTAGACCGCATGCTGAGCATGTGGGGCCCTGAGCTTCACCCTCAGTAACAGACAACAAAAACCAACCCCCAAACCCAGGAGAGCAAGTGTGGCACTATCGCTGCTACACCCAATCTAGCTGGTAGCATCTCCTATGGTTTACTTTCTGTATGTCTCTAAAGCCATGTAAAGCTACCAGCCAGGGTGGCTTACACCTATCTATTATCCTGGCACTCAGAAGGATGAGGCAGAAGGATGATGAGTTTGTTAACAGCCTGGGCTACAAAACAAAACCCTACCTAAAAACCAACACCACACAAGTTTGTATGTGGTGATTTACATACATATTATCGGTATATTGGACTTATCTTGCTTTGTCGTTTATAAACATTGCTTTCTTCCCTTTCTCCCTTATTTCCATTTTCAGGCTTGGAACACTCAGAGTTTGTAGTCACTAGTGCTTATTTTCAAGGTTATAGGAATAATATGGTCCTTATCTTAGGCTGTGAAGTAGATCAGTGCCACTCAAACCATGTCAAGGACAGTAGAATGCCTTCATAGTTCAACCCCCTTTGCCCAAGCGCACACTGTGGTCTAGTGTTTGATTTCTGACTTGTTTCTAAGCATTCTATCCTATCTACCTACGGTTATTTATAATTTGCCAACCCCCTGACCGACTTCTTGGCTCGCAAGTTCCTTTAGCACCCTGATGGAGGAAGGTCATTGGTTAATTAAATAAAGAAGCTGCTTGCCCTGATAGGTTAGAACGTAGATGAGAGGAGTGAACGGAGCAGAATGCTGGGAGGAAGAGGAAGTGAGCTCAGAGACTCGACAGCTCCCGGCTCCCAGGCAGACGCCTCAGAGCATAAGCTAGCCAGGCGGCCAGGGTGCGGCTGGGGTGCTGGGGACGCAGCCCCGCTGCCCCTATTACTACAGCACCCCACTTCTCTTTGGGGCTCCATTCCATTTCAGCTTACACAGCATTCTTCACTAGAACTTCCGCTGTACCTTAAAAGAACCCTGCCTCTCTTCAAACACTGCATGGCATGGGGAGTGAGCGGATTCAAAGAGAAGAAGCTCACAACTCTCCCTAGAAAAACAAAACCAGCAACAGCTCTGGACAAAAGATGATTTGGAGGGAAATGTACTCTCAACTTCTGAGCAGCAATGATTAAATTTTCTATGATCTTCAAACAGATCTAGATAAGCATGCCCCTTTAGTCTCCGCTTCTAGAACTCTGTGACGAAGTGGCTGAGCGCCTCTCCTCGGACCAAATGTCAGCACTCCACCATGCTATGTCCCTTAAGAGCCGGTCAAGCTTGGCTGTTGCCGTCTTTCTTGGTTGCCTTTTTGGTTTTATGTTTGAGACAGGGTCTCACTGTTACTCTGCCTATCCCAGAATCACTCTGTAGATCAGGCTAGCCTCGAATTTACATCTATCCACTTGCCTCTGCCTCCTGAGTGCTGGGATTATAAATCCCCTCAAGTGTTTAACACAGGGAAATCAGTGGCAAGTAATAAAAGCAGATATTAAATGGCTCTTTATAGATATCACACTTTCAGAAACTTTCATTTATGCTGCTCAGTTTTTAAAAATCGGCAGATATTCTTAGGATTCAAATGGTTAAAACTGAAGAAATGTCCCAAGGGCTGAGGCAGCAGCTTAGTGAACCATGGCTTACCTAGCATGCATGAGCCTCTAAACTGTGTTCTCAGCATTGAAAACGAATTAATTATCCCATTTGAAAGGGTCTTTACTTACCAATGAACTTAAGGTGACCTAGAAATACATTTAGCAGAGAAGACTGTTAACAGCCATATAAGTTCAATATAAGGCTGTTCAAATGCAGGGGCTACATAAAAGCGGTGCTTACGTGATCAGAACAGAAACAAACAATGCTTTGTGGACCCTTACACATTAAATAGTCACTTGTGAGCTCTAAAGTTAGAATTCAGGCACAAAAAATTTCCCCACTCTCCCCCTGGGCTCCCATTCAAGCAAAGGCATTCACGGCAGAATGCCAGCCTTGCTTGCGGCCTGTTCACCGTGCCACATCCAACCCAGTTGGGTTTCTTTGGTTAGCATTAGACTGGCATCAGCTCCAGAATGTGAATGCATTCAGGTGCTGTGCACCCAACTGCTACCCAAAGTCTGGGTCACAAAACAAGAATTTTCTAGTTGTACCCGTCAGAGACCTAAAGATCAAAGCTACCATAGTAGAACACCAAGTCTTTTGGACCTTTGCCTGTAACTCCATGGAATTCTTCCCTTCAGTTTTAGGTCCTCCACTTTGCATTAACAGAAGCACACAGAAAACCTCATGTACTTGCTGAAATCCCCATCTGGGTGCTCTGATCTGTTCCTTAATATTCATTATTTTAAAACACAGAGCAAACTTGTATGGAAGCTCAGACTGTGGTGCTTTTGAAAACCTGGTCACGTGTTCTTCAAAGCTGTTCTAGTCATTGAATGGCTGGGACCCTCGGAAAGCAACCACATGAAAAAGCGGTACCCTGTTCAGAACCGTTTATGACCAGAAAACTCGGAAGTAACCAAAATGTCTGAAAAAAAAAATATTTGTGCAAAATACAGCACATATCCCAGAGAGAGAGAGCTGTGGAATTTCAGACAAATAAAGGCATTGTGTGTGTGCATATGCACACATATATGTTTATTTGGGAATGAGTATGTATGTGTATTTGAGGGGGGCTAGTCCTGGAGGAGTCGTTTCTCTCACAATGCCACACTTTTCTTTGCTGCACTTGTAAATATGTTCATTTGTGTAACTACTTGATAAATGCTTCTCTCTCCTGGTCCACAACAGGGGCTCCTAGTTTTGTATACCACTGACCACTCAGTCCTAATAGTTGAACAAAGGATGCAAGGTGTAAATGTTGATGAGGGACACAAAGGGTCCTGGTCAAGCTGAATATCAAACCAAAAAGGGCCCACTGCCATCATTTCCACTTAGAACATGGAAAGGCCAGGAGGGTCAGAAGTAGATGCAGCAGGGGCAGCATTCTAAGCAAGACGGGCTCTCTCTGATCTGCAGCTATGCCAGGGGACAGGGTGGAATTGGTCAGGTGCCTGGAAGAATTAGCAGGAGGACAGCAACATATTGAGACTTGTATCTGTCTGAATTCTGAATGGTCAGAGGCCTGATGATACCTAAAAATACTAGGGAAAAGGAAAGGATGTGCCCCTAGAAGATACAAGTGGGGGCCACATGCTGTCAAACCTGATGGCCTGAATTTGATCCTGGAATTCATACAATAAAGAACAAACTCCCTTAACACCCATTCACACAAACTTTGTGTCACTGCTCTTCTGAGCCAGTTTAACTGACAGCAGTCACCATGTCCTTGAGGACACAGGATAAGAAAAAAATCAAGGGCTAGTGAATGACAGGAAGAGACTGGAATTCTACTACGGTAAATTTTATAATAAGGAGCTTATTGTGTCCGATTCTGGATCAAACGTGCATTCAATTCCCCAGTCCTTGTGAAATAGGCACACTTCTCCTTCAGTGCACACACAGAGGGCACAAATGCAGTGCCCATTAAGGTTTGCTTTTCAGGCCAGCACAGAGTTTCTTTATGTTATTCTTAATCTTGGTACCACTGAGATTTCAACCTAGATCAGTGGTTCTTAACCTGTGGGTCCCAACCCCTTGGGAGTCGAATAACCCTTTCACAGGGGTAGCCTAAGGCCATCAGAAACATACTTACATTACAATCATAACAGTAACAAATTCACAGTTATGAAGTAGCAACAAAAATAAATTTATGGTTGGGGTCACCACAACATGAGGAACTATACTAAAGGGTCACAGCACTAGGTTGAAAACCACTGGCTGAAACAATCACTCTTAGAGGCTAAACTGTGCCCCTCCCCGTCATAAATGTAGGAGGTCTTAAGAGCAAGACTAATTACAGAGACTCATTAAGAGGTAAAGTAAAATGAGGTCACAGAAAAGGGTCTGATCCAGCATGAGAGGTGTCCTCACAGGGAGAGATCTGACAGACACGTGTGCAGAGGGAAGACCACGTAAGGACACTCTGGGAAGGCAGCGTCTACGAGCAAAGGAGAGAGGCCTCAGAAGACACCCTACCTATTTTATTGATCTAGTCTTCCAGGCCCTAGAACTGTGAGGAAAAGTCAATGTTCAAGGTGATAAGGCAGGACAGTGTTCGACAGCAGCCCGTGCCCATATGGTAACGCTCCTCCAACCCCCTCAAGTCCTAGGGAGTGAAACCATCTCCCTATTCTGTTCAACTGTCCCTGAGGAACAGACGCCAATTGCACTGTGAGCCAGTTTTAGAATGGACTGAGTGCTGGCCATCGCTATATTCTAAGTGTTCAGTACAGTGACTGATAGGAGGTTACTGTTTGGATTCATGTGCCTGGTTCCCCGACTTGTGTGGTATCTCTCCTCTGCAAACTGCTTTTGCAGCAAATATAATTGTTTCCAACTTAATATAGCAGATTATGTCACTGTAAGTGAAACATGGCTTTTGCTATAGCCTAATCCTGGTAACTCAGCTCACTTATCCTATAGCAGATCCACCGACAGATTCAGTGAGTGGTACTGCTGTCTGTTTCCCAAACTCAGGGAACTCATAAGCAATATCAGGGGTAGAGCCAGTGTGAAAACATTCAACTCTTGCCATAATGAGGAAACTCTCAGTCCCCTGCCCCCCATACACATTGTCAGAAGCCAAAAAGCACAGCAAAAAAACTAGCATCAGAGACATTCTCTGGAAAGGAGAAGCCATAAATGGTTTCCCAGCAATAAGGTCACTGTTGTAAACCAGTCATATGTGCGATGCGTGTGAAAGCTTGTGTGTCTGGGCCGCACAGTGGCTGAGGGGTCAAGGAGGGCAGGCTGGCTTTGAAATGCCAAACAAAGGCAGGGAAAACTGGGAACTGAAGGCATTTTGAACACAATAACAAATTTTATGACAAACGCAATATAAAGATTTATAGCCTTTATTCAAATATAACATACTATTTCAAGGAAATTACAAATTGTGTATTCATTGGTAAAACCCATTTACTTGTTTTGTTTAACAGCTGGTAGTAAAAGTGTTAGAGACCTCCCTGACCCCAGGGGCTAGCAGTACTATTTTTTAAGTGAAGTGTCACTTCAGAAGAACACACACATGCTTCAGAGCTCCTACCACTGTTACCTTAAATTACATTACCAACTTACCTGCCTTTTTAAAAATTATAAAACTAACTTTGTGACTTTACAATATAACCCTACGCTATGAAGACACAGGTGTGTCTAACAGACAACTTAAATACTGACCACTAACTGCTGGCGGCCTGGCACTCAGACAAAGAGATTACGATAAAGCATGTTATTCTTACTAGCTTATTACTGTCATGAGGAAGAAAAGAAGTTTTTGCTGGGGCTGGTTCGCCAATGGCAAAAAGTGATAATGACTTAGAAACATCCTGAAATAGAGTCAAACCAAGCAAACACCCCTGTTGAGGAATGCGTCTGCCGTGCAAAGCTAGTGATTGTGTTTTTAGGGAAGAAATGTCTTAAAAGAAGGAAGCAACTGACCAAGAAGGTCAAGGATCATTTTATAACTTTTCTTTTTGTTTTCTTTTCTAGAAAGGCAAAGAAGAATGAAATAATAAATTAAATATTACAATTAGAATTAAACATCGTCACTGGACATTGCTAAACATGGCAATAAAAACTATATTTTGGTCACTGTATGGAAAAGCTGGCGAAAGCCCATACTAATTCCTATTCCGCTTGTTTCTTGGCTCTGTCTCGGCACTTTCGGTGGCTCTAGTGCAGTGATTCTGTTGTGGGTTTATTTCTCTGTTCTGATCATTTCTGAAAACAAGAAAAGAAAAGAAATGACATATTAGAAAGCAGTCACTGTTCTGTGGGAACCCTGTGTTAGTTCTCTCACATGCATGACTGCACTAACACCTACAACTGCCCCTCCTCTAGAGACATAGTTATAGTTTGTATTGTCACCGTAATTATCATTCCCACTTTACAACAACAATGAATCTGCAAAGACCAAAGAAAAAGTCCTTCCCTTGAGTCAAAACCCAGTAGCTTTAAAAAGCTATGTATAGTGATAAACCTGTAGTCCCAGCACTTGGGAGGCAGAAGAAGGAAAATCTGGTTTTGAGGAGGCCTGGTCTACATTCTGAGTTCCAGGCCATCCTGGAAGTAGGCACAAATATTATATCTAGACCAGGACTCAAAAACAAACAGAGCTGGGGAGATGGCTTAGTCACTAAAATCTTGTTTTCAGTTCTATCTTTTGAACCCTGTGGTGATTTGAAAAAGAATCGCTCCCAAAGGCTCATATATTTGAATGCCAAGTCATCGGGTAGTGGCACTACTTGAGAATGATTAGGGAGGATCACCTTGTTGGAGTAGGTGTGGCCTTGTTGGAGGAAAGTATGTCACTGGAGGGGAAGGGATGTTGGAGGTTTCAAAAGCCCAAGCTAGGCCCAATGTTGTCCTTTTCCATTGCCCCATTGCCATCAGATCCAGATGTAGAACTCTCAGCTGCTTCCCCAGCACCAAGTCTGCCTGCGTGCTGCCATGCTTCCAGCCATAACAGACTAAACTGTCAAGTCCCAATTAAATGTGTTCTTTTAAGAGTAGCCATGGCCACGGCATCTCTTCACAGCAACAGAAACCCTAACTAAGACAGACCATCATTAAGAAGCCAAGCACATGGAGTGGCCTGTGTTTGTAACCCCATTACTGGGGATGTAGATACATGGTTAGATCGGTGGGCTGAGGCTCACTGTCAGCTGGCCTAACTTACCTAGTGAGCTCCTGACCAGTAAGGAGTCTTATCTATTGCTGTTTCCCTCCCTCTCTCTATCTCTCTCACATACACCCCAAACAAAACCCCAAGATAAAACAAGTCCCTCACACAAATTCCCTGATTTGGGGCAGAACATAAGGTAATGAAAGAGAAAGGGAGCTGCTGTGTAATCAACTAAACTTCTCAGGAATCCTTCCTTTTTTTTCTTGATGTTGGTGAATCAAACCCAAGGTCTTACATGATGTGGGATTCCCCTCTGTATGCTGTGATTACCATTAATAAAGAAACTGCTTTGGGCCTATAGCAGCGTTATAGGAGAACAGAGCTAGGTGGAAAAAACTAAACTGAATGCTGGGAGAAAGAAGGCAGAGTCAGGGAGATGCCATGGAGCCACCAGAGGGGAAAGACATGAGCCACCAGCTGGAACCTTGCTGGTAGGTCACAAGCCTTGTGGTAAAATATAAAAAAATAGAAATGGGTTAACCAAAGATATAAGAGAAGAGCTAGCTAACAATACGCTTAAGTGATTGGCCAAACAGTGATTTAATTAATACTGTTTCTGAGTGATTAATTCGTGACCCAGGCAGCCGAGAATGAACAAGTGGCCTCATACAACACTTGAACATTCTAAATACAAATTTCACCATGAATTCTTTGTTTGTTTTGTTGAGATAGAGTCTTATTGTGTAGCTCTGGCTGACCTGAAGCAAACAATGTAGGCCAGAATAGCATGAATTCTTAAGTACAAGGTAGCAGTGTGGGACGAACAAATGAGTCACTTGCAAGCCTCATTCCTCCACTGCCAGAAAGAGGAGAGCCTATAGAGATAGTCACTGAGGCAGGCAGAAAGCACGGCTGCCTCCGGGCCTGCATCTCTTCTGTAAAGAGCAGGAATACACTGGTCCCTGGGACTCAGACAAACATCTGAGTCTCTTACGGAAAAATAGGAGCTGAAGATGTCACAGATGCTTTGGCCAATACAGCCAGAGCAACCAGTAGAAATCGACTAGGCCAACTCCGGAATCTCCTAGCTCAACTCCCCAAATTAATGGTCACACAGAAGTAAGCTCTTTTCTAGGCACAAACACTATTTACCTCAGTCCCTGGCATCTTTCACAGTATATTCAGTCTCAGGCTAAAATGGAAGACACAAAAGAAGCAAGAAAGAGACTCTACTGCCATGCACTAAGCAGCTGATGCAGAGGCAGCCCACATACTTGTACCACCAGACCATGGAACTTCAAAATAATTAAAACCAATACATGAAGGTCTCTAATAAAAAAAAAAAAAAGGTAGGAAACATCAAGAGAATTTCAGCAGACATAGACATGATATAAACAAATCAAATGGAAACACTGGGAAACCTCTAAGGTATCAGAGAGGAAGTATTTCTTCAAAGGACTATTAAGTGTAAGAAACAGAACTAAGAAATGCCTCAGATGTGTCAGCGGGGGCTAGAGAGATGGCTCAGCGGTTGAAAGAGCTTGCTCCAGAGCACGAGAAGCAGCTCTTAACCTCCTTTAACTCCAGCTCTAGGGATGCAATGCTCTCTTCACTTGCTCATGCTCACACGCACACATACACATATAAGTAAGAATCTTTTTTAAAAAAATTCCAATTGAAATACAAAGAAAAAAGTGTGTGGAAGCTCGTGTGTGCATGCGTGGGCACACATACACATATGACTAGAATTCCTGTAGGAGAAACAGCTGTGGAAATGAATTACACAGCTGTGAGTTTTCTAAAAACAGTGAAAGATATTAAACAAAGACAGAAAGTGGTCAGCTTGCCCCCATTAACAACTAACAAACAGAAAACATGTACAAAAATATTCAAAGTACTGCAACTCTTTGGAGGCAGGCAGAGAAAAGGGAACATTCTGTAGAGGGATGAGTAAGATTTGCAGCAGGCTTCTCATAAGAAACCAGACAGGCCTCACGGTCATGCAGCGATAACTTTAAAATGCCAGAAGGAAAACTGTCAACCCAGAATCCACCCCAAGCAAAACATCTTTCAAAGGTGAAAGCTAAGAAAAGACATCTCAGACAAAAGCTAAGAGGACTGATGGCTAATACATTTAAGAAACATCATAAGAAACATTAGAGGAAGTTTTTACATCAGACAAGCATGATCGCCAGCTGTAAATCTGGACCTATTTAACTTGCATAGGAGTAAATATACAGGACCATGATAGGAAGAAGGAATTGGAAACACTGTTGTTAGGTTTTCATATACCAAGGGACATATGTGAAGGCTCAATATAATAAATATGCATTCACAAACCCCAGGACAACCACTATTTAAAAACAAAGGTAAAACTAGTAAGCTAGCCCTGGACATAAAATGAAATCACATGCTATTGCCTATTGATTCAAAATGAGTTCAGACAGAAGGAAAGGAAAAGGCATTAGGCAAACAGAAAATGGCTAAAATAGTCATGCATAATCATTACTGGGTGGGAGGGGGTGAAGATCAGGTGTATATATATATATAGAGAGAGAGAGAAATAAGGCAGAGTCAGTGAGAAGCCATGTTGTCCCACTTGAGAAGGAAACTTTACCTGGAAAGCCACAGCCATGTGGCGATACACAGATTAATGGAGATGGGCTAGTTTAGGATGTAAGAGCTAGCTAAAAATATGCTTAAGCTATTGGCCAAACAGTATTGCAAATAATCTAGTTTCTGTGTGGTTATTTTGGTTCTGTGTGGCCAGGAACAAACAAGCAGCCTCCAACAACATAGGTGGTAGGGTGCTTGACAGGATACATTCCAGCACGGCATCAACCAATCACATGGGGCAGGCCTGTAATCCTAGCACGTAAGAAGCAGAAGCAGGAAGTGAGTTCAAGATCATGTTTGACCACAAAGCACATTGAAGACAAACCTGGAAGACACTATAAAAAGTATATGCCAATAATTACATTAAATGTAACTGGCCGAACTACCCAAATTAAAGACAGACTACTATTATATCAACAAAAAGTGAAAAAAAAATCATATGCTATAGGTTTATAAAAAGCAACCTAAACACGTCAAAAATTGGGAAGGGCCTAAGACAACTAAGGGCAAACTACTAAGTTAGCCTGGCAACTTCACAAAAACCAGAGAGTGCATTAGGCTTCTGCAAAAAGTGCAGTTTGTGTTTTACAGAAGACAGGCATCTGAGCTGTGGGTGACACAGAGAGGCCAGATGACACCAGCATGGGCAAGCAGCTCATGTTAGAAAATTCTTTTTAATGCTCAATATTTTGTCTCCTGTTTCTTGACAGGCAGTCTTCCAATGCTATTTACCATACAAGCACCCTCAATACAAAGAAAAAGCATGTTCACCAAGAACAGTCACTGCCTGACTTTTCAGAACAAACAGAAAAGCAAGATTCCTAAACACATGTCTCCCATCAATACTGACCCTGTTTCTACACCAGAGTGACTTCTAGAGAACTGAGGCATATACCACTTCATCAGCCACTGTGCCCAACTGACAAGAATTGGCATTAGTTCATTCTATTCGTCTCATATAGTTAAAATTACTAGCAGTACAATGAGGTGAATTTGCAATAGTAAACCCAAGTATGAGGCCAGAATCCCAGATTCAGCAAGAAGAACAATTCTATAAACCTTCAGTGGCTACCTCAGAAAGCCACATGGAATCTTGGCATGACTCACGACACTTGTAAATACCATCCACCAGAGGCAACATAGCATCAGTCACTTCAGCTAAAGTCAAAGAAAACAAGTGGATGGTTTTACTGTAGGAATATCAAGGTATGCAGACACCACCATTCACATTCCTCTAGAAAGCCCTCCCTGAGTAACAAAAGGCAGCTTCAGTCTGGAGAGCTCTCCACGGTTGTCTGAGGGCCTCATAATCTACCAGTGGTGTTTGTTTGAATTCTTAAAAATTGATCATGATCATTCATCATCAGTGTGTAGAAAGGAAAATTAATACCTGGTTCCCATACAAGCAGCATAGTCTAGGACACACCCCACAATAGTGCTCCCCAAAAGGAAGTAGTCCTCATGACTGCTGGTTTCCAAGAAATGGCATCAGCATCAGTGGGGTCCGCAAGTTGACTACACTTCCTCTAAGACTGTCTGGTCAGGTAGTAAACATCAGGATAGCTTCTCAGTCAACTCAAATAACTGCATCCACTCCTGGTTTTTGAGGAGCCAGTCAATATAACCCGTCTCATGTGTGCGTGCCGCCAGCAGGGTGGGACAACTGAGAAACAACGGGAGAATGGAGAAACCAAGGACATCTGGAGGTAATAACATGTCTCTGTGTGAGAAGGGGCAGGATCTGCTGAACAGTTCAAAAGGCTCTGATGAATGAAGATCAAATTATGTTCCAAGTCACCTGACAGGAGAGCAGGCAGGAAAATCTAAGGCGCTCACAACCATCAGGAGACCATCACAAGGGCATTTTTTCAGTGAGGAGCCTTTCACAGATTGCTCTGAACATCAGAGTCCATCTGTGTCTTTCTGTCTACAACTTCCTAGTCTACAAGTTCCTACGTTTAGATAGCAGTGTTCTAGTACTCCTTCTCCCTACACGCCAGCGTGTCCTTTCCCATCAGTTAGAATGTCACCTGTCTAAATGATCTCCCACATTCATCCAGTCTTCTCACCCAGAAAGCTCAGATGCAGGAGGGATAAGGACATTCCTATAAAACTTAGAAAGACTCTTTACACTCCCCATTTTTGCCAGGGTGGGTCAAGGTAGGGCTTCTCAGCCAGTAATGTACTCAATCAATCAAACGGTTTAGATTTTTCTGATTTAGAAAAAGTGTTAGCGAATTTTCTACAATGGTCCAAATTATTTTGGACTTTGACAACTCTGCTACAACTACTTGACTTTTTGTAACATGAAACAACAACAATAAAACCCAATAAGAACTGTGGGAGGTGATGTATGCTGTGAACATGTTTTATTGCTATTAGTTAATAAAGAAGCTTCTTTCGGCCAATGGCTTAACAGAATATAGCTACGCTGAAAGAGATATGCATAGAGAGTAGGCAGAGTCAGAGAGAAGCCATGTAGCCACCTACAGGAGATAGCCGCCTCCGATGGAGCCCACCGGAACCTTGCCCGTAAGCCAGTCACGTGGCAATATACAGATTAATAGAAATGGGTTAATTTAAAATATGAGTTAGCCACATATATGTTTAAGCTACTGGTCAATCAGTATTGCAATTAATACACATTTCTGTGTTGACTATTTCAGGAATCTGGATGGCCAGGAAATAAACAAGCAGCCTTCACTCACCAGGTAAAAAAATGTATGGCTAAGTTCTAATAAAACTGTATTAACAAAATCAGACAAAGGAACAGATTTGGCTCATGGGCCATGGTTTGTCAATCTTGGCCTAGAGTTACAACAGCCCCCCCCCCCCAAATAAAGTTTAACCCTGACCAAACACGCACACAGAGTTATATCAATGTAGCCAATCCAGGGATGCTGTTTGGAAAGGGAGAGAGAGAGAGAAAGAGAGAGAGAGACAGAATTGTACACAGGATGATTCACAGGAGCAGGTTCTCTGTTTTTACCATATAAGCTTGGGGGATCAAACTCAGGTCATTGAGCTCAGCTGTAAGCATTTTCTCCCACTGAGTCATTTTACTGGTCCTAGAATCCTGAGTTTTTGAACAGCATAACATCAATACCATTTTTAAAATCATTAACCACAAAAAGGCCAAAAAAGAGAAGTTACCTTTCTGGGAACAGCAGTATTCAATGACCAATTCTATTGACACTCTGATCCTGGACTTCCAGCCTCTAGAGCTGTGGGAAAATGCTTTTCTATTGTTTAAGCCACCTACTACATGATGCAACTGTCCCCCGTGGATGCTAAAGACTTCGCCACTCTCTACTAGGATAGTCCCATTTTGCAGTAGGTTATCAGAGATTCACAAACCAAAAGAGCTCAGCAGAACCTGCATGTCAAATGGAAATGGCACACAGAGGAGCACAGCCAGCCTCTGGCCCAAGAGTCATCACAGCTTTACCCCAGGCAACAGCAGCCATACTACCAAGGAACAATCTATCCCTTCCTGTTACCTTACACATTTATCAAAAGTAATACAACAACAACAACAAAAAAAAAAAACCCTAGCCATTACATTTATTTTAAAAAGTTTCAAATTACCTGATTTAAAGCACTATCAAATAGCAATTATGAAGTGTTAAAAAGATTTCTACATGATCAATAAACACAAGAGTAATTCCAGAAACAAATATATACACACCTATAAATAGACATGGGCCATCTCTTTAATACCTAATGCTACAGCAATGGAAAAGCCTTAGGCAAAAAAGAACCACTGAACCAGTCATCATCATACCTTATGACAATAAGTTCCAAACCTTAATGTAAAACCTAATACTTCTAAGCCATAGAAAAAAAATGGTGACTTTGGATTATAAAAAGGTTTCCTAGGTTGGATGAAAATAATTAAAACAGACATAACACATTTCATCAAAAAATTAAAAGCTATACTTAGAGAAACGGTACCAAGAAAATGAAAAGACAAATAAATACAGAAAAGATGAGAATGAGAGCCAGGAAGGTCTGCGTCTTAGTATGTCTGAACACTGTTCCTGACATAGCACTTTAGAAGAGCAGAGATGGGCAAGTGCCTGGAGAACACGAGGAACTCACAGAGCCAGACAACTCCCAAGTTCTGAGGAAGGCAGGAGGCCATTGGTGAGTGGTGTACCATTGGCACGCAATTCTGCAGGTCCACTGTAACCTGCATGGCCCTCTATCCACAAAGGGCTGTGATGAAAATGAGTCTGTGTTCACGGCAACGGTTTTTGGATTTGTTTGGGGGTGGGGGGATGAGATGAACTTTTACTCCTTGTTGCCTATGGTAGTTTTCCATTCCATCTTTAGCTTCATGTACTCTGGGACTCTTGTTACATGTATACATGTTCTCAATCATTTTGTCTTCTTGATAGTTTGACCTTTTCAAGCATCATAAATGTCTTTGGCTCTGTTACGCTTTTTACCTTCAAGTCTATCTTGTCAACATTATCATTATGTTAGACTCGTTCAGGACGTCTATGGCATATCTTTTTTCTGTTCTTTTGATTTCAATATATTGGTGTCTTGGAATCAAATATTTGTTTTTTGTAGACAAAGCACAGGGGCACAGTACATTTTTTTTAATCAATCCATCCAGCAAGAGTCTATATTCTGATTGGGTTGTATAACCCAATCCTATAATCATTCATAAAGCAGAATTTGTATGTCCTTTTTTTTTTTTTTGTCATTTCTCTGTCTTCTTTGGTGTTACCCAAATAGCTTCTATTGTAGCATTTTAATCCACTCTGAAGTTGTTCTACTTATCTTAAAACATCATTATCATCATCATCATCATCATCATCATCATCATCATCATCATCTTAAACACAAGATCTCATGTAGCCCAGGCTGGCCTCAAACTTGATACAAAGCTGACCTTGAACTTCTGATCTTCCTGCTTTGTATAAAACATTGCTAATGAGGCGAGGAAAGTGAATTCTGAATGGCCTCTGGATTTAGCAGTATGGAGGCTGTCAAAGAAGGCTGGAAATGGAAGATAAAGAAACAAATTGCAAGATGACATCACTACTAAGGAAGAGAGAAGGAGGATCACCTGTGGCTAGAGAGGCTGCCCCTGTACATCAAAGACAAAACAATAAAGACCCAACTAAAAGGGGATAGGCTGCCTGTGTGAGATAAGGACGACAGAAGAAGGTGGCTCCAGACAATGGGGCAGGAATGATGCTGAAGGAGAAATTCACCTTAGACACGAGGAAGGATATTTCTTTGTTTAGTCAATCTGTGCTTAGCAAATTATCACACTGTCAAAAAAATATCATGGACATAGAAATGAGATCTACATGTAACTAGTTATTGCACCAGGACTCCAGTTCCACAGTGAAACTACACAGACAAGAAACACAGCAGAAGTCTTTGGTTTACACCTGGATTATTAGTCTCTTCCATCTGTCAGAAAGCACAAATGTCTTGCATAGAAGCAGCTACACAGAGTGCTCATTTCTCAGGCCCAAGCTCACACATTGCTGAGTATGAGAACTCACCTGTGAGATGCTTCCCAAGCTTCCTCTTCTTCCAGAAGGTCTCTTATGATGTCCGAACTGGAACTAAAAGGACATGTATCAGCAATGCTACACTGTGAGGTCTGTCCTGACCCAAACATGAGCACTGGGGAGCTAGGGTCAGTGGGGGAGGACAAAGAGGCACAAAGGGATACAGAAGAATAGGCATATTCACTGTCCACACTGTAAGATGGTTTTGTGGTCACATACTTATGTGGAACTTCATCAAATTGGGTTCCGTAAATATTTACAATTATATGTCAACTAAATTTCAAAAAAAGCTATAAAAACTTTAATGAGTTAGCAGTGATAAAAAACAATGAAGAAAGTGTAAATAAACTCTCAACATAAACCTGAGTCTAGACAGATCAATGACATGCTTTTTAATCTTTTATGTCAATCAAAGATCAAATTACAATTTTCTTAGTTCCCAGCTCTATCAAAAAGAAAAAGAGAAAGAGATTGTGTTTTAAAAAACTAAATTCTGGTGATGAGAGTCCACACGCAGTAGCTAAGTGGCTTTTAGTCTCTTGGTAACCAACATAAAGTAAAGCATAATGCATCTGAGCAGTGCTAACAATGGAAATGTGTTATAAAAATGTGATCTAGCTTAAAATGCTACACTCTCTAGTGGTGCATGGAAAACAAGGTCATAGAGAGCAAAAATTATTCCTTTAAAAGAAAAAACTGTTTGAAGGTTTTAGAATCTTGTTCTTATAATCAATAAAAATTATTTTAGAAAGGCTGTGTGTCCACCAGTATCAAACACACTTCTCTACACATTCTACATGGAATGTCATGGGAACCATATGGCACTCAAAAACAAATGTCACCTAGCAGAAAGAGGAGAAAGCTAAGGTGAGAAACACTGGGCTGAAAATACTAAGTGTGAACAATATCTCTAATGATACACTAATAAATAACAAAAGCTTTAAATTATGGAGATTTAAAGTGTCAATGAAGTACTTTCAACCATTTCTCACAAACCACACTGAAGCAGTATTTGCCCATGATGCCTAGGCAAGAGGCCACAGAGATCATCAAACAGAGCTTTGGACCAAATGTTCCACTCAGCGTATTTCCCCAAGTCTCTAGATTCCCAAGGAGCTTCATGCAGAATCTAGGTGGAGAGGTTGTCCAGTCACACTACAAGTGTAACCCCATACTTCTATTACATTCCCTGAGATTCTGAGAACAAGGAACTCACTGGTAATAATAACTTCTGGTATTTGTGGCTTGAAAAATATCCATAATAATAATATGGATGTGAATTCATAATACTTTAGTTGTGTTTATTTGCAGAGCAGTACACACATATGATTTTTTAAAATGGTAGACACTATCTTGTCTACGTCCATAGTCAATTCACTCATCTACGTATGCACTGCAATTATTCCTTTAGGTCCCTGTATTGGGAACCATGACCCAGCCTGCCACAGTACCCACGTATGCACTGCTGTTTCCCACTGAGAAATGGCCCTTCTCAAAAGCTGGAACAGTAACACTTCATCAGTCAATTTCACCCAACACTGGTTTGTAACAAACCTTTCCTATTAAATAGCTACTGAAATGGAGCTTTATTAGAAGAAGAAGAAAGCCCTGCAGGTCAGTTAGCTGATTTCACTAACTTTATTACTCTCTGGGAGGCAGACCCACACAGTCTCTCACTGGGGAGGGCTCATGGCCACTGCCACTGCCATTCCCAAAGAAGCAGTTTTAAACCTTTCTGGTCCCGAAATCTCAACTCTGGCTCCTCCTTATTTTGCAGTAATTGTTCTAATTGCAGAAGAAACCTGCAGTTATTTACTCTTTCATGCTCCCTAACAACGATCTAACAGTATTTCTGGAGACACTTGACGATATTTCTGGCCAGTGTCACATGGTCAGAAGAAAGAATAAAGTCTGCCACTTGTCCAATACCTTCACCCACCACCAAAAACACTTTAAATGACTTAAAAAAAAAAAGATAACAGCCAGGCATGGTGGCACACACCTTTAAACCCAACGACGTCAAGTGTTGCGGGAGGTCCTTCCGCTCCTCCAGGCAATAGCCACTGAGATACCAGCCCATTAGGGCGTGGTCTCTCTCTCTTTAAAAAAGCTGCGTCTTCCCTCCTCGCACTCTGCTCCGTTTCTGGCCACTAGACTCCTTCCTGATTGCACAGAGGGCTGCTGTCTGGGACGGTGATCTGTAAGTTTTCTTCCCCTTTAAATAAATACCACCTTATTAATCATAATTCCAAACTGCTGTGGGATTGTTTGTGACTTACGCCTTCAGTCATGTTAGAGGCAGGTGGATCTCTCTGAGTTGGAGGCTAGCCTGGTCTACAAAACAAGTTCCAGTTTCAGTCTTGTCCAGAAGCTGGTAGTCTGTGATCAGTTTTCCTAGGTGCTTCCAAATCAAGCAGCACAGTCACAGTTTGTTAAAGGGAACATGTGCAGTGCACAAAGAACACACTTGAGAGGCTTCTCAAAAATATCTCAGTGGAAGCAGATCGCAGACTCACAAAGCACACCAATCTGCTTTCTCTTGTCTTCGGTACTGATGCCCAACCATGCTGGCAATTCCCTGATGTCCTCAGTCTTCATTTCTTTCCACTACATCTTAGACCCTCATGAGAATGATCACAAAATCAAAACCTAACTGATCCAAAACCAAGGAAGTGCGTGTTCATAGCTCTGAAGTTGCAGGATCTATGGTACATCTGCTACTTCAAATTTTGTCAACACTGAATGTAAGAGTTGACAGGAACACATGGCAATACCAGACAGAACTGTTCAAATCTGTCTAAAATAATGCATTCACTGTGTCCTTCTCAAAAGCCAGATGTTAGAAACTAAGCATTCAGTCTCATAATTGGGATTTTACAAAGGAAATCTATCACACAAAAGTTAATGTTACTAAAATTATAACTCAAAGATTCTTTTCTTTAGACAGAAGCATTTAACATTTTTGAAATTTTAGTCATTTTTATATGGCTTGAAGATCAAAAAAATTCTAAAATGCTGTTAAGACATCTAAAAAAAGTCTTAGGAAAAATTTAATTACTCACTCTGATATATCCAGGGTCAGACATGTGCAATCCCACACAAACATAACTTTTACATCTAGAGCAAGAAACTTGTGCATAAACTTCAGCATCTCTACTAGCTAGGTTTGTAACATTTGGAAGACTATAATTTAAGAAGCTGGATAAGCAGGAGGTCTGGCACATGAAAGCTACAGCATTACTATGGAAGAATATTGAGATTGTGTCCTCTGATGTGACCACTATCCAGCTATTGTGGATATTATTATATAAATTACATGTGAGAAAGTCCCACTGACAATTATATGAATCTTTTATATTCTGAATTCCCAACCTGGGTTCTGAAAGATTCTAGTAGGCTTAACTTTCCATCACTTAAACCTTATTTTCAGCTCACACTTAAGAAAGATGAGCTAATGCATGTGTTAGTGTACACATGCACCTTGGGTAGCTGAGAATTTCATTCTTGCTCTCTGAACATTACTTCTAAAGAAAAGGCTATTTGCATATTCCTTTCCTAGCATACAATTTCATCTAACAGTAAAGATTTTACTGCCAAACTGACAAGATGTCAAATTCTGTGAAGCTGGGGGGTAGAGGGCATGCCAGATTTCAATGGCAGCATTGCAAAAATGGACTCCTGTTCCTGCCATTTAATGTTGAACTTTAAGTGAGTTCTAGAACCTTTCTAAACCTCCAAGCCGTATCTCTAGTCAGGACATGTATTTTCCAGGGATATATTTAAGATGAATCAATACAGCACACTAAATGTTAAGTACAGAGGTTGGCCATAGTAAATGTTCAATCAATATTGCCTCCACTTTCATAAAACAGGTTTGAATCTGGATTTTCTAAATAACTGTCACAGCACTGCTTCAATTTGCCCCAGGAAACCTGATCACTATATGCACCACTTTAATCTTTGATTCCCACTGTTTCTATGACACCAGGTGCAAAATCATCAGAGCCTGTTATTTATCCGGCTTGGCAGGTACTCAAGGTACTGCACAGTAGGAAAAACACAAACGTTTGCTATAAAAATCCTGTGGATTAAAGATTACTTACAAGTGGAATTTCCTAATATCTAATACTTACCTGCTTCCAAGTGTCTTCACTGTGGCAATAATTTGAATGTGGTTGAGGACATGCAACATTAAAATAAAAACCAACCTCCTTTAGCACAAATCACCAGTGTTGATTAAAAGGGTATAAAACCTGCCAGACAATGATCCTTCAGTACACGCTGCCTGCTAGCATGAATCCTTCCACAAAGCATGATTTCTAGTAATCTGCTCTGTAGGGTGAGTCAATAGCTTATATGTTAAATACTCTAGTAGCAGGCTAACAGTAACATAATCAAATAGTCAACATTCATAGATTTTTACAAAAATCACTCAATGATGACAAAGGTTGCCATTTTTCTGAGTAACTATTCTTACCAACCACTTTGATAATTAATTACCTTATACACACTAACTTTAATTCAGACCTGTTCTAGGTCTCTTACCATTTGCAAAATGGACACAGGCTCAGAAAGATTAAAGCAGGAAAAAACAAACAAACAAACAGAAATGCCAAGATCATCTTCTTTCCGTCAACCATGCTGCTTCAGCCAATGGAAGCAGAAACTTAAACACTATTGATCTGCAAGTGTTAACAATGCCTCCCCTATATTCCTATCAGTAAGGTTTTTACCAGACAACCAACTGCAAGCTTCATGGATAAAGAAAGCATGAGCTCCAGAAGATGTAGAAAACTAAGATGACAGGCCTTCAATGACAAGTAAGAATGTATTTATCCAATCAGAAATAAAGCTCATATTTAGTTTACAAAGTAGTCCCCAATACATGACCAAGTAACCTAGGAAGGCTGGCAAAGCAAAACCAAATTTCATTTAATCAACGAGTGAAAGAAACTCAACCACCTTCTACATGCACAGTCAACGGCTGAGATAACTCCTACAATCGAACAAAGACAACTGTCAGGTACATGGATTTCATGGAAGCAAAGGAAAGTCACAGACTTGATGTGACTGCATCTTGTACAAAGATTTCCTCCAAACTAAAAGAGAGTCTAGCTTACTTATCACCCAGTGATAACTTTTTAAAGCACAAATAATACTAGAAAATTATTCCACATTTTTATTTTCTAGAAATTTTCAAACAACAAAATTCACTAGGTGAATAACTGAACCATTTAGCTTCCAGAAGTACTCTAAAGTTATGCATATTGTACCCTCAAAACTGCTATAGCAAAACATCAAACAAAGCATATTAGTAAAAAAAAATTATGGCAGTATTAAATTCATAAGATTTTATGTCACACTAGTAACAGCTAAAAGCTGAATGCAATACCAAACCTTCCAAGTGTAAAAAGCGTTTTTAAAAATTCAATGCCAATATTTACAAAATCCATAAATTATAAAACCTCATCAATACATCTGTCTTACCTCAGTGCCAACACTACCAGCCTTCATTAGTCAACATATAACACCTAAGATACAATGACTTTAAATTTTTATTTCAAAGAATGAAGGTATGTATACTTTTTGCTTAAAAATATTTACATGGTTTAAAATACAAACATCAAAAGATACACACTGAGGGCTAGAGATATAGCTAAACTGGTAGAATGTTTTCTTAGAACACAAAAAGCCCAGGGTTTGATCCCCAGCACAGCATAAAGCAGGAATGTTAGTACAAACCTGCGCAGTACTTAGAAAAGTTCAAGGTCATCCTCAGTCACACAACAAGTCCAAAGCCCACCTGGGCTACAGGAGATCCTGTCTGACTGACAGACACAGACATCGTCTCCAATCCTTGTTCCCTTCTATCCTGGTCCCGATATCACCAGCATGTAGCCACTTTTATTAGCTTTTCTTATCTTTAAACTTACTTACTCCTCAACAGTACATTTCTTATTTTTGAGTTTGTTTTGTGCAAAGTAAAATAAAAGCACTCACTATCTTCCTCCATTTAGAATAAAAGCAGTAAGCTACATTTGCTGTTCCAGATGTTAGTCTTTTAGGTAATTAATGTGTCCTAGGAATCCCTTTACCACTTAGAAATATTCCATTAACATCACACAGTACTTCAGTAGGCTGATCAACTAGTCTCCAAGGATGAAAACCTAAGAGCTCCCCCAGAGTTCTAGAGTAATTCCCAGTGTTCTGGACCAGGAGTTGAAGAACATCTGCAATCTATAATTTAAAGCCAGACTAGACTACATGAGATCCTGATTTGTGCCTTGGGGGTGGAACGAGATAGGTGAAGCAATCATTTAATAGGTAGTGGCTAAACCTGTGTAGGCCCTGTTATATGTGAATAGGGTGGATTGTAGGATCCTCATCCATATATCAAGTAAATTTCAGTTGATCTCCTCAGAGTCCCTTCCCCTTTGGTTGTTCTGTACAGCATTCTAACAATTGTACAGTAACAGTGCAAGACTGTTACAAGTTGTTACAACTGTAACAAGGTCTCTACAGTTGTACCCTCAAACAGTAAGATACCTTAAAGATGAGAAATGCTTTCAAATTGCCCTTTTCTTTTGACAAACCATCAGTTATGGCTTCTTTCCATTCTTCTGTCTGTTTACAGATTCCTTCCTTCCCAGTTTCCAGGCACTCAGAAAGCAAGTCCACAATTGAATGTTTTCAAAAGGATTAAATCTTTATAAGTAAGAAAAATATCATCCCTTCTTTTATGTCCAAAGTACTTCTACCAAATTATAGCACAATTTCTAGAATAAGGGACTATTTCTAGATCCAGCTACCCTAACTGAAATAGTAATTTAATAAAGTTGCCTCCTACAACAGCGAAACCTGTTCCCCTCTTCTGATCCCTAATCTGTAACTGTGCCCCTTTCCATGTGCAAATTTAAGCATCTCAGCCACATAGGGCACACCTTTCTCCGGGTCCTAAACCAGGTTTCTAACTAGGGGAGAGTTGGCTTTCTCACCGTTAGAAGAAAACCGTATGTTTAATATATGGGCTGATTATTCTTCTTTAAAAACACTACATCTTTCACTCTGTGCTTCCTCTGAAGTTCTGCTATTAAAAGGAATGAACTGAGGAAACTCATGAACTTGTTAGTTTTAATATTTCAACTGTTCAGTTCAACTTCAACACTCTCAAAACTTTCTTAATCTGGCCTTTGTGCTTTTTGAAGACTTGGAGAAGCCG